>NW_008356676.1:1866475-1893121 GCF_000622305.1 Nannospalax galili
TAGCAAAGTCCTTATTACTGTTCAGTTACCTAAGATAGTAAAGACTATCACTCTTTAAATAAGGAAAATAACTGGGCATCTGTTTGACAGAAATGAGTACTTCAAGTATGTAAGTAAATTATTAACAGAGCTATTACACTCTGGGCAACAGCAGTGAAAAGGAAAAGAGCTAGAAGGTACATTTCATATAAAGATTACATTTTACAACATAATAAAAAGTGCACTGATTTATACAGTTTGTGAGAACCATCTTCTAATGGTTCTGGGTAATGCTGCCTGTGAGGGACTATGCTGGTATCAGCACTGTCTCACACGGGAGATTCAAAGGTAAAATTCCTATCCCTAAAGCCATGAAATATACAAAGCTTTGTTATCTGTTTGGTATTAAATATTTTGTCTGCCAAAAGTCCCACAGATTCAAATACACCTTGGCAAGTCTGAGTAACCAGCACTATAATTCTTTTGGTATAAAAAGGTAAGAAAAATTGTAATATTAAAATTAATAACACCAGTACAAGGAGAAGCCTGTTGTATAAATAGATATTAAAACATAAGAGCGAGACTTTTATCTCGATCAAGAGGAAGAAAAATTCAATATAATTTACTTGAAGGTTTGAAAATAATTTTCATATTTCCCAGATCTAGATAAATATATTACTCCAATTTATTAGTCATCTTCAATATACAATATATAACTCACAAACCTGGGAATGTTACAATACCCAAAACTTTCATAGCACTAGTTACCAGTTACCAGAACTATGAGATATCTTTAGCTACATGTGAGCTTAGTTCAGAGTGTGAAATAGATCTCACTGAGCTGTGTGGAATAGTGCAATCAAGTATAAGGGTCACAAAACAGTCTTTCTTTGTTAGCTTGTATATTTAAGTCATGATCCTACTCTAATAGCATCAATCGAGTGTGAAATGCTTGGTTAATTTACTCTTGAAATGCAGATAACAGAATGAAATACTCAGACTATTTACAAAGTCATGTACAATGAGTAACTTGTAGCTAAAATAAAATAGTTTACATGGGTTTTACAATTACTTTTAAGTTGTGGCTTGTTTTTTATTTCCAACTAAAACTTGGAAGTACATAAAAATTAAGAGTATATTCAAATAATGTAAATAGAATATCTTAAGTTACATAAAAAGAATTAAGTTGTTCATCTATAGTATTGATATGGAGTTTATCTTAAACACTGTTACTGAGTTAATGCAGTCTCGGTTACTGTTAAACTTCTTTACCTGAAAATAACAGAATTATACAAATAGGTAGGTACAGTCCAGCTGTCTTTACTTTCTCTGTTTTCTATAATGATAAACCTTTATAGCTTTTTCTTCTAACATAAATGTCTCTAACAAAACTTGAAAAAACATAATAAAAATAATGCTTTTCTTAAGAATCAATAATCACCAACTTTTAAAGGTCTGGTTGCTTCTTTATAAGGGCTCCTATTGCAATGTGAAACAGAGATTGTGATACCAAAGTCAATTGAGCGATGTCTCAGCAGAGACAGACAAGAAAGACCCAGGCCTTATTATGCTTGGGGTGAGACAGTTAGAGACCTGGCAGTTAAGCAATGGGAGCCACCAGCAAAGGTCATTCCACTAGTTAAAGTTGAAAGAGGTATTGTTTTCACAGCTAAATTCAAATTGACATCCTGAAAGAACTCATATCCTTAGAAGATGAAAGTTCACTAGTCAGAGAGAGTAAATGATTTATTCTAGAAATGATATATAGAGGAAACACCTATAATTTTTCAAGCCATAGCTTATATGGCTATTAACTGTTTCAGTTTGTGTCAAGAATAACCCATAAAGTCCAAAATAATGTGATTTTATACATCAAATTTAGCTAGGAAGTTATCTTAAGGCAATTTATATCAAAATGTAAAACTAATTAAGTGAAGGATTCCTGACAACAAATCTTCGGGAAAAAAAAATCTCATTACAGAATTAAATAATTTGAATTTGGGGAACAAGAACATATTGTTTGTCTGGAACTATTTTTAAGAAATTATAAACCATGTGAAAATCAAGATAAGTTGACATAGGAAAAACAGATCCAAGCCTAGCAAAATATGCCTTTTAGAGTTTAATGACCTCCTTTCTGCTCCTGTGCGCCCTCAAGCTTGAACTGTGCCAACAGGCAATCGACCGACAAGAGAAAATGAAAACGTATAAGTTGAAGGAGGCTGACTAATCTATTTATCTCAGTACATGAGAATAAGTCATGAACAAGTGCACATACCACATGAGCAACAAAGTGAGCAAATGTGGACTGCCAGTGGCTTAAAGTCCTCTTGGAACCAAAGATAGGCCAGCTGTGGAGATAGGTCAATCATGTACGCCCTTGCCTTAGCTACCAAAATAAAATCACTGGGGAAGTTGGGTCGATTTAGAAACAAATTAAGAATGAAGATTGAGAAGAAAATTCTGTAAGTGTGGTTACTGTATTTCAACTCATACCGGAATTAGCCAGAGAATGAAGAGGAACAGTGTACTGAGGAACAAACTAAGGGCCCTTGAAGACACCAGGCCTCTGATTCCTAACTACAATGTGCCCAAAAGGCAGGAAGATGTGAAAGGGTTATTTTGTGGTGGGGCAACTGATAGGAAAGGAAGAGCGGAAGGCAGTGAGACTCTCAACAGCCATCATTCATGTGAGGGAAACAGAAAAACCAGGAAGCAGGAAAGAAACTCAGAAAGGGAGGTAGACAATCAAGAGAAATATGAAGTCATCTGCAGTTTTATTTAAGCCTGACTCCATCCCTTTCTTTCTTGAAAAGAGAATTGAACATGAAGGAGAGTTGGGCTGTGATTCCCCAGCTACATCTCCAATTGTCCGGGTGTGGAAAGGAGAGCCAGCTGTAGTGAGGTGCCTGGGTGAGCTTCTCTCTCCACTTCCCCATAGATCAAAGCAGAGTCTTCTGCACTCCCCAGACGGGCAATTCCTATTTCCTGTTTTCTGAACCCAGGTGTCTCTGTGACACCTGCAGAAGCTGAAGGAGTCTCTGAGAGCACCTGCTGGTAAGCAGGTGGCAGTGAAGTCACTGGAGTCCTGGGCAGGCACATGTAGACACAGCTTACAGAGAAAACTGCTCTCATCTAACAAAACAGCTCATCCAAATTGTCATCTGAAAGGACTTCTCATCCCAAAGCCATTTTGGTGAACTAAAGTTTCCATTAACTGAGGTTTTACAGAATATGTTGGCTAGAAGTGAAAAGATCATCAAACAGGAAAAGCCAATTGCTTACATGGTGCTTTTCTTTTCTGTTGAGAAGGTATATTTGGGGGGAGGTGAAAATCAGAAAGGATTTTTATATTAATACTCCTTTATACTGGAATTCCTCCACTCCTTGCCCATCCCCCACCCTCATCCCTCCTAAGAGCTGAACAATGATCTGGGCTCTCAGAAGAGTTCTTGGAGTCTAGCCCCAGAAAATCTGGTTTCACAGGAAAGGGTGGAGGGCAGGACATCCACTGGGTAGAGAGTACAAAGGGACTGCAAGGAAGACCTGCAACTTTACAGGTGTGGATGAAGTTAAAATTACTGCTAGCTTATTATCAGTGTAAACTACTTGATATAAATCTCTCTTTGGGAAATTTCCATTTGTCCACAACTTAGGGAAAATATAGTCAGACATACTTGGTCAAGAAGTCACTGGGTTTGTTTGTTGACTTATTTATTTTTTGCCATGCTGGGGTTAGACCCCAAGGCCTTTCATGTGTCAGACAAGGACTCTACCACTGAGCTGCAGCCCTGGCAAGCATTTATTTTTAAGGTGTCCAAATTTTGTGATTTTACTAGTAAATACCCATTATAAGTAAAAAATAAAATTGTCAAATAAATTATTTAGATTTAATAAAAAATTAAATGTCTGACAATAGTTCATTTAAAAATATAGGGCAAATGATTGTCTAGAAAATATCAAGGATACTATATCTCAAGATAATATGTAGGTAAGTGTGGCTATACATGTAAATGTGTATGGGCATGTATGTATGTGTGTGTGTGTGTGTGTGTGTGTGTTTATCTACTGAGCACCTACCAGACTACTTCATGAACATTATCTCCACAGGGTCAGCAACCTGCTTACCTCTCTTATATGCAGAACACTTCAAATATGACAAGTGATTTTTGGCATATAATGGCCAAAAAAGCTTATTTAAAGATATTTTGTGACTTTTTTGATATGTATACCTTTGGCTTTCAAGTATTTGATATTCTAATGAGCAACATTGACAAATAATGATTTAGAAAAGAGAAAATAATATATACCTGATAAGACACAGAATGTGTATGATAATAATAGAAAGCCCTTTAAAAAAAAGTAAATTTCTCTTGAGAGGTTCATGTCAAAAATCACTTTAGCTAGTCTAAGTAACCCATCAGTATACAAATCTCAACTGAGACCTTGGAGAGATATCAACAGTCCTACAAATTTGATCAGAAAATCAGATAGTTATTAAACTGAAGTGAAATCAATGGGAATAAAATGTGGGGTTTTAGTTTGGAAAGTTGCCCAAGTTTGGTTAGGTAACAGAATATGTAAGCTTATGAAAATATCCAACAGTTTTCTTAGTGTGCAAACCCATGATTTATGATAAAAAAACTGGCTTGCATAAGCTGTATATCATTGGTTGATTATGGCACAGATGCATTTTCACAGAGTCTTAGGTATAGAATATATAAGCAAAATTCCACATTTAAAGAACAGAAAATTGCAATGCCCTTAACCAATCAAAAGGTATCTAGTTTGGGTAGTTATAAATTAAACTCCATTACAATGGACATTAAAGTTGTTAAGTGTTACAATAATAGATATGACATGCAAGAAAAAGAATGACTGCTCAGGCTGGACTCATTGCATTCAGCTTTGCACTGTTCGTACAATTTGATGGGTTAGTTTCACCTTATTCTTTGACCAGTGGATACTGAGAACTGAGGGTGAAAATATTCAAAACACAACTTCTATCTTTATCTCCCAACCAGTGACTTCTAGAAGGAGCCAATGCCTCCACTAACGAAGCCTAAGAAGTTTCAGACACTTCCTGTTAACACGATTGCACAGTCAGAACTTCCTATCAGCCCAATCTAAGGAAAGCAAAGGATTAGCAATTCTGCCTTATAGACATGACCATCTCTCACAGTCCTCCTTTTACTCTTTCTACGGTGAGCATTTTTCAACATATCAGGTTTGTACAATAAGAAAATGGCTTTGTGGAATGTACTTTTTGGCACAAAATATATGTTCTAATACCGCAAATCAAAATCGTTGATCCACAGCAAAACATCAAGCCATAGAGGTGCTCTGTGGTGCTTACTATCTACGCAGAAAGTTACAAGAACAGCTAGCTGCTTCCAAGAGCTCTGTACTGAGTAGCAAAAACTCCTCCAAGGAATAGCACCAGAGCGATTACACCTCAGACTGAATGGGGAGGGTTCCTTTCCAGCTCCTTAATTCCCTGGAGAATTCGCTTCATATGGCCCACTTTCGGTATCCCCAGGTCCTAAAAAAGGAAAAAAAGAAAAAGGAAAAAGAGGTAGAAAGATAAAAGGAAGGAAGAAAAGACAACAAGTCTGTCAATAAGGAAAACTGGAAATGAAAATTTTAACCAGCAGTTAACATAATTAGCACTGAGTTCATCCATTTTATGGACAGTTTTTATTCAGTGACTCAGGAAGTGATAGCTAGAAATTAAGTTAATAAAATAAAAATAACCTTCCACTAAAAACCGTGCAACCAATTAAAAAAAATCACACCCAGTACAAACTCTTCTTATCGGAGATATTTTCATGAATTACATGCAGTGGGGAAATTGTCCAACAGTCAAAACTAATACAGTTTCTCTCTCTTAAAGATAGACTCTTTTGCGATCTCTAAGGCAAATGACATAGGACAATAGGGCTTTTAAGGGATATTGTTCAGCCTAATCTTGAACGTACTAGATTACGTGCCACCACACCCAGGTCTTGTGTTAAAATATTAAATTTAAAATTGAGGCCTGCCAAAGATGGTGGTACATGCCTGTAATCCCAGGATGTAGGAGGTAGAGGCAGGAGTTCAAGGTCATCCTAGGCAATAAGAAGTTTGAGACTAACCTGGCCTACATGATAATGATACCCTGCCTCAGAGTCAGGGAGAAGAGGCCTAATCCTAGAAGAAGATACCAGTGCCCACTATCCAAATTTAAAGCATAAACGTATTTGTAGTTGTATAAGGAGTTTGATTTGAGTGGAGTATCTAATATAATTATTCTCTTTTTTGCTTGATGTATGTGTGTGTGTGTGGGGTATGTGTATACGTGTGAGTGTGGGTATGCACAGTGGGAGTTGGTTCTGTCCTTCTACCTTGCTGAGGCAGGGTCTCTTTTGCTTCTGCTACTTTGCACTGTGCTCCTAGGTAGCTGAGCCCAGAGCTTCTGATTGTCCTGTCTCTGCCTCTTCTTTTGCCACAGGAGTGCTGGGAGTACAGACGCAGGCCACCATATTCAGTCCATTGAAGACAGCCATAATACCCACTATCTGAAAGGCTTCCAAACCCCATAGTTTCTTCAAGTGTAATGAATATAATCAGGTAACTAACAGACGAAACCAAACAACCTCTTCACAAAAGACTGAAATATTTGAAAAAGATGACTTACACAGTAACCTGAAAAACAGGATTATATCACAAGATCGCCTGTCAAAAAAAGGTAGATTCAAAAATACCCACTGTTTTATAATTTAGAGGTTTTTATTGTGGGCGGGAGTGGTAGTGGTGTCTGAGACAGGGTCTCACTGTGTAGCCGTGGCTGGCCTGGAACTCGCTGTGCAGAGCAGGGTGATCTCAAACTCACAGAGATCCACCTGCCTCTGAGTGCTGAGATTAAAGATGTATGCCCCCATACCCAGCCAAGAACATTATTTTTAAACTTATAAATGAACAGATCAAACTGATTGAAGTCACACACCTTCACACACACACACACGCACACACACCACACACTCCCCTCTCCCCGCCTTCTCTCTTTTCCTCCCTCCCTTCCTCTCCCTTACCCCCTCCATCTCCCTCTCCCGCACCCACTTTCTTGTGCTTTGTAAACTAACTCTGAGTTCTAGAACAGTAATGTTACCAATTACTCTAAATCCTTCTAGAAAACTATCTTTGCAAAGCCAGTGTTATTCAAGCTTGAGATAATTTCAGGGTAACATTTTTGTTAAACTTAACTGACCCAGGAAAAAAAGATGTTCTCATATGATACCAGGATAAACAAAATTAGTCCTAAGGTTATTATACATTTCCTTGGCATGTGATAAATGGTAAACTTGAAGGCAAGGCCAAATCTCTGCCTGTTGCAAAAATTTAGAATGTTAAATGCATTAGAAATTACACTTCAGCCTCTTTACTTAAGTAAAATATTAAGCATTCTTTAAACTTTGTACTAACATGGGTAATCTGCTTACAAAATATATTTAAATATTAACTATTTTATTTTAGGCCATACAAACGATGTCTTCTCCAGAATACAAGCTCCTTTAGTACTCTACTCAGAATTACTATTCTAGAATACTGAAAGGAGGGTTTTCTATAGAGAAACACAGTCACATTAACTTCTTAGCTGTAGTTCCCTTCAGATGGAGTACTTTTGCATCTTCCAGAGGTTAGGCTGACAGAGGTTTCCCGTGACATTATATCTTTCATTTTAGCATGTATCATATACCTTTATTATTGCACACTTACTTTTGTGTCTCTGTGTGTGTGTGCATGTGTGTGTGTGTGTCTGTGTGTGAGCAGGTGTGTAGTGGTCAAAGATTTACATTGGGTGTCTTCCTCAGTTGCTCTCCATTTTATTTTTTAAATACTTTATTATTTTATTTTATGTGTATGGGTGTGTTGCCTGTGTGCATGTAGGCACACCCGTGTTGTGTAATGCCCATGGAGGTCAGAAGGGGCCATCGGATCCCCTGGAGCTGGAGCTAAGGATGGTTGTTAGCAACCAGGTGGGTGCTGAGAATCGAACCTGGGTACTCTGCAAGAGCAGCCAGTGCACTTAACCACTGCGCCATCTCTACAGTTCTCCACTTTATTTCTTGAGACAGGGTATCTCACTGAATCTGAAGCTCACTGGTTTGGCTAGACTGGTTGGCCAGGCTCCACCTCAACCCTATATCCTTATTTTTTAATCATTTAAAATAACATTCCTTATTACTGGCTTTTTATTTTTGTGGCTGAATAAGCATGATTTTGCCAAAGACTCCTTGTAAACACTGAGTTCTACTTCTAGCAACCTATATACAACTTTCCAATAGGAAAAAATAAAACTTCCACCATGTCTTTATCCCTTCCTTTCTCCTACTGTGTTCTAGCAGGAAGATCATAGTCTGCCTGCTTCCTCCTGTGCTATAGCATGTTATAAATGTTTCCTCTTGGCGAACTTTGGACTGTTATGTTGTTATATCTAGTTGTTTAATGATCTCTAGTAATAAGAAATGAACACTTAAGCCAAGCTCTGGGCAGGAGTCAATCAGGTGAAAGATAGGGAGAGGACAGCAAAGGAGGGCACATCCTCATGGGCAAAAAAACCAGTATTTTTAAGCAACTGAAATAAAGCCAAGGTGGACGGACCATAGGCAAGTGAGAGGCTAGAGACTCCATAGGAGGGTGGGTAAATAGGCAGGACCCTTTGAACCACCACAGAGATGAATGGTATTCTCATAGGAAGGGGAGGCTGCTGGGAACTCTTCAACAGAGAATAACTTGATTCGAGATGCTGTGTTTACAATATAGATGCTGCTGTGTTTACAATATAGATAAATGGACTGGAGAGACAAGGAGAAGACCAGATGGAAGCCACTGGCTTCTCATGAGAAGGAATGACACCAGCATACAAAAGAATTGTGGGAAGGTCCTGACAACCACGAAGGAAAACAGACTCCACACAACTTAGTAGGAGTGTGACCGGAAGGTGAGATGGATTGGGAAAAGAAAAGTGCTGAATATGACACTGGGATTCTCTGTTTCCAGCACCTGAAGGGCCAGGGGCATGATTTACTAAGATGCAGAGAGCTAAAGAAGGGGCAGAGCAGGAGTGGGACAGAATGTCTTGTTAGGATGGATATGTTAAAGTTTACCAATGAGGTCAGGGTTTAGAGAGGGAAACTGAACCACTGACATATTCACAAGTACTATTTGAAGCAGTGGGACTGGTTGAGAGATGACTCCACAATAGGTAATCCTTTACTAACTGGTACAGACTAGTCTGAGGGTCTACTGCTTCTGAAACTCAAACACAGGGAATAAGGCAGACCGTTCTCCAGTTTCATGGCTTTGTGCTTCAGAGAGCTCTTTTCTCTACAAATTTCCTCTCCTCATCTCCCACATCCAGTTTTAGAACCAACAGAGTTAATTAATAAGACAAACTTACAAAAGGAAAATGTTAAGAATATAATTTCATCAAAAATACAAACAAAACAAAACCATGAAAAGCTAACGAGAAAGGTAAATGAATTCATTAACTCTTAGCCATCTCTTTTCTGCTCTTCCTTCATCTTTTTCTCAACAGGTCACTATCATTCTAACTTGGTTCAGTGTATGTGTTATCTGTGTGTTCATGTATGTGTGTGTGTGTGTGCATATATATGTGTGTGCATTTATACAACGTGTATATATAAATGCGCATGTGTTTTTAATATATACCCAAAGTGTTCTGAATGTGTGTGATGTGAGCATCTAGAAGACAGAAAACCTGGCATAATCCATTAGCCAGAGGGTATGCAATAAATACTACAACCTGCCAGTGTCATCAGAAGCTACACAATCACACCAGATATAAAGATCCCTGGCCCTCCTCTTCCCCATGCATTCCTTTCAAGTTTTGAAGGCAACCTTTATTTTGTGAACTCTAACCCTATAGTTTTCAGTCTATGCCAGTTAGGACTCTCAGTCAAAGTAATTAATCTGTTATTTTATTAGCGTAAGTGCCAATGTTTTGATAAGAACAGTATTCTCCTTTGGATGTGCTAATGCACTGTACAACTCCTTGGTAAAGGTATATTGGGCTGGAGGGATGGCTTAGCTATTAAAGTCTCAGGCTCACGGCCTAAACATAAAAGATAGTGGTTAAGAGCACTGATTGCTCTTGCAGAGGACCCGGGTTCGATTCCCAGCACTCACATGGTGGCTACGAACCGTCCTTAACTCCAGTTCCAGGGGAATCCAAAGCCCTCTTCTGACCTCCACAGCATTGCAAGACATGGGTGCATTCACATACATGCAGGCAATACACTCATACACATAAAATAAAAATAATAAAATATTAAAAAAGATAAGAACTTTACATAATCTATTACTTGTGCCAAGATTTCTGCTGACTTATGCAGACAAAGGCACAACAGTTACAAATGTGTTAGCAATTCATTGTCATAACTCTATACATTCTAGAATGTGATTGGTATACCAATGTTATTTAATGTAGTTTCAAAATGGAAGTATGTGGCAAGAAAACAAAACATAGTAGACTCCTTTGTGTATGTGTAGTGCTATGTGTGACTGCATGTTTTATATGTATGCATGTGCCAGAAACTGAAATCAGGTGTCTTCCCCTATGGCTGGTGAGAGTTCCGTGGATCCTCCTGTTTCTACCCAGTCCAGATAGGGGGTTACAGTCACACAACTACACCTGGATATTTGCATGGGTGCTGAAGATTGACCTCAGGTAATCACTCTTGATCTCACTTTTCACTTTATCAACTAAACCATCTCTCTAGTCCCTAAAATTCTAGTCTTAAATCCTGGACAGAAGAATCCTACTTTAGTTGTTTCTATGGTTGAGTCTCAACCCAGAGAATAAAAAGAAACTGCTAAACAGCATCAACGCATGATTCCTCTCTGGCATACATGGCAGAGATAGCAGCTCTGACCTGCTTTCTGACAAAAGTTATGTATATTTTTTATCTTCATTTACTAAGAAGATAATATATTTAAAAAGCATCTTTAAATTGATTTGCTTTTATTTTATATGTATGAATGTTTTGCCTACATGTATGGAGGTACACCACGTGTGTGCAATGTCCACAGAGGCCAGAAGAAGGTGGTGTTGGAACCCCTGGAACTGGAATTAAGGCTAGTTGTTAGCTGCCAAGTGGGTGTTGGGAACTTAACCAGGGTTCTCTGCAAGAGTAGTCAGTGCTGTTAACCACTAAGCCATCTCTGCAGCCCCAAGTGGGTTTTTGCTGTTATTGTTTTTGTTATTTTGTTGCTTTTCTGAAGACAGGGTCTCACTATGTAGCTTTGGCTGGCTTGAAACTCATTGAGATCCACCTGCCTCTGCCTCTCGAGTGCTGGGATTAAAGGCAGCCCTACATTTCTTTTTGAGAATAAAAGGGTACTAAGACCATGCCACTGAAAGTAAAATTTATTGGCTAGATGCTCATGTGATCTCAAATTCAACTTAGAAACACAACAAAATCACAAGACTCAAAGTTACCATTGCTGTTTCTCTTCTAATTCCATATAACAGAAAGGCTTTGTTATTGGTATTTTACGTTAGTTTTTAGTTAACCTTCTATTAGATTCGTTTTTAGTCTTTTCCAACAATAGTTGTTACCTTCCATGCAGATGCAATACAATGAGATGAGAGAAACATGACCCGTTTGGAAACAGTAGGACAGGAACAGCCACACCAATGGATACAAAGAGAAATTATTAGGTGCATGCTGTGCTTTAGTTGTGAGAGTCAGAGAACAGTGTTGACATTCTCATTAGAAAGCACACAAGGAACTCAGAGCACAGGACAGTGAATGTGTGAGATCACTGCACGTTTGTAGAACACAAGCCAAGCTGAAAGCAAGTGACAGAAGACACATGGAGAAAGGATGCTGTTTTGCAAGAAAATTTCCAAAAGCCAAAGGGTAGCGCAAAAGAAATACCTTAAGATCTCGTCTTTCCAGATGCAAAAGTTCAGCCCCTCTGATGTCATGGCGGATGAAGATTTCTTTGTACTCTCCCAAATTGAGCAGATCCAGCCAAGCAGCAACTTCCTCTGTGCCCCATTTCTGAACTACCAAAGTTAAGAGCAAAACCCCCTTAATTTCTACATGCTCAATGCATTACAAAGCAAAGGTTGGCCAGAGAAGATGCAAAACAGAGAGCAGCAGCAGTGCCAGCAAAGGGAAGGTCAAACATGGGGTTCCAACAAAACTGCAGCTCCCCTTTCCCATGCGAGTTACAGACTGCCAATGGACACGGATCTGACTACACAAAGATATGTGCCACTGTGCTCCCATGCCTTTAGCTTTTGTCCAGTCTTTCACTAAAGCTACCAAACTACACAATATACATTAGAACAATTTGGCATCATTAGGATTAGTGATGTCAAAATCATAATAAGCACTGATGTCCTTCCTTAAGACCATATATGAAAATGTTTATAGTTAGAAATGAACAACAAATGCTAATTAAGTTTTATTTTATTGTTGTTGGGTTTTTGTTGTTTTTGTTTTTAAAGACAGGATATCACTGTGTAGCTCTGCCTGGCCTGGAACTCGCTCTGTAGACCAGGCTGGCCTTGTACTCACAGAGATCTGCCTGCCTCTGCCACCTGAGTACTGGGATTAAAGGTGTGCACCGCCAAGCCAGGTTCTGCTAATTAAAATTCCAAGTCTGATATGGGTTACTTGGTTGGTTTTGCACACTTTTCTGATGAAGGTCTTGCTGACTTCAAGTATTATCTTTGTTAACTCTATGCTATTGATAATTCTAGCAATAAACGGTCATTTAAAAGCTGTTGGGATTGCTCTCTAAGGTTATTTGGATTATACTACTTTTCATTTTGTGTAATTCTCTTACGTTTTAGTCAACATCAGTTAGCTTAATAAAAAGCCTACTTAATTTGGCTGTTTCATTTTTACATACCCTTCAATGGATGTGGTTATCACAAGGTTTTATATTACTTTTTAAAGACTGTGAGCTCACTCAGAAGAATTGATAAAATTATTGTAAGAATTTATAAAATGATTTCATTATGAAAGGCAGGCATGATATACCCAGAACTCCCAAAGTATTCCAGCACTAGTCCATCAGTGAATTCAATCTCTAAGGGAAGGTGAAAAGAGAACTAGGAAACAGCAGCGTAAAGAAGGTTTAATCTTTGCTCGAGAATGCGAGAGTCAGGGTGCACGGCCACTGACAAAGGGTGAATGGTATCCTTAGGACAGGAGAAAGAGGACACACAACCATATGAAAAATATATTTAGCAAGCTGAATAAATGCAAATTTCTCTGTTCCCCTTATCAAAGTGATCTTTATTCTGAACTCTGAGAAGAAAATCAGGTTATACACTGATGTGTGAAGTTGCAGTTGAGACAATAACGACTCAGTTGAACAAACACACTGACCTCAACTGCACAAAGCAAAAGCAGCTTAGCATCCACCTCATTTTCTTCTGGGATTTGCAATTATAGATTCTTTCAATAATCGACATAATCTAGGTATGACATGACTTTTATGGTTAAACCCAACTCAGTGATATTTAGTACATTTATAACGCTGGGCAATGTTCACCACTACCTAGCTCTAGCACATTTTCATTCCCCCACTGATATATTTTCCGCATTTTTTTCCTAGCATGTGGACTACCTACCAGGCTGTGCACTTGTCTTTTGCTTCTGAGCTTTTTCCTTTTTAAACTTTGGCACTATGCGAAATACTGTGCTTTTGCTGTTTCTTTTGGTACAGTCCACAGGAGGTTCCTGCTCAAATCAAGCAAAAAAAGAAAAAAAATTATTTTAGGATATTAAGAGACAAAAACCTGCCCTATGAACAGGAATAAAATAAGAATGGATTTTCAAAATACTTGTGTTCACAAAAAGGCCTTTTCTCCTTTAACAACAAAACATTTCAAAATAGTATTCGAAATTCATTTTTCCTGAAATGTCTGTTTCAGTAAATTCAAACTCTAAAGTCATCATGTCCACACTCACTAACAGACAGGATTTTACATACCTCATCCTCATTGGGGTGCAGGATATAATACAGCCAGGGGATCTCAGTTAATTTCTGCAGCTCCACTTCCACAGAGTGTAAGGCACTGGATACCCGCTCCTCATGGGGAGACTCCAACTGCTACTCACCAGCAGGCAGGAAAATAAAACAAATCTAGACTCAGTCACCAACTTCAAGAGAACTATTTTATTTTGGTGGTGAACATCAGCTCTTAGAATACACTAGTTGTTTTTGTTCTAATTCCTACTCCCAAAGTTCAGTACATAACTAGTCTGACTGAAAAAGTTCACAGAAAAAGTACTGATTTTGGAGTTTCTTTTGTTATACCCTTCCCTCCTGCAATCTCTCTCCTTGCCCTTCATTGCTTCCAAACACGGATCTACACATTCTTCATGACTGCAGTAGTCAAGTACCTTATTTGTGCCAAAATTCTTCTTATTTATATCATTGTTCCATGAACAAATAACATTTTTAAATGTGGATCAAACACTTGTCATATAAAAAGAACTTCACAAAAATCTCCTAGAAAGTCAAAATAATAAGTTTAAGGGGAAAAAAATGAATCTTGGAAGAATTTGTGATGAATAACTGTCATAAAAAAAAATCAGGCTAGGGGCTGGAGAGATGGTTCGGCAGTTAAGAACACTGGCTGCACTTGTAGAGGACCCAGGTTCAGTTCCCAGCACCTATATGGCAGCTAACAACCATCCTTAACTTCAGTTCCATGGGATCTAACACCCTCTTCTGGCCTCCAGAGGCATTGCATAACATGGGTGCACTACATACGTACAGGCAAAGCATTCATAGACATGAAATAAATTAAAAAAAAATTTTTTTAAACAGTGTAAAACCAAACACTAAGTGGTTAATAATCTGGAATAGAATTTGGATATTTTCTACTTAACTGCCATTTGTTATTTACAGTAACTTATTTAAGGCAGTTATTAAGACACACAGAATTGGAAAGCAGTTAATGGGATTCTAGTCCTGGCCTAGTTACTAACAATGCAACAAAAGAATGGGTAACTGGTTTCAGGAGCATTAGCTTCCTCTCCCAGAAATAGCAAACATTGACTACAGCATTTCTAAGTTTTTTCTTAGTTCCAATACTTTTATAGACTATTTTAAAACTATAGAGCACCTACATTGATGTTTATGGAATTTTGGAACTGAAAGTTCTGAGACTATTGTTATTGTTCATTATGAGAATCTTTTGGTTCCCACCCTATTGTACCTATTTGCTACTTTCCTTTTAGTTTAAGAATGTATGGCTGACAAAGTTGATAAAATAGTATTTCATAATTGTTCTAGAAGTAAAATGAAAAGCAAACTTTTAGTTGCCTTCAGATATAATAAATTCTTTATTATGATAACATTACTGTTAAAAAGTTTGGGTAAAAGTCACTGGAATGCATTTCAAGCCACACAAGCCTATTTGACAATGACAGAGAATTAAAAATAGAGGTCTTGGAGAGTCCTTTCATTTTTAACAATTGCTAAATAATAATAAGTCAGAACAAAGGAGGTACTTTTGGTATAAAGGACAAAGTTATGCTTTAAGTTCTTATCATAAGTGACCTTAGATGCATTTCAAATAGAAATTCAAACTTCAGTCACAACCCACAGGATTTCTGATAGGTTTATTTTTGAAAAGCAGTGGAAGATTCTGGACAACAAAAGTAGTGTCAACAATAGCCAAGAAGGGGCCTCCACTGATCTTACCCACATATAACCAATGTTTCTTCCCAAAAACTTTTCTACACAGCTTGTCTGTACAGACAAGCACCCTATGGCCCCAGGGAGCTGTATTTCAGTTTCCTGAGGAGGTAGGTAAGAGCACTGGCCCTCACATAGCCTTTGGGCTGTGAAGAATCAAAAGGAGCTCCAATGACAGACAGCACACTTCTGGACCACAGTCACAATCCACAGAGATTCCCATCCACTCACCAGTACTTCCATAACGGTGACGTTGATGAGTTTTATAATATTACGTAGGTATATAGTTGTCCAAGCAGAGATTAAGTTACTATAAAAATAAATGCTTTGTGATCACTACCTATCAATTAATTAAAGCTAATATAAGGAAGGGAAAGTCAGCTGATGAACTAGGCTTTCCACAGTGACAACAGCATGCGTAACTATGCCACAATTGAACTCTAGGTGGCAACAAGATTCTATGGTCAGGTTTTTTTTTTTTCCATCTAAAAAAATATTTTTATTTATTATTGTTTTTAATATTACTTTTTACATTTTTTAAATTGATGTTTTGTGTATTTCAGACAGACAATCTCAATCTTAATAATTTTTAAAAAATATTTATTATTTATTATTTTTATTTTATGTGTACGCATGTATTGCCTGAATGTAGTAGGTAAGTGCACCCGTGTTGTGCAATGCCCACAGAGGACAGAAGAGGCTGTCGGATTCCCTGGAACTGGAGTTACAGACAGTTGTTAGCTGCCATGTGGGTGCTAGGATTCGAATCCAGCCAGTGTTCTTAACTGCTGAGCCATCTCTCCAGCCCCCAATCTTAATCATTTTTATACGCACTTCTCCACTGGCACACTCCCATAGTTACACCCCTGCACCCACCCCCCACCCCTGGAATTCATACATTCTGTCAGATATTTTTAAAGAAAGGGCTGGTGTGTAATTTATACTTGAGGCCTTGTGGACTATGATTAGATGCAGACTTGCTTGCACTTGATTTCCAGGACGAAATCAAGTTAAACAAGGGTAGTTCTTGAAATACGTATTTACGAAGTGCTGTCTTGTTTATGCTATTCATATCTCAAACGTTAATTCAGAGAACAAAACCGTGATTTCTTCTAGCTTGACACAGATGTGAGAAGCTGAGGAATGTCTACTACACGTTATAGATCGCCAGTCTCTTGAAGCTGACTAGGGAGAGGATAGCATGGAATGTGCCAGCTTCTACTAGGGGGAGTCTCTACCCCTGAATTACAGCTTTAAAGTATGGCCTTGTTTTCTTTAAGGCAAAAAAAGCTCGCCAAAATGAAGGTCCAAAAATGGAGGCCAGAGGTCTACTCAAGTCATGTTTCCTAATGAAGGTGAGACATAGATGTTCATGTCATCATTTATGCTATCAATCATTTCTTTTTCTTACCAAAGGAACCCTGCCAACTAGCAAAGACTCTGTTTCATTATACAGTGCCTTCACGTTGATGGCTATTTCAGTGGCAGATTCTCTTGTAAGACTCTAGAAAAAAAGAACAAAGATATATTTCTGTATTAAATTAGGATTCCATCATCAACAAATTCTGTAAATTTTATTCTCACACCTACATCATAAGAAAACTTAAACATCTACCAAAATTCTATAATAAATTAAGTTTTGTACTTATGCTTGTTAGTATGATTATCTATACATAAAATATGTGCACAAATTAAATGTTATCAAATGTGGGGCTGGGAAGGTAGACCTTGTGGTTAAAATGCTTGTTGCACAAATACAGGGACTGGAGTTCGGATCTTCAGCACTCACATAAAAGTCAGGTATGGCAACATGGATCAGTAACCCCAATGCTGGCAGACTGAGACAAGGCAGAGCCTTGATTCTCACTGGCCAGCCAGCAAGACTGAAATGGTGGCTCCAGGTTCAGAGACAGATCTTGTCTCAAAAATAGGGTGAAAATTTACACCAGAGAAATCTCCTTATGGTAATTAACACAGAGACTCACAACTAGCCAATGTGTACAGAACAAGAGGCTACAGAGCACTTATCCCTGAATAGGGAACCTATTTCAAACCTCTGCATCCCAAGGTTCAGGGATCATTGTGGAAGAGGAGGGGAAAGAATGTAAGAGCCAGAGGGGGTAGATGACCATAAGGAAACAGTCTTCCAGACAGCTAGTTATTTACTCATTACTCACAGCAATGGTGACAGCATGCACAAGTCCTACACAAGCTCAAACCAGACAAAAGCCCAGCATAGCCATGGAGAAGTGGTTAAGAAATCCCAGCCCAACCTAAGGAACTTCTGGCAATTGATGGCTGCTGGGAGAGGGAAAGATGTGTTTTACAGGGTTGGAACTGTTGGTGGGTCCAGTGGATAGATCCACATTGAAGGACATTGGGGGACACAAATAATACTCTATATGTATGTGTGAGAGTTCATTAAATTGGACAGGGGTGGGGGGAAGGTGAGGAGAGGGGAACAGATCTAAATGCCATAAAGCTATATTGTATGAAAATCCGAAAAATCCAATAAAAAAATGTTAAACAAAAAATTCCAGAAAAAAAATAAGGTGGAGAAATGGAGGAAAACATTGCAACATCAACCTCTGGCCTCCACAAGTGTCCTCATGGGTGAGTGCATATGCATACATGCATACCACACACACACACACACACACACACACACACACACACACACACGCACACACTCAAAATGTACTCATGTGGGACTGGGGAGATGGCCAGTAGTTAGAAGTGTACTCACTACTCTTAAAGAGGGCCTGACTTCAGTTCCCAACATGGATGTTGGGTGGCCCATAACTCCAATTCCAGGGGCTGACACCCTCTCCTGGCCTCCTTGGGAACCTGCACTCATGTGTATGTACATACACTTCCATAGACACACATACACGCACATAATTAAAAATAAATCTTTTTTAAAAACTGCGCTCATGGGTCTGGAGAGATGGTTCAGTGGTTAAGAGCACTGGCTGGCTGTTCTTCCAGAGGAACAGCTGACCTTCCTAAAACAAAGACCTCTAGATAGGCTGACTAGATTCACCAGATGGACAAGTAGTGGGGAATGGCTGGGGGTGCTGACAACACAGCAGACAGTAGCAGGGATATCAGAGTATAAGGGCTCTAGTCGGGGGAGGGAGGCTATGGGAGGGTGCCATCTGGGAAGTGGGTGTATAGTTGAATAAGATGGTTTGGGAAGTTCTGTGTGATATACAGACACACACACACACACAAAAATCAACAAATTTAAAAAAACGTATTATATTTGAGGAGCAAGCATGGAAATTTACGTCATGTTAAACAGTAGAGGTGATAAACATTACTACTGAAATCTACCTGATGACTTTATAGACATACACAGGCACCAAGGATCCAAGTGCAACCGATTATGACTAGTAATAATCAGATACATATAGATTAGTGATGCATGCGCCAACATCTCAGTGTTAGTAGCAAAAACAATGAGTGTTTCTGCAAGGAACAATATATTCTAAAATGAAATGGAGAGCTTTTTTAAAGGTTAAAATTCATTCAAGCCAGGCGTGGTGGTGCACACCTTTAATCCCAGCACTTGGGAGGCAGAGGCAGACTGATCTCTGTGAGTTTGAGGCCAGCCTGGTCTCCATGGTGAATCCAGGACAGAAAGAAAGACACTGTCTAAAAAAAAGAAAAAAAAAAAAAAAAAACAACAAAAAAAAAAACTCACTAATTTTATGTCTTACAGGACTTATACTGATTGTATAACTGATTGTATAATAAATATTGTATAACTTTATTAATTCAACTATGAACCTAGAAACTTATAGCCACTTGTGAAAGAGATGTACTCTTGCTCTGGAGTGTGTTACTGAATAAGTTAAAGCTATAATGAAATGCTTCTTCTAATCATGTAGTTATTAAAAATTAAAAAATGATAAAAAAAGAAAAAAAATAGCACAACCAAACAAAAAACAAAACCCAAAAGCCCTCAGTCTGACGATTCCTAGGCTTGCCCTTTTTTTAAGGTGCAGGGAAAAGGCAGAAGAAGAAAGAGGAATAGGAAAGTTGCTTTAAAAAGTAAGAGCAGAAAGACCTGGGCCTGTGAGATGGCTTCGCACGTAAGGCCACCTGCCACCCAGCCTGATGACTGGAGTTCGATCCCCAGAACTCTCAGAGTGAAAGGAGAAAACCTTACTGGTCAAGCAGGCAACACCAGTAGGTAAGCTTTTGGGGAGTCAAAGGTTACACACATATTTTCTACTGTCAGAGGGCTTGGCACCTTCAAAACGCTTCCATGTTGGTCAAGGGTCGACTGTAGTGATTTCTATCTATTAATTTTCACTCTCAGTAGTTCCAACTCCTGAAGGTTGACATCTGACTTCCACATGTCTCTGTAGCTTGCACCCATCCCCCAAATAAACAAATAAATAAATAAATAAATAAATAATAGTAAAAAGACTTCAAGGTGGCGAGTGACTAAAAGTGAAATAGAAGAAACATGAAGAGAGTTTAAGAGCAGGAATAAAAACACAGCAGGAAGGGCTAGAGTGATGGCTCACTGGTTAAGAACATTTTGCTGTTCTTCCAGAGGACCCAGGTTCAAGTCTCAGCACTCACACAGTGGCTAACAACTGTCTATAATTCCAGTTCCAGAGGATCCAACATCCTCTTCTGGTCTCTGTAGACTTTGAATGCACGTGGTGCTTTTACATACATGCAGGCAAAACACTCATACACATAAAATAAAAGTTTTTAAAAAAGTATGGCAGGAGAAGGGAAACCAAAATTCAGACGCAAGTTTACCAGAGGCTTATCGTAGACACTCATAAACACTACCCAGCTGTCTTTCATAGGGAGGGTCATGGTCCACAAATGTTATAGTAAGTGGAGAATCAAAAGAATCTGTGGAATGAGAATTTACCATTAGATCCTCACCTCCGGGCACCGTGGGTTGGCTTTGTTCAAGGCATGCGAGCAAGCATTCACTGCATGAGCCAGTTCCTGCTCCAGAAGACAATGAATTGTGGCTGCATCACAAATCCTAAAAGCAAAAATGGCAAACAAAAGCATTTGAGGGATACTGCTGATTTTTTTGAGTGCATAACTGAAAGGATAAAATGAATAAGAAAACTATAAAGCTGTGGCTCAAATTGTGGGTGGCATGCTGGGCAGATTTACAAAGCTTAAACCTCATTGTAATAAGAACACTAAATAAAAAACTTCCTATGGAAAGTTAAACTTAAGCTTGCCATGTCAGGATACACTTGGCACACAATTCCAGCACTCAGGAGGTAGATGCAGGAGGATCACGAGTTCAAGGCCAGTCTGAGCTACAGAGAGCTGTCTCAAAAAGAAAAAAGGAAAACATTTATAAACAGAGACCATCAGTTTAAAGCAATAGTAACAAAATGTGAATATAGTTTCTTAGCTATTTAAGTCTCACCAAACCAAAGTTTCTGGACCGAAGTCTAAAAAAACTAGTGGAATAATAAAATGAGTCTGTGCTCTAAACTGGGTGATGCAGTCAGCACGTAAGATAGTTACCCATCAATGAGATCAAGGAGTTTAAGGAACATTATTTAAAATAAAAGACAGAGCGTGGACAGCTAGGTCTCTCTCAAATGGTTAGGATGGCACAGGTGGGTACGGCCAGGGCAGAACCTTAGGAATCACGGCTAATGCTGAGGCAAAGCTTTGTTCTAGGCATGATATCCCTAGACGTGCACACCAAGTACGCTCTCATATGTTCACTCACCATTTTGTTTTCATTTTCTCTGAGGCTGGGAAGTTCCATTTTTTTGTTTTTTCTCTTTGTCCTAATGCTGCCTTCTTCCTCTCCTCATAAAAATCTCTCAGTGAATTCTATTAAAATTGACTACAGAGAGGTGAGTGCTCAAATTAAAACTGTTACCTTACCTCAGATATTTCTCAGGGTGGGTGACTCATGTAAATCTAATGTTGGCGAGTCAAAGCCCATCAGAATTGTTAGTGTTTACACATACTTTTTTGCAGGGGTTGCTGGCCCATCAAGACAGGGTCTGTTCTTGGTAGAGGTTTAGAGTAAATGTAAAGATGTTGGGATTCTCAGATTATAATATATTAGAGTCTGCCAAAGTTAAAAACTCTAATTATTGTATCATCATAAATGCAAAAGTATGTATAAAAACAAAGCCAAAAACTGTGGTTCAAAGAAACAAACGATGCAACATTATTTAGTCGAAAAGTAATAATTCTGCAAACCTTATTTCAAATTTCAAAGAAAGAGTGAGTGAAGAGGGATGCAAAGAAGGTTATGAGGGACCTGGAGAAATAGCTCAGTGGTTAAGAGCACTGGCTGCTCTTGTAGAGGACCTGGGTTCAGCTCCCAGCACCCACATGGCAGCTAACAACCTTCCACAGGCACTGAGTATATGAGTGCACTTACAAACATGCAGGCAAGACACTCATATACAAAAAATAAATTCAAAAAATAAAAAGGTTATGAGTACAGGGATATCTTTTTTGAGGGACAAAAGAGAAAAAGAACATTCATGAATAAGAGGATTTGATAAATGAGATTTTTTTTTGTCCCATGACTGCAAGGATGGCAAAAAGAAAGAAGAGAGGCAGGTCTATAATCCCAGATTACACCCAGATGCATGCCTGTATTCCCAGCAGAGGAGGCAGAAGTGGGTGGATCTTTGTAAGATCACGGCCACCCTAGTCTGCACGGTGAGTCCAGGCCATTGGGGCTACGGGGAGACCCAGTACAAAGAAAAAAAGAAAAGAGACACAAAGGAAAGGGGCTGTTTGCTCGCTACTGCAAACACTGAGGGAAACAAAAGTTGCTGGAGACCAGTGTTTGCAGAGCTTCTTGCCTAAGTCTGATAGCCAGGTAGAGCAACGGACTCTCAGTCAGCAGGCTGGCGACAGTATCATTGAAAAATTAGGAGGGTCACAGATAATAGTGTGGTCTTTAATTCACCAACACATTTATTGATTGTTGTGCTGGGGATTGAACCCAGGGCCTTGCACATACTAGGCAGGTGTTCTATCACTCAGTTGTATACTGGTTCAGAAAATTATCTTTCATTTTTTGAAACTTCAAATACAACACATTAGGGCACGAGTATTACCACATGTATCATCAACATTTTAAGTGTTTTATACACATTATATAATTCAATATTCACAACCCATGATATAATAAATTTTCTGTTTATAGATGAAGGCACTGAGGCTGAGAGAGGTTGAATGTATGTAAAGAGCCAGTAACTGGTGGGGCCAAAATTAGTTATCCCCACTTGTAGCTAAGATTTAAGTATGGTGGGGTCAAGAAATGTGTCATGGCCTCTCTTCCTCTCTGTTGTAGTGATTTTTATCTTGTTTACATTCATCAAACTTGTTAAAAAAAAAAAACAAACAAACCCTAAAATCCTCTTCCCTTTCTGACTAGAAAATTAAGCTACGTGTGGTCTGTAAATCTTTGGTATGTATTTGCCAGAAGCTGGTTCTAGGATCTGTTTATTTTGCCTTCTGACCCTCCTGGAGAACATGGTTTATGTTCAGGCATCTTTCTAATTTCATAAATATTTAATTAATAATTCCAAGGCAATATGTGAGTGAATAGTACAGCAGTAAGACTAATGGAAAGAGTGCTGTGTGGCACAGTAAATCCATCACAGGTTCCAAGCAGTGTAAGCCTTGAACCGAGAGCGCACTTGTGTGGAAGACCTGATAAAGGGGAAGAGCAACCACTGGGACCCGCAGGAGGCAGCAGATGAAACCAGGAAATGCATCCCTTATTAATACTACAAACAGCAGAAAGGAAAAAGCAGCTAAGCCCAGCGTCCTCACAGCCGACACTCGAGCAGAGCCATACCTAGTAATGAGCTCCTCTGCAGCCTGGGAGCAGAGCTGCATCTGCGACACCTCTTCTGTTGCCAGGTCAGCAGTGTGTTGGATGTACAGGTGTGTTCGAAGGACTGCTTTACCAGAGTCACACTTCTGCTTATCCTCCCAGGATTTCAGGGTGTTTTCAAAGGCCTTTTAAAAACCAGGATTGCAAGGAAAGTTTCGGTTAGAGCCCCGAGACTTCACTGAATGTATATGTAGAGAGTTTGACATGGACTGCTTTTTCTGTAATCTAAACCTCATTAAATAATTGAAAGATATTTGCAAGTTTTCCAATATATCACATCGAATAGTGTGATCAATGAAGATGAATACGTCAATAAGAGAAGGTATGCTTCCAACTTTATTGCTTCAATTAATGCTGCAATCATGATTTTGTCGCACTTTACTATTTGTCTTTACAGTTTTGCTAGATGGTATGGATACTGTCAGTCCTATTTGCTAAGGGTTGACCTTAGCTGAAAATACTTATTTTGGAAAAGAGCAAACTACGGAGACAGAAACATCAAAGATTGTCAGAGCTAAGGGTAAGGAAGAGAGAGGGGATAAGTGGAACACAGGGTATTTTTAGGGCAGTTGAAGGTATTCTGTGTGCTAGGGCAATGGTGGATACAAGTGATTATAGATTTGCCAAAACCCACAGGCAAACAACAGGAAAAGAAAGGCAGACTAGGACTTTAGTTAATAATAAATTAGTATCAGATCACCAATTGTATAAATTGTGCTACACTAACACAAAATGTCAAAAAGGAGAAATGATCTGTGCAGAGGTAGAAGGAAGGAGACACACAGGAACAGAATTAGAGACATACATAGGTACATTCTGCTCAATTTCTTTGTAAACCTAGAAAGCATTCTAAACAATGAAGTATTTAGTTTGAAATAAACTGAATAAACATTTGTTCATATTTAAAATGACAATAAGCTAAATGGCAGATTTAGGAGATAAATTCTTTTTCTTTTATTTTTCATAATAATTTCCAACTTAAAAATATTTTGATAATATTCTAAAAGAATATTTTGGGGGCAGGAGAAATGGAATGAGTGAATATGAGTGCATTCTGCTCTTGTAAAGGACCCAGAACCCATGTTGGGTGGCGACCACCTACACCTCCAGGTCCAGGAGAACTGACAAGCTCTTCTGGCTCTGCAGGCACTACACTAATGTGCACAAACCCATACACAGACACAACACACATGTACATATAATTAAAAAAATTTAAATACACATTTTTGTTACATACTCTGTCCCTTGTTAGCATCTGAGCTCTGTTTTTGTGCACGATTTTGATGATCCCTGGAGGCTGAACCCATGCTTCACCATCCACCTGCACCGGGACTCCCTCATCGCCAAATATAGTGATTTTTACTGTACGGCACTGAAATAAAGCCAATATGTTATTTGAGACTACAGATCATCGTGAGAATGGATACAAGCTTCATGCATCCATGCTGGTTTTTAAATTGTGCTTTATGGTTGCAAGGTCACAACAACTGACTTGACAAGAAAGCTAGCATTTTACAGAAGCTTATCAGTTGTAGCACCATCTGCAATAGCTTCCTTCTGTATTCCATGACCCAAGAGGTGTGGTCAGCTTTGATAAGAGAAACCAACCTGAGCTATTCGATGATGCTGCAGTTTAATGACCCTAGACACTGCCATTTGCACACTGTCAAACACTGCAACCACTTCCAGAATCTTGTCATCAAAGGATGGTGCGGCAAATATCTGAAAGGAAAGGCTGTATTACACTTCCACTGAAGGGTTAGGTAAAGTGGCACATCAAGCCACAAAAACTCACAAGAATGATGTATTTAAAAACATAAAAATAGAAAGCAAAAAACTATCAGAAAATGATGTCAAGAAAAGAAAAATCACCGAAATAGCTTAAAATTAAAAAACACAATGTTAAAAAAGGTTTGAACATCTACATGAATATGATACTCAGGCCTCTCATAAAGCACTCACTGGACCAACATTTCACCTTGAGATCAATGTGCTAAATATCTGTCATATAATTGAGATGTCCTAATAAGATGATATATATAATTTTGGAAATCTACAAACACCCAAAAGCTGATAAGTTTTCTTAAAGTTAAAGCTAATGAACATGCAAGTTATGACCCCTGTTCACTTGGTATGTTTTAAGGGAGCTCTTTCAAGGTATTCCAAGCAGCATGCCTTTGTGCCTTTTAAAAAAAGATTTATTTTTATTTTTTAATTATGTGTCTGAGTGTGTGTCTGCAGGTGGTTATGAGAGCAGGTATCCACAGAGGTTAGAAGAGGATGTTGGATCCCTGGGGTTGGAGTCACAGGTAGCTGTGAGCTGCCAGATGTGGATGCTAGGTATCTAACTCAGGTCCTCTTCCAGAGCATTATACTCACTTTATCACTGAGTCATCTCTCCAACTTTGTGTTATTATATCTTAATATAATAACTTTGTTAGGGCATTTTGCAAGTAAATAGAAACCTCAGGACAAAAATATCATAGACTTACTGAGCCTTTATGTTAAATACATGTTGATACAATTAATTTACTTCAATTACTGAAATTCAGGCTGTATCACTTTGTTCTTGTTTCTGTCTTATTTACTGCATCATGAATAATTATGATTGGAAAACTAAAAGAATATCCTAATCAAAACTTCACTGGAAATATCAGGATACAAATTTACTAACACTGATGATTTCTTGTTAAGTTCTGTTATCAGTCTGCCTGGATTTAAATCCCATTCCTGTTATTTACTAACGGTAGAAATTTCTCCATTTTTTCAACAGTAAAATTACAAAGTATAAGCTTAGAGAGATGGCTCAGTGATTAAGAGCACTGGCTGCTCTTGCAGAGGACCTGAGTTCAGGTCCCAGCACACACATGGAAGGCTAACAACTGTCCATAACTCCAGTTCCAGGGGATATGATGCCCTCTTCTGGCCTCCATGGGTATTGTATTCATGGATACACTTATACACATATAGGCAAAACTCATATATTTAAAAAAAAAAAAAAAGAGTATAGGGGCTGAAGAGATGGCTCAGCAGTTAAGAACACTGACTGTTCTTGC
>NW_008356676.1:1893211-1908527 GCF_000622305.1 Nannospalax galili
GAGTATAGGTGTGCAGCTGGGGGTGTAGCTCATGTTAGAGTGAAAACAAAACAAAAAAGCGGGTATTAAATAACAAATATGAAGCTCTTAAAACTGCTAGCTAAGGAGCTGGAGAGATGGCTAAGTGGTTAAAAGCACTGGCTGGTCTTACAGAGGACCTGGGTTCAATTCCCAGCACCCACATGGCAGCTAACAATCATCAGTTAACTCCAGTTCCAGGGGATCCCAACACCTTTTTCTGACCTCTGTAGGCACTGCATGACACAGGTGCATCTACCTACATGCAGGCAATACACTCATACATATAAAATAAAAATAATAAGTAAAATATTTTTAAAAACTACTAGAGGTCATGTAATATCGGCTTTGCTTATCTCACTGATTTCACACCTTCAGAATATTTAAGAGTGGTGACAGGCTTTCAAAAAGGTTGACTCCTAATCTGTTTTCTTCAATAGGACTGAAATATATCCACATCAGCTTAAACTTTGTATATTCATTTAAGCCTCAAATTAAAATCATGTATAATTCTTCACAGACATGTTAAAACCTCATTTGGGGCTACATTACTTCAATACCTCTGCTCTTTATTCTTATTTGTTTTGAGTTTTCTGTTTGTTTTTTTTTTGTTTTTTTTTAAGACAGGGTCTCACTTTGTACACCAGGCTGGTCTCAAACTCATTGAGATCCACCACTTGCCTTTGCCTCCTGAGTGCTGTGATTAAAGGCATGTACCACCATGCCCAGCCCTTCTTTGAGGGGCAGGGTACTCTTTTCCATTCTTTTTAGAGCAACTGCATTTGTATCACACATGTGGGTTTTTTTTCTTTAATAATACAATTATATATATACAAAACAAGACTGGAGAGATGGCTCAGTTAAGATGGTACTGTTAAAAACAATGGCTATTCTTTTTTTTTTTTTTTAAGTCAAAGAGGGAAAAAAGAACAATGGCTATTCTTGCAGCAGGCCTGGGTTCAGTTCCCAGCATCCAAATGGTGGCTAACAACCATCAGTAACTCTAGTTTCAGGGGATCCAAAGTCCTTTTCTGACCTCCACAGGCACTGCATGCATGTGGTGCATTTATATACACACAAAGCAAAACACTCATACAAATAGACAGATAGATAGATGGTAGATAGATAGATGATAGATAGATAGATAGATAGATAGATAGATAGATAGATAGATAGATTAAAAAATCAAAAATAGCTGTAAACTCAATGGACAAGTGAGCTCAACAGTTCTCTAAAAATAGTTGTATATATTAAGCTTAGAAAATTAAAATTACAGAAAGTTATTGTGGTGTACAGAATATCGCCTCCCCACCTGTCCCTAAATTCCTGTGCTAATCCCTGAAACTGTGATATTCACCTTCTCTCAAAAAAGGAACTTTGCAGACCCCACTCAAGTCAACCTAAATGTTCAGGGTAGGCTAATGTCCTTAACTAAGGCCGTTAAAAATAGAAGTGGTGGTGCTTGCCTTTGATCTCAGCACTGAGGAGGCAGGAGCAGGTGGATCTCTGTGAGTTCAAGGTCAGCCCAGTCTACATATCAAGGTCCAGGCAAGCCAGTGCTACACAGTAAGACCCTGTCTCAAAAAAAAGGGCGGAGAGGGAGGATGCAGAGTGGTACAATACAAGGAGTCAGCCTGCCCTTGTTGGCTTGAAAGATGAAGGAGGACTGTGATGGCCTGTGAAAGCTGAAGAAAGCAGAAACAGACTCTGTGCTAGTGCTTCTCAAAGGGTGAGATTAATAAGATCAGAGCTCAGTCCAGTGCACAGCTAAGGGAGACTGTGTCAGACTCCTACCACACAGATCTGTGAGATCGTGCACACGTGCTAAGTTGCCAAATTTGTGTGAATTTGTTATAGTGGAAGTAGAATCCTAACGCAGCTATGAAATTAGAATGTGAAACTTTCTTATCTCAGATGTTTACTTTCCCAAAGCAGATCCATTTGTGTTAACCCCGAAAATCAATACACTAAGAGAAGAAATTATAGAGCATATTCATGTAAGAATGTTGAAATAAAATGTTAAGTCAGTTCTATCCCTCACCTTCCCTGTGAATATTGAGATAAATTAATATTACAAATCACATTTTAAAAAATATTTTATTATTTTTATTTTATGTGTACGAGTGTATTGCCTGCATGTACATAAGTGCACCCGTGTTGTGCAATGCCTGTGGAGGTCAGAGGAGGGTGTCAGATCCCCTGGAACTGGAGTTAAGGTCAGGTGTTAGCCGCCATGTGGGTGCTGGTGAAAAAACCCCAGATCCTCTGCAAGAGTAGCCAGTGTTCTTAACCTCTGAGCCATCTCTCCAGTCCCTGCAAAGCACATTTTAAAAAGCTAGGTATTCAAGTTGGGCATGGTGGCACACACCTTCAATCCCAGTACTCGGGAGGCAGGGGCAGGTAGATTTGTATGAGATCGAGGTCAGCTTGGTCTACATAGTAAGTTCCAGGCCAGGTGGAGCTACAGGGAGACCCTGTCTCAGAAAACCAAAAAGAACAACAATAATAAAAAGCTAGGTATTCTAGTAATCTACTGTTGAAACAAACCCTTTACGCTCACCACGCTACTTACATCATCCTCTTTGGTTCCACCCCAGAAATTGGTGCCTCCGGCATAGCTAGGGATATTCAACACCGCAATGCCTTGTAAACTGGGGAGAGGAATATACTGCCCATCACACTGCAAGGCAAAAAAAACAAACTTGTTAGCGTGTGCCTAAAATCCCAGTACTTGGGAAGTGAAGCAGGATGATCAGGAGCTCAGGGTCATCCTCAGTAACACAGAATGTTCAAGGCCAGTCTGGGCTACATGAGACCGTGTTTCAAAAAAAAAAAAAAAAAATTAGCCTGGAGGTTAGATAAAAAGAACAAAATCTTAAGTTTAGAGTATATTAAGATACCAAAACAAAATGTGAGAAGTATAATATGTTGGTAGTGTTTGCTTTCCTGTAAACACACTCCTACACATTACAAAAGCCTTTTTTTTTCTTAATTAAAAAAAAATTGACACCATTGCTGTAAATTCATACGAGCAAGGTCTCAGGAAACTGTAAGATTCAGTTTCCTTACGGTCATGCACCACCCCCGGCTCTTACAACCTTTCTGTCCCCTCTTCTGCAATGGTCCCTGAGCCCTGGGTGGCTGGAGTTCAATATATGAGTCCTGCCCAGGGACCCAGACTCTGCGCACTCTTATTCTCTACACTCTGGCCATTTGTGCCCTTCTGTGTTCATTGCTTTCTGCTGCAGGAGTGAGCTTCACTGATGAGAGCTGAGAGATGAGGGAGAGTTGATCTTCTTTATGAGAGAGACTTTAGATGGCCTACTAGACCCCAGTGGATGAACTTGTACTGAGGGAAGTCTGGGTACACTGACTTGACTCTATAGACCTTAACATATATGACAGAATACATGAAATCCAATGTGGGAAGGATTAACAGAGTGTGGTTGGGGGAGGGGGTATAAAGATGATTAAGATGTTTTGTATGAAAATTATAAAAATTCAATAAAAATATACATAAAAAATTGAAAAGTGAGGCTGGAGAGATGGCTCAGCGGTTAAGAGCACTGACTGCTCTTGTAGAGGACCCGGATTTGATTCCCAGCACCCACATAGTAGCTACGAACCATCCTTAACTCCAGTTCCAGGGGAATCTGGAAGCCCTCTTCTGACCTCCGTGGCATTGCACAACATGGGTGCACTCACATACATGCAGGCAATATACTCATACACATAAAATTAAAATAATAAATAATTTTTTTTAAAAAATTGAAAAGTGTAAATAACTAAAACAGAAAGTGTTATAAAAATTGAATTAAAAAATTAAAGTACAACCCCAGAGCAGGCTGCACTTTACTTGGCTCTTTTCTGACCACTTACGAAATTCTAACTTGTATTAACAGTACTTGTTTTAGGCACTCTGCTGAAAGCAGGCCCTGGAGGGGTAGGCTCTGATCCTATTCATCTCACCTGGCACCCCTCACAGTCTGGTGCCCTCCCTGTGCTCTGCACCTAACCCAGATCATCTAAACTCAAAGCTGAGTGGGTGGGGAGATGAGACAGTAAGATAGGTAAAGGAGCTTGCTGCCAACCCCTACAATCTGAGTTTGATCCCTGGAACCCACATGGTAGAAGAGAACCAACTCCCCAAGTTGTCTTCTGACCCTGATGTATGTACCCTGGTGCACTTTCAAACTTCCCAACACTAAAACACATATATACATACATACATACATACATACATAATGTAAAACAAACTCAAAGCTCAGTTGTTCATGCAGTTAGAGCCAAAGACAAGCAAAAACTGTGCACATTAGAAAGCACCCTATTCTGTTTTTGAGTTCACCTAAATGAAAATTAAATTACCACTTGGATGGAAAAAAAAGTTATAAGGTTGCTAGAACAACTACTCATGCTATGAATGAATTTTTACTGAGTAGAAGCAAAATTGATACATTTTCATAAATGTTGTTCTAATATAGGTGGATTTTTCTTAAATTAATCTTAAAAAATTCTATTCATTAGCTACTGAGAAGCAAATAATAAGTTAAGGACCAGAATGTTTGAAGAGATAGTTATGTCTGACCACCCCACAATACATCATGTAGCAAAAGATAACATGGCACCCCATAAGTATGTACATTTTAAATGTTGATTAAGAATATTTCAAAATTAAGCCGGGTGTGGTGGTCCACGCCTTTAATCCCAGCACTCAGGAGGCAGAGGCAGGCGGAACTCTGTGAGTTCAAGGCCAGCCTGGTCTAAATAGTGAGTTCCAGGTCACCTGGGGCTACAGGGAGACCCTGTCTCAGAAAGAAAAAAAATTGCAAAATTACTTAAAAACATACTTTATAATGATATTTAATATTTTAATAAGTGTTTAAAGAAAGAAACTGAACATTTTCCTATGTGAACATTTAATGAAGTTAAGCCTTTATTTTAAAAGAGAAGAGCATGCAGATATTACACTTAAAATAGATGCTATAACTCCATTGACATAATCCTTACATTAAAATTAATTAAGACAACTTCATAAAAATTTGTATTTTAATGCCCAATAAAACTATCTTCAACCTTTAGAAGAAATGAAGAATGTGGATGAATCCATTTTTATCATCTGAGCTACTGGGTTTCATTTTCACCCACTCTGCACCACATGACTCCTTACAATTGCTTTCTTCACCACGAAGGCACAGTGCTATTAAGCAGGTTGCATATTTCTCATTCGAAGATTCACAGTGCTTCCCAGAACTCAGGGACAGGTCTGGCACCTATTTAGTACTGCATTTTATTTGGAAAAGGAACGAATATGAATTATTTAGTAGAATAAAGAATGTTAGGATAGTTATCTTTCCTTTAGAACTGTTGATAATCTCATGACTTAGAATACATTTTTTTAAATGCTATTTTTTTAAGTATAAAAGAAGTATTTTTGGTTTGTATTTTTGAGACGGGGGCTCACTATGTAGCCCAGACTGGCCTTGAACTTGCAGCAATCCTCCTGCCTCAGACTCCCCAAGTACAGGATTACAGGTGTGTACTACCATATCTGGCATAAAAGGTTTTTTTCTGTTGTTAATTTAGAAGAGTTTAAAGGTTTTATAAGTGGATGCATTTTATTTGCATCCACTGAAAATGAACATTTTTCATATGCTGAATTTAATGTAAACTCCAGAATTAAGCGCACAATATCTATTTCATAGAGCACACAAGAAAAACATGAGCAACATGTATTTGACAAATTAAGGTCAGATTTCTGTAAAGCTTCTTATACTCTGGAAGAGCTTCAGGAATTTTACACCCTTTTGTAATCTCCCCATTATCCACATTTCCACGTGTGGTTCATGATGTTGACAGAGGCCGGGGAACTCCAGCTAGGCTCCCCTCTACCTCCTGATCCGCATGTCTTTTTCTGTTCCTTTGATGAAATAATGTGGTGTAATGGGACAGTGTGAGCCTGGTTTAAATTCGGTCAGTATTTAATTAGTCTCTTAAACTTTCAGAACTTTATTTCCAGTACAGTCAATGAGGTACAGTACAGGGAAGTATCTAGAACACAAAAAGGAACATAGTTGTTTCCATCTGTGGTTATAATTCCATATTGTTTTGCAGTAACAAAGCAGTGGATTTGATATTTTAGCTCCTCCGGGGTCAGTTTTTTTTTTTTTTTAATGTTAGCCAAGTGCCTTCCTTTTCTGAGATGAATACCTACCTCAAAAATTGTAAGAATTAAAAGTTAATAATATAGGAAAAAAACCCTCTGTGAATTCAACTATTGTAAAATGACCTACTCAGTACTTGTAACAAATTATTATTGAAGTGAATTAAATAAAGATAAGAATTACTACTATGTAACAGAGAAATTATTTAGGTTTTTTTTTAAAAAAAGATTTGTATTTATGTATGTGTGCCTGCATGAGTTTATGTGCAGAACGACATAAATGCAGGTGCCTACAGAGGGCTTCCAATCCCCTGGAACTGGAGTTACATGCCAAGCCATCTTTAAAGCTCCATACTTACGTTTCAAACAGTATAGATTATGAAAATATTTGAAAGAACCAAAAATGTAAATTAAATATTTGTTCTTTTCAAATTAACCTCTAAGCTTTTTTTTTTTTTTTGGAAAGGATCTCCCAGTCTACCTGGAACTCACTATGTAGACCAGGTTGGCCTCCATCTCACAGAAATCCGCTTGCCTCTGCCTCCCAAGTGCTGAGTGCTGGGATTAATGGCATATACTACCACACCTGGCATACCAAACCTTCTATGTTTATCACACTGAAATTACTCAAACACACTGAACCAAATTTGTTTTTACAATTTCCTAAATTCACGCACAAAGCAATTTCCTTACCTTGGCACTGAAGCAGTCCTTAAAGCTATTTACCTATCTTCCCAGACTTCCTATCTATACAGGACTCCTGTGATGTTAGCAAATGATCCTTAAAATTATACACTTCCTCACACCTTTGAAATTCTGCACATACCCCTTGCTTTGAAGTTTAGACAGAAGCTTTTATGACTGCTTAAGTTACATGAGTTAACAATTTTCTTTTTCCCAGCTATGGTGACCAACAACACTGCAGAAAACGGAGGCTGTGCCAGCTGAGTCCCGAGTGAGGGCATGAAGTCAAATTCACCAACAACCCAGTGTACCATGAGTGAGAAATAAAGCTATTTTATTAAAATAAACAAATTAAATAAGTAAACATTTTCCTAAATTCAGTCCAATGGCTCTTGGTCCTTACACAAAACCAATTCATATTGTCAAGTAAGAAAGAGCAAGAAAAATTAATATTATGCCAGTTCTTTCTATTCAAAGGGACTTTGCTTAATGTAAATAATAATATAGGCTGCTACAGTTCCTGGGGAGTTAGGGTTCCCTTTTGTGGACTTTTAGTCTCATTGATAGAAGAATTTAACAACAGAGTCAGAAGGAAGCTTGAAGAGCATTTTATTAGAGTTTGAAAGAAAAACAAGAGGGCAGGGAAGGATAAATCTTGGCTGGGGGAGGATGACAGGAGGAAGAGAGAGAGTCAGGTCTTTTGAGTTACAACAGTAAAAGCTATCTGTAAGCAGCTGCAGCGGGACGAAAAGGATCATCAGGGAAAACACCGAGAAAGCCCAGAGTGTCCTGGCAAACAGGCGTAGGATTCAGGCAGGCATCCAAAGAGATAGAGAGGCAAAAAGCAAGTTAGGCTTTTGAGTTAGACCTCAGAAAAGTGAGCAGGCCTAAATATTTGCTATCTCACTATAGCCGGTTGATGAATTTCTTAAAGTTAATTTTTCTTCATATTCTCTTAGGACTTAAAGTGCACAAAACAGCATATAATCATTATCCCAGTCAGTAAGCAGAACAACTGGAATACACGGCCTGACACCTGTAAGCTAAGCATACTCTAGACAAAAAGTCACCCTTCTTAATTAAAATGCTTAAATTTCAATGAAATTCTCCCATTTATATTACCAAAGGGTTTCTACTGTAAAAAGAGTAAATATTATTCTGGATTTCTGGCTTTTCTGTCATTAGAAGAGTATTATAAATCTCACTTAATGACTGGAAGGAAGTGGGTTTATATCTGGATCACAGTGTGGCATGGCAACCCAGTTTATATGTGGACAATTCTCAATTTACATGGACATTTCTTGTATCTTAGCTCACTGAATTTGCACAAAAGCATCCTTCCATCTATTCTGTAGCTAGGCAAACCACAATCTAAGTCTTTCTGTGGCACCAGTTCAAACTTAATACATTAAATCAGTCTCCTTCCAAACTGCAACACAACAGGGAACGGAAATCTTATCTGAACAAAAGAGTGAAAGCTTTTAGCCAAGGACTGCCATGAATGCACTCACTTCCTGGCAAGAGCTTGGCAAAACCCAGGTCTCTCTCCTCCACTTTTACTCTACCCAAACCATCACCAAAGATATAAACTTTTAGACAACAGGCCTTCTATATTATATTACTCTTAGGAATAAAAGGTGTTTTCTTCTTTTTCTAAATTAAAAAAAAATTTATATTGAGTTTTTAAAACCCAGCACAACTGTGGAAGTGGGCAGCAGACCCCAATCTTACTCAAAGAATTATTGGCAGCTGATTACTATTGGGTGAGGTAGAGCTGATCTTCTTAAAGGGAGGGATTCTAGATAGTCTGACTAGACCTCAGTGGATGAACTTGCACATCTAGGGACACCTAACTTGACTCGATAGGCCTTAACACAAGTGACAGAATGTATGAATTCCAGTTGGGGGGGCTATGGGTGGGTCCCAGTGGGGAAAGGGGTATAAAGATGATTAAGATGTTCTATATGAAATACACAAAAATTCAATAAAAAATTTACCAAAAAAACTCTTTATGATTGTTTTTGCCTGCATATACGTTAAGTGCACCCTGTGTGTGAAGAACCCATGGAAGCCAGAAGGGTGCATCAAATACCCAGGAACTGAGGTTACAGACAGTTGATTTTTAGCCACTATGTGGGTGCTGGGAACTGAACCCAGGTCCTCTGTAAGTGCAGCCAGTGTGCCATCTCTCCAGTCCCAGTGTTTTCTTTCCTTACTTTAAACAATGGCAAAGAATTCTGCAAGCTTCCTATTTTACCTCTTTATGTGTATTAGCACATTTTCATTTATTTTGTACCAATTTTAGTTTTCCTTTTCTATCATCTAATATACCTTTTTGGGGGGGAGGGGGGATGGCTCCAGATCTCAAGTGCTGTGATTATAAGTATGAACAACTAGGTCTAGCTCAGTTAACATATACTTCCACAAACACATTCTTAACCTGAGGTTCAGAAACCAGGGGTCAATAGGAAGAGTCAGGTAATGATAACTTGATAAAAATTACCTTCCTATGTTCAGTAACCTATGAAATTTGGCGTTACGCTCTGTTACAAGCTTAGTAACAAACCAGATATTCGCAAAACCTGTAACTGCATTATCAACAGATATGAAAATTTTTTCATACAGTATTATGTTTTACATGTCATCATTTGTTTAAATTTTTTGTTTTGAAACAGGGTCTCCTTGTAGCCCCAGCTGGCCTGGAACTCGCTATGTAGATCAGGCTGGTCTCAATCTCACCAAGATCTGCCTGTTTTTGTCTCCCAAGTGCTGAGATTAAAAGTGTGCACCACCATACCCAGGTTATGTTTAAATTTTTATTACATTTATTTATGTGTGTGTGTCTGTGTGTGTAGGCATGTCTATCCCATGGCATGTGTGTGTTGGTCAAAAGATTACTTGCAGGAGTCAGCTCTCTCCTACATGTGGGTTCTAGGGATTGAGCTCAGGTCATCAGGCTTGGCTGCAGGTGCCTTTACCACTGAGCCATCTCCCAAGCCCTTCACTTGTTTATCATTACTTTGAAAAACAGTATTTATTAGGCATTACATTAGATTTTTAATTGATTTGGTAATAACAAAATACATATGTTACTCTAAGAAGTAAAAATATTTTTGTAACTTAATAATGGTTTCTAGTATGTCTACACACTTTATTTAATGGATCAAAAAGTATTTACACAGAACGGGTCTATAGTTTCACCAGAATGCCAGAGTCACACCATCAGAATCTTTTAAAAGGGAGAGTAAAAGGCATCTAAGTAAGATGACTTCTTTAAAATCTGGACCTTGAGCAGAAGCTGAGGCTCTTCTAACAACAAAGACCATCCAGCCATGTGGACAGCATGGTCCACTATTCACTCTCTTTCCACTTTCCATAGAGTACTCAATAAATTTCATGAGCTAGTCAATGCTGTAAGCACAGGTTTTGGATTAGAACATTAGCTATAGCCTAAGTAAGCATCCTGAGCATGCTTAAGGATAGGAAGCCCTTGGTAAGATGTTCATTTAATACACTTAGGTGTATTAAATATTTTGTTGTTGTTGTTGGGTTTTGGTTTTGAGACAGGGTCACAGTAGGTGGCCCTAGCTGCCCTTGGCACTCCCTACTTGAATATGTAGGCAACTCTCCTGCTTCCATGTGGCACCACGCCCAGCTCTAAATGTATTTTTGAGTCGGTTTTGTCAATTTATGATGGGTTTATAAAAGTGATCATAAATGGAGGAGCATCTATGCTTACCAAATTATGTCAAATGATCACTTACCTATCCATTTCAGCCTCAAAACAGTGTCAGATACTGTATTAAGCACTAAGGTTAAAAAGATGAATATGCTCCTTGGGTCACAGGCATCCTTTCCTGTCCCAGATCTGGATGCCACTCCAACCTTGTTCAGGTGAGGTCCCTCGGCCACCTCAGCCCTCAGGGCAGTTTGGGTCTCTGGGACCCTTCATGGTCCTAGACTTGCAGAAAGTCCTGCGCTCCATTCCTGAGACTTCCTTGAGCTCCGCCATCTTAGCTCTCAGGCATCCTCAGGTCACTGGTATCTTTCCAGACCTAGATCTGTACACACCTCCTCCCTGCTGCAGACTTGTGGGCTCCATTCCTGAAACTCCCTAGTGCCTTGCCATCTTAGCTCTCAGACATCTTAGCGCTCAGACTTGCTCAGTTCACCTGCATCCTTTCCCTTTCCAGATCTATACGCCCAGCCAATCTTGGCAGGGTGAGTGCCCTCGGGAGATGCCCACAGGCCAGCTTGGGTCTCTGAGATCCTTCTTTGCCCAAGACTTTTGGTCCTGAGCTTCTCTTCCTGAGACTTCCCTATGCCCTGTCATCTGATCTCTGTGTGCCCCAGACCTTCGAGCTCCAAGCCCAACCTATCCACTGAGCGTTTCACTAGCAGCCCCCATACCATCCTGTTTAATCAGGACCCCGCGGAGTCAATCCTAGAATCTCAACGCAAAAGCTGCACCTATCTCTACCTGAACTGAGACTTCTTCTTTCACCCCATTTGCACATCAACATAAAGTTGTCCCAAAACTGAACACCAGGTTACAGCTGGGCTATAACCTGACAAGGTGGGAAAACAACAAACACAGATACAAACATTCAACAAAGATGAGCTCACTTATCCATACCAAGAAACACCACCACACAAGTCTACATGCCCAAGCCTTAGCAAAAACAAACAAACCAACCCACAAACAACATGAAAAAAACCAAGATATTATGTCTAGCACAGAAATTAATAACCCATGAGACTGACAACCCAGTGGATACACAAGACAATGATTCCAAAATAGTAATTATAAATACGTTTAAGGAACTCAAAGAGAATGACTTCAGTCCTTAAAAGACTGAATGAAGATCAGGAAAACACAAACTATATTCTACAAAACTAGAAAATCTAATGGAGAAAAAAGATTTTACCAGCTATACTTCTGACAGAGGGTTAGCATTTAGAATATACAAAGATATTAAACATCAAAAAAATCAAACAACATAATTACAAAGTGGGGCAAAGAGTTGAACAGGGATTTCTCTTAAGATGAAATGCAAAGGCTGAGAAATACTTTAAAAAATGTTCAACATCTTTAGTCATCAGGAAATGCAAATTAAAACCACTTAGAGATTTTGCTTTTTTTTTTTTTTTGGTCTTTTTGAGACAGGGTCTCCCTGTAGCCCCAGCTGTCCTGGATTCACTATGGAGACCAGGCTGGCCTTGAACTTAAGAGAGATCCACCTGCCTCTGCCTCCCGAGTTCTGGGATTAAAGGCGTGTGCCAACACGCCCAGCTTAGAGATTTTGCTTTTACCCCACTCAGAATGGCTAAGATTCAAAAAACAAATGATGACAAACATTGAAAAGGATGTAGAAAAGGGGGAGCTCTTATTCACTGCTGGTGGCAGAGCAAATTTGTACAGCCACTGTGGAAATCAGTATGGAGGTTCCTCAAAAAGTCCAAACTTGATCTACCATACAATCCACTCATATCACTCTTGCAAATATACCCAAAAGACTCTGTACACTACTGCTGAAATACCTGTTCATTCAGGCTTTTCATAACAGCCATAAGTCGGAAACAACTTAGATGTTCAATTAACAAATGGACAATGAAGGTATGGTATATATATACAATGGAATATTATTCAGCTCTTAAAAATTAAATTATTAAATTTACAGGTAAATGGACAGAAACAATCATCATGAGTGAGGTAACCCACACTAAGAAAGACAAATGTCACATGTTCTCTCTCACAGAAGGATGCTAGCTTTGAAATCCTATAGATACACACGTTTCAATTTGAAAATTCAGAGAAGTCAGGAAACTAACAAATGTCCACAATGGGGTGGGTGTGAGGGGGCGGAAGGAGATCTGGGAGTGGAGATAGAATGTAGTGACATAAAGGGGGAAAGGGAATAATAAAGTAGGAAGAGTTAAATGGGTGGGGAATGTGAGAGCAGGGCACAGGAAGGCTGTATAGTGAGGAATATGTAACACTAAAGGCCTTTAGAAAAAGCTACATGGAAACCTACCATTATAGAAGCTTCTTAAAGTATATAACCATAAAAGCAAGTATATACATATACATTATAAAAAGAGATTAAAAGTAGCTACCTTACAACAGGGGGACATTGCCCCTACTACACATCATAGGCTAACAAAATAAAACTGCAATGCCAGGGATGGACTCCCTCTCTTGAAGCTGTTGACCAGGAGTTCCATAGACCTCAAACACTACTAGCCATTGTCTCTGCTCTTAGTTATCCACTAGAACTCGACAGTAAGGCCCTACTGCTGAAGATACTACATGTAAGAGCTGTAGAGCAAACTAGGAGAAATCAAATAGATACTGACTTCAAAGCCTCATCTCTACTGGCTAGCTTTCATAGTGCTAGAAGGTGCTATTCATGCTACTAGAAGGAAAAAAATATTCATCAACCTTAAATATCTGTGAATTCTGTGAACTACAGTTTGGCAAGATATGGCCACCAGTGCAATAGTGGCATGACTATTGTGGGAGTAACCAACCACATTTGAACTGGATTTAAGTTCTACTTCATAGGGTGGAGTCCATACCTAACATTGATATTCAGGCCATTCACTGATAGTCATCGATATTCATATACATATATATATACATATATATGAAATACAGTACATTAAATTGGGTGGGGAGAGTAAGGGGAGGTATGGATGAGGGGGATCTAAATACCATCAAATTATATTGTATGAAACTCACAAAAATTCAATTAAAAGATGAATACAACTTCCTACCTGTTCTAAAGGAGTTTGGTTGACTTGGACCATGGATAAAATATGAAGAAACACAATATAACACAACACAATACACTACCACACCACACCACACCACAACACAACACAATGCATAGGAAGGCAGCTAAATTGACCTGGGGTAGAGCTGTGGTGAGGAGCATTTGTTAAAAAGAGAACCTTTGCCAGGCATGGTGGCACACACCTTTAGTCCCAGCACTTGGGAGGCAGAGGTAGGCGGAGCTCTGTGAGTTCAAGGCCAGCCTGGTCTACATAGTGAGTTCCAGGACAGCTGGGGCTACAGGGAGACCTTGTCTCAAAAAGACCAAAAAAAAAAAAAAAAAAAAAAAGAGAGAGAGAACCTTCTTAAGGATTTTGCACTCTTTCATCTAGTAGTCTCTATTTTAATTTTATAAGGAATGATAAATCAAGCCAGTTCATTGCTCAGCTGTATTTTTGTATTAGAAAGGGATTATTGGGCTTATCTTAATGATATTTAGTCAATAATAATGGAATCTCCTATTGAACCCACATTCCAGTGTTAGATTAACACCAAGATAACAAACGCTCAGTTTAATTTATTTATCAGAGCATTTAAGACTCAAGATGTATATATTTCAGGACTGGCTTGTGGTTCACTTGATAGAGTGAACATCAGATTCACCTATCAAACATGAGGCCCTGAGCTGGATCCTCAGTACTGCATTAACTGGGTGTGACAGTGCACACCTGTAATCCCAGCACTTGATAGGTAGAAGCAGGAAGATCAGAAGTTCAAAGTCATCCTTAGCTATATAACAAGTTCAAGACCAGCTTGACTACCTGAGACTCTCACAAAAACAAAAACCAAGAACAATAACAACAAAAATCCATAGTAGTTTGGGGCTGGGAGGTGGCTCAGCCATTAAGAGCATGTACTGCTCATCCAGAGGACCTAAGTTTGGTTCTCAACACCCATATCTGGTAGCTCACAACACCTATAACTACAGGCCTCTGGCCTGTGGGCACTTGCACTCACGTGTACATATTCACATACAGACATACACTCACACACATAATTAACAATAATAAAAAGCAAATCTTTGGGGTTGGAGAGATGGCTCAGTGATTAAGAGCACTGGCTGTTCTGCAGAGGACCTAGGTTCTATTCCCAGCACCTACATGAAGGCTAACAACCAACCGTAACTCCAGTTCCAGGGAATCTGATGTCCTCTTCTGAACTCTTTGGGCATTTTACAACACAGATGCCCTTATACACAGGCAGGCAATACACTCATACACATAAAATAAAAATAATAAATAAAATATTTTAAAATTTACCCAAGATTTATCTGCAAGACACGCAGTAATTAAAAATGCCAGAATGGTGGAACTAACCTTCTTGGATGTTTAACAGACATACCTTGAGATCTATACTAATTGGGTCAGAGGGATTCAAAGGACACTTTTTGCTCCTTGCCCTCCTGGGTCGATAAGTTCCCAGGGACTATGAACATCGCGCAAAATGTCCTGTAATGGTGGTGGGTCATCTGGCCTCTTGATCAAGGAAGCCAAGGAGACCCCACCAGATGGACTTGAGCCAGTGTCCAGTCTATAAAGAGGAGGGTCAACACGGAGGAATCATTTCCTCCATGCTTCCAAGAGAAGCCAACAATGGTCGAGCAGGACCTTTGACTTATC
>NW_008356676.1:1909351-1933265 GCF_000622305.1 Nannospalax galili
TATGAAACTGTGTATTTTAATAATGAAATGGAGATCTTTTTAAAGGTTAAAACATCATTTAATTTATGTCTTATAGGGTTTATAATGAGTACAATATTGTATAACTGTAATAATTCAACTGTAAACCTAAAAATTTACAGCCAATTTTGAAAGAGATGCATCCTACCTCAGGAAACCGTTATTGAATATGTCAATTGTGTTGTAATGATATGCTTCTTCTAAGTATGTTGTTATTAAATAAATCATTTTTAAAAATTAAAAAAAAATATTTTAAAAACTAAATCTTGAAAAAGACTAATTTGTTGTATGGATAATATATGTTAATTAAAAACATGTGGTCATAAAATGATACAAGATGTCTTAGACCAAGTGCAAAAGAAATTAAATTTATAGTAATTAATAAACTCTAGCCAGGCGTGGTGGACGCCTTTAATTCCAGCACTTGGGAGGCAGAGGCAAGTGGATCTCTGTGAGTTCAAGGCCAGCCTGGTCTACATAGTGAGTTCCAGGCCAGTTGGGGCAACAGGGAGACCTTGTCTCAAAAAGATCAAAAACAAACAAACAAACTCTAAGAAGGCTCCTAACCTTCTTTTTCCTGTTATCAGAGATTGTCACTTTTGTTCTCCTTAATTTTCTACTTAAATTAGAAAAAAAATAATAAAATTATCAAAATTCTTTTCTTTAAATTATTAGAAATAATTGGAACAAAATAAACATAAATTTAAATTAAAATATATTTACTTCAAATACTATTTTAAGGGATTCTGTGAATCTTTGGGCACCAGAGATTTGAGTCAAACTTGAAAACTTTAAATGAAGAAGCCATCGAAGATGTGGTCCTATAAAAGTGTTTGCATGGTTCCACCTTTTCCCAGAGTACTAGGGCTCCACAGCAGCCCCAGTCCCAGAAGCGAGAAAGAATGATAAAGTCAAGCTTTGTTGCTGTGTGTCTAGACTTCCTCTAGGACACAGCAGATAATCACTTCCATTTTTGCTCCTTAAACATTTAACCACTGATCAATAGGAATTCAAGTCAACCTGGCTCCACAAATGATTCTATTTTCTAAGCAGGATAATCTGAAATGTCTTTACTTCAAGATGGACTTACCTCAAGTTGAACTCTTTGCTCCAGATTCTTATAAGATCTCTGCAATAATTCCCGGGTCCCAAGGACTCCATACCACATCAAGTTTTTAGTTCGGCTTCTGAAAATAAATATTGTTGGCAATCTCAGGGATTTTATTTATTTACTCCTTAAAGCAAAAAAGATAATAAATGAAATTAAAATCAAACTGTCTTCATGTAATAACATTATTGTTATTATTGAAATTACCTGCATTTTTCAGGGTGCTCCTCTCTCTTATTATTAAATTCTAATGAAATTTTTGCATCTAATCCAATTCCAAAGTAATTGTTCATAACACATTTTTCTGAATATCCATCTCTATGATAATAAGGGAAAATACATGAAAGTCAATTTCAAACTCAAGTACAACAATTACAGCTTGTTCACATAATAGTACTTAAATCCACCTAAGTGTCCATTCATCACAGGACTGCAAAGCTTAGCAAGAGTCATTTCCCACATATATCCCACATGCACAACCACAATACGCAGACATAACATTTGGTACACGTGACATAAAAGAGAGGCAAAGCAGAGACAGTCACTGCTTTTCAATTTTTAAAAATTTTACATGAGTGTTTTGCCTGCATGTATGTAAGTGTACCACATATGTGCAATTTCCAGAGGCCAGAAGAGGGCATTGGATCTCCTGGAACTGGAGTTAAGGACGGTTTGTAGCTGCCATGTGGGTGCTGGGAATCGAACCCAGCTCCTCATCTCTCCAGTTTTCTATTAAATTTGACAGTCTTAGTCCTTCTATCTTCTATATAAGGTGCTTACCACACAGCAAATGAAGGTATTTTAAGTTTTATTTATGTATTTAGTTTGTTAGCGCACAAACTAAACAATGTGTGTGTGTGTGTGTGTGTGTGTGTGTGTGTGTGCGCGCGCACGCGCACATATATGTGCCACAACATATGTATGGAGATCAAAGGACAAGTTGTGGGACTTGGTTCTCTCCATCCACCACGTGAGGTCCAGGTATCAAACTCAGGTTGTCAGGATTGGCAGTAAGTTATCTCTCTGGCCCAATTCTTTTAAATGTTTTTGGTAGTTTAAAATATGAGGCCAGCTGGTATGGTGGCACAGGCCTCTAATCCCGGCACTCAGGAGGCAAAGGCAGGCAGATCTCCATCAGTCCAAGGCTATCCTGGTCTACATAGAGAGTTCCAGGCCAGCTGTAGCTACAGGAACACCCCATCTCAAAAATACCAAAATAAAATAAAATATGCGGCCAGGAGTTGGAAAGATGGCTCCTCTTGCAGAGGACCTGGGTTAGATTCCCAGCACCCACCCAGTGGCTAGCAACAATCCATAACTCCAATTCTAGGGGAATTCAACACCATTTTCCAACCTCTGCAGGCATTTCACCACATGGGCACACATACACATGCAAGCAATACATTCATACACATAAAATAAAAATTAAAAATTAAATTAAAAAAATAAATGGGGCTCAGTGGGTAAAGGTGCCTGCCACCAAGCCTAAGGATCTGAGTTCAATCCCTGGGACCCACATTGTGAAAGAAGAGAACTAACTCTCTCAACTTATCCTCTGAGTTCCACATACATGTTATGATGCGTGCGCGCACACACACATATACATACCAAGTAAATAAATGCAAAGAAGAAAAGAAAAGCCAGATGTGGTGGCATACACTTAATCTCCGCACTTGGGAGGCAGAGGCAGGTGGTTATCTGTGAGGTCAAGGCCAGCCTGGTCTATATAGTGAGTTCCAGGCCAGCTGGAGCTACAGGGAAATATTGCCTTTTTTTAAAAAATCAATTAATTAAAACAAATAAACAAAAAATAGAGAAAGAAAAAATGGGAAAAAAAGAGAAAGAAAATTCTTAAAAAAAAAAACATGTTTCTGTCTTTGAAGAATGTATTGCAAAAATAAGATATAGGAAAAGCAATTTTTTTGAGCTAGGGAGATGGTTTAGCAAGTAAAGTACTTGTTATGCAAGTGTGAGGCCCCAGAGCTCCCATGCCCAGCATCCAGATAAATTTCAAGTGGGCATGGTGGTGGTGGCCTGTAATCCCAGCACATAGGAGGTAGAGAGAAGGGATCCCTGGAACAATCTGGTTAGCTAGACTAGCCGAACTGCTGAGCTCTGGAACTCAAGTGAAAGTCTCTGCTGGATACTCCGTTTCGGGGAGAAGGATCAAGGAAGATACTCAACATGAATTCTAGCCTGTACACACACACACACACACACACACACACACACAGGAATTTTGCAAAGAGGAGAGATCAATGTGATCTAAGAGTTGAAAATAAGGAAACTGAGCTGCTAGATGTGGAAAGATTGCAGGATCGGCAACTCAGAAGACGGAGGTGGGGATGGCAGAAATACTGGTGGAAACTGGCCTCCAGGAAGCAGTGGGAAGAGCTGTGCCTTTCCTTGTCAGAGTGGCTCTCAGACAAGTGGGAAAAGGTCTTGCCTCGGGGACAGACCACAGACCATAGACTCCACAGAATTTCAGAGAGCTCCTGTTTGTCACTATCAACACCTGAAATCTTACCACTGTTTTATATGCGACCATAGGCACTATGATACATGTAAAACATTAGAATTTTGTATACAGCAGAAATGAGAAGGGTCAAAGCAAAATAATGACACATGTATTTTCTTACAATGAATCTACGTCCGGGTCAATAAATGGTGTTGCACCAAAAGGATCAATGTTTGCTAATAACATTTTGTTGATGATAGAGCTCCCAGCAATTGAGGCAGCAAGTCCTGCTCTTAAACCTAGACAGAAAAAGTAATACACATAAGACCATATGTTAAGAGAAAATCAGAGTCAGAATCCGCTCATTCATATCCAGTCCTAACCTCAAACATCTTGCTACCAAAGTATGGTTTTTAGTGATCACTCATCTCATTAACCAAAACTATGAACAATGATATTTATGAACATAAAGTGTTTGATACTTCCAAGTATCTACATGTTGACATAAGGAATTATGAAGATGAGGACATGAAAAGGAATCTCTTTGTGATATTTTCTCACTGTTCCAGTAACTGTGCCATTGCTTCAACAAACGTGTTACTTCCTTTATGATGGCAACTGTCTGAGAGGAATTTACAACAAAGGCTGAATTACCCCAATTGCCATGCAGTTTCATGCTTTAAAGCTGAGAGACATACAAAGATTAAAACTCAGTGTCATTGTTAAGAGTCAACAGTAAAATACTAAATACAGGTACTTATGAATTTAGGACACACTATTGATTACAAAAATGAAGTACCTATCCCACTTCTAAATACGCAAAATTGCAAGTTTATTTTAACATGAGTTCCACTGATTTGTTATGGTATTCAATGGTAACAAGTTCCTACTCAACCACTATTAAACTTAGAAACAGTAGCATCTGAAGAGAAGACAAAGTAATGGGGTCTGAGGACAAGAAAAAAGGAGAGTGACAGTGATGTCATACATGCGACAAACAGAAAGTTGAAAAAGCAAAGATTTCCTTAGCAAAAGTTTCTATCTTCAACCATGTATTCTCTTTATAGGATTATCATTATTATTTTAACTCATAACCATCAGTTGATTATCCATTAGGATGAATTTTATTCTGCCAATTTAATGTCACACACTGTCATACATTATTACGCCAATATTCTTTATATCTAAACATATAAACAAACAGAAACAACAGATATATTGATAGTGAAGAGCCAGCCTCTAGCTGCCTAACAGTAAAATGTGATCTCTTCAAAAATGTTTCCTTTGAGGTACTAAATATAACAGCCAGAGCCTTGCACAAGGCAAGTGTTCTACCACTGAGCTGTGAGTCAATTAACTACCGTCTCATCATGACTTCAGCTCTTCAGTGTCTTAAGAGCAGACACTCAGAACTCCAGCACAGCAGGGTCTTCCCAAAGTTCCTGGGAGGAATGACCTCTAGATATGGAGGCCTTTCCAGAACCAGGAATGTTCTAAATTCATCTTTTTAAATTTTATTCTCCTTTTGGTGATATAATTCATAGATCAAAAAATTCATTCCTTATAAATCTTAAAATAAAGTTCTTTGTAGTATATGTCAAAAATTGTGCAGCCATCACTCTATCTAGAATTTGTATTGCCCTCAAGAAAAGCCCTATACCAATTAGCCATCAATTTCCATGCTCTTCTGCTTCTAGATCCCTAGAAATTACAATCGACTTTGTGTCTCTGGATTTGACTGTTCTGCACATGCCATATGAGCAGAATCAGAATATTTGGCTATGTTCACCTTCTTTGCTTGGATTAATGTTTTCAAGGATAATAATTTTGTAGCATGTAGCAGAATTTCACTCTTTAGAGTTTTAATGGATATAGCATCTTTGTTTATTCATCAACAAAAATATAATTAGGTTGTTTCCACTTTAGGGTTATTGTGAATGCTATTTCAAACAGTCATGTACAAGTTTTTGTATAGACATGTTTCCTTTTGTGGGGGGCTCTTTTTGAGACAGGGTCTCCCTGTAGCCCCAGCTGGTCTGGAACTCGTTATACAGACCAGGCTGGCCTTGAATTCACAGAGATCCTCCTGCTTCTACCTCCCAAGTGCTGGGATCAAAGATGTGTGCTATCACACCTGGCTGTATAAATATGTTTTCAAATCTCCTGACTATACACCTGGACTGCTTTATCTCTCTCTTCCTCCCCCTCCCCCTCTTCCTCCTCCTCCTTCCTTCCCCTTGCTTTTGCAGTGCTGGTGACTGAACCCAGGGCCTTGCACACGCTAGCATGCTAGGAAAACTCTACCATGGAGCTACTCCCTCAGTCCCTCTGTTTTGATCATGGTCATTTTAGGAACTTCACTGTCTTTGACTTCTATTTCCCTGATGACTTGTCTTGTTGAGCATCTTTACCTGTGCTGGCTCTATGTACATCTTCTGTGGAAGACTGTCTATTCAGATCCCTTTCTTAGTTTAAAATTAGAATACTTGTGTATTTATTGATGAATCCTAATTTTAGTTATGAATTTATATATTGGTCATATCAGTCTCTTATCAGATATAATGTCTGTAAGTTCTTGAACTGCCATTTTCCTTTCTTGATCATGTCCTTTGCATCACAAAATATTTGATTTTGATAAATCCTAATTGATCTAGTTTGTCGCTAGTGCTTCTTTCTCGTAACTAAGAAATCACTGCTTATTTCAAAGTTATGAATGTTTACAGTTTTGCTATTTAAAAATATTTTGTTACATTTATTTATTTACTTTGTATGCATGCATGCACGCATGTGTGTGTGTGTGTGTGTGTGTGTGTGTGTGTGTACATGTGCCACTGTGGGCATGTATAGGTCAGAGGACAATATTCAGGAGTCAGTTCTCTCCTTTCATCATGTAGATCCCAAGGACTGAACTCAGCTTGTAAGGCCTGGGGCCAAGCACCTTTACCCACTGAGTCATCTCACCAGCCCACCTTTTTTATTTTTAAAAGTAGTTTCATAATTTTCACTCTTACCTTTAAATCTTTCATCAATAATAAGTTGATTTTCATATAAAGTGAGACAGGAAACCAGGTTCAACCTCTGCATGTGGAAATCTAGTTATTCTCAGTATCATTAATTGAAAAGACTACTTTTTCTACATTGAATCATCTTAGCACGTGTTGAAAATTAACCATAAATGCAGTTCATTTTTGAACTCTAAATACTGTCCCACTGGTGGACAGAGCTGTGCTGGGCCAGCACTGGGCAATCTTTGGATTTTTGAAATTGGGACAGTTGAGTCCTGAAACTCTACTTTCTTTTTAAAGATAATTTTGGCTATTCTGAATCCTTTGCATTTCCATAGGAACTTTAAGATCAGCTTGTCAATTTCCCCCCAAATGGCAGATGAGATTTTGATAAAGATAGTGTAGAATCTGTTGTTCAGTTTACAAAGTAATGACATCTCAATAACTTAACTCTTCTCATTCATGGACTCGGATGTTTCCATTTAGTTACGTCTACAAATTCTTTCAGCAACATCTTGTAGTTTTCAGTGTTTCACTTTTGATGTTAAATTTATCCATAAGTATTCATTCTGTTGTTTTTGATGCAAGTACAAGTGGAACCTTTTTCTTAATTTTATGTTCAGAGTGCTCAACTGTAGTGCATAAATATAATTATAATTTTTGCATATTGATCATTTATTTTACACCTTAGACTATTTATTTATTAGCTCTACTATTGTGTGTGTGTGTGTGTGTGTGTGTGTGTGTGTGTGTGTCCGTGTCCCTTAGGATTTTCTATATGCAAGATCAATCTGGAAGACACATAGCTTTACTTCTTCCTTTCAATGTAAATGCCTTCAGTTCTTATTATTTTCCCTAACTTCCCAGGCTAAATCCTCCAAAACAATACTGACTAACAGGGCAAGAGTGGACGTCCTTGTTTTATTACTAATTTGGGGGATAAATCTTTCAGTCTTTCACCAGAAGTTAGATGTGGGCTGTTGATTTTTCATAGGTGCTGTTATGAGGATGAAGTTCCCTTCTGTCCTATTTGTTGAATGTTTCTCTTATAAGATGGTGTTGAATTTTTTAATGCTTTTTCTGATGGTACTGAGATAACTTGTGTGGATTTATCCTTTATTCGATTAACACAGTATATTGCATTTCAAGTTTTTCATGATAACTCCACTAATGCAGAAATACCAATTTGGCCATGTGCATAAATCTTTTGAGATACTGTTAGATTCAGTTAAAGATTTTTTATGCCAGTATTCATAAGGGATATTTGTCTGTACTTTCTTGTGATGGCTTTGTTTTGGAAATCAGGGTTATACTGGTTTCGGAATAAGCTGAAACATATTACTTCCTCTTCTATTTTGTGGATGAATTTGTGAAGGACTGGTATTAATACTTTTCCCTCCCTCCCTTCCTTCCTTCCTTTTTGCATATTGATTATTTATTTTGTGTATTGATCCTCTCTCTCTCTCTCTCTCTCTCTCTCTCATCTTTTCTGAGACAGGGTCTCCCTGTAGCTCCAGCTGGCCTGGAACTTGTTACGTAGACCAGGCTGGCCTGAAACTCACAGAGAACCACCTGCCTCTGCCTACCGAGTATTGAGATAGAAGGCGTATGCTATCACGCCCAGCCTGGTATTAATTCTTTTGAAAACATTTGGCAGAATTTACCAGGAGTGAGGCTCAGGTTTCTAATTTTATTTCTAGGTTTTTTAAAAATTACTAATTTAGTATAGTTACTTGTTATTGGTCTCGTCAGATTTTCTGTTTTCTCTTGAATGAGTTTCTTAGTTCATGTGTTTCTAGGCACATGTTTATAATTTCTATTAGTATCCCTTCTGTAAGTTCTGTAGTGATGCCTTGAGATCTCTCTCCCAGTGTTAGTGATTCTTTGAACATTTTCCCTTCAATTTTGTTCATTTTCTCTGCTGCTTTTAAAAAAATATTTTATTGACTTATTTGTGTGTGCATGCGTGTTATGAGTGTGTGTGTATGTGTGTGTGTTTGAGTGTATTGCCTGCATGCATGTAAGTGCACTCATGTCAAACAGTGCCCGTGGAATGTCAGATCCCCTGGAACTGGAGTTAGGAATGGTTGTTAGCCACCATTGGGTGCTGGGAGTTGAACCCAGGTCCTCTGTAAGAGCAACCAGGCTCTTATTGCTGAACCATTTCTCCAGCCCCTCTGCTGCTTTTTCATAATCATTTATCTCCATTATAATATTTATTACTTTCCTTTCCATATGGGCTTTGGATTTAGTTTGCTTTTCTTTTTCTAGTTTTTTAATCTAGAATGTTAGGTTACTGATTTGAGATAAATGTACATATTCAACGCAGGCATTTACAGCTTTACATCCCTCTAGGTGTGTTTCAGCAGCATCAAATAAGTTCTGAAATGGTGAGTTTTTGTTTTTACTCATCTCAAAATATCTCCTTTGATTCATTTTGCAGCTTTGCTATACACATTTCCACATTTGTGTATTACCCAAATTGTATTCTCTTATCGATTTCTACTTCCATTCCATTGTGGTGGGAGTACTTGATTGCGTTATTGCAATTCTTTTAATTTTATTGAGAATGGTTTGAGATCTAATTAGCTTATGGTTTATTCTGGAGAATGTTCTACATGCACTTCTGAAGAATGTGCATTCTGGATGGTTGGGTGCTTTTTTGACATTAGGTCCTGTTGTTTTGTGTGTCTTTCAAGTATGCTATTTCCTTGATCATCTGTCTAGTTGCTCTATCCATTAACGAAAATGAGGTAATAAAGTCTCCAACCATCATTTGAATTGTAATTCAGCTTTAAAAAGAAGTTACGTGAGATGATGCTTTTCAGGGTCTAAATGGATTCCTATATACTCTGAATAAAGCCCAAAGGGTTTTTATTAACTTAACTAGCATAAATGCAGGAGGCCTCTTAGATACTGTATCTCCCTCCAGCTCTCACCTATAGTCCTTGGGTTTCTACTTGTACCAGCCTAATCCGAGGTAAATTCATTTAATCAGGGCTAGAATAGATATCTCAACTATTTAAAAATAATAAATAAGGCAAGATCATTAGGCTAAAAAATGTCTGCAGAGAGACTAGTGGCTTAAAACCAAAAGGAAAGATGCCTGGAAGTGAGCAAATATAATGTCAGGTTTACTTGGGGTACAGATTCCTGGGCTCCAACATAGAAATAATGAATTAAAATTTCTAAGGACAGGATTCACAGCATGTATAAGATGTCCCAGACAATTAGACAGAAAAAAAAATCTAAAGACCTGGATTTCTATATCAAACTTTAGCAAGAATATTCTCTTAGAGGAACAGTTATCTTTAAAAATGTGTTTCTGTAGCTCACAGAAAAGAGAAATAATGCATTTTCACAGATGTCTCACAATCTGTACTACCTGGGCAGATTATCCTGGTATTGAGCACAGGGAGGTTGTCTTTGGTGGCAGCCATAGCTGGACCAGGGACAGAATCAGGTTGAGAATGGCCACGACTTGCCCGGGCATCAGGAGAGTGAGGTGCTGTTTTGGCTGTTGACAAAAAAGATTAAAAACAGAAAATTATAATACTGTAAAATTAAACAAGTCCCTATAAATGCAAGACGTGAAATAACAACTGAATACCTATTCAAACTAATGATTAGAACTGGAGATATTAATTATGTTTACCTATTCATTTACCACTTTACTTTAATTTTCTTGAGATATTTAGAGAGTGTTTACCAAGAGAAAGGTATTAATGTCTTGATTTTAAATCAACGCTACCAGTAGAAAATAGGTACCTGACTCACTAAAAGTCAGTAACATTCAGGCTGGGCATGGTAGCACATGCCTTTAATCCCAGCACTCGGGGGACAGAGGCAAGTGGTTCTCTGTGAGTTTGAGGCCAGCCTGGTCTACATATCGCATTCCAGGCCAGCTGGGGCTACAGGGAAGTCCTCTCTCAAAAGACAGAAAAATGAAGTCAATAATACCCATAATTTGAATATGATCAACACACCTTGATAAGTATAAAATTTAATGGAATATATTTGTTATAATGCATGCTACCAACATTCCCCTTTTCTCATAAATATTGGGCAAATGACCACATTTCATCAATATAACTCCCAGAGCTAAAAGCAAACTTGTGGTTAATAAGAGTTAACATGGTCTTCTAGAAATGGAAGGGAAAATATCATTTATCTTCAAATAAAACCAGTATACTTTCCCTGCCTTCCTCAAATATTTATTCAAAATAATGATCTGTTATATTTCTGTAAAAGCTCAATACATTTAAAAATTATTCCAAAATACAATTACTTTCAAGAAAACAACAAAAAGGAAGATTTAATTCTATCTAAACAAAGGCAATTTAATAGAGGGAAAACAGCACCTTTAACTAATCTAGGGGCTATCAGGAGGTACTTTTTTTAAAGATCAGTAGTCCTTAAACTCAATTTGAAAGTACTCTAAAACTTAATTATCTTCACTCTCCTTCAGACTAATTAAAAACTAACTGTATTAATTTTACACTCTAGTCTGTGTGTTCAAACAGTCCAGATGCACTAAAGAAAAACTAAGAAACAGCCATGCTTTTTTGTGTGGCAGATGGGACTTCTGGAACTAATTTCTGTTACAAAACACTTTTGATGTTCACCTCTGATAAAAGGCAGAGAGTGTACTAATGACTAAGATTGTGCCACTGTGCACCACTACAGGTAATGAAATTACTGCTTCGTGATTCTTCATAAATAAAGCAGCTCCCTGAACACAGTAATACTGTATTTCTCACATCTCAGACACAAACTGCATAATTTAATAATGACATAGTGTGATTCAACAAAAATAATGATAATTGAATACAGAAACATGCCTGCTATTGCCATTGATTTCCAGAAAGCTGGTTACTGGGCAAAATTGATATCAAATATGGCAATGTTAAAGACTTTTCTAAATCTTGTCTATCTCAGTCTCAATATGTGCAGAACTATAGCATTGTCTCAAACCAATGGAAGTGGTGAGTGTATGAGCACATGATAAGGCGGAATGGCAGCTGGACCCCCCCGGTAGTGAGTGCTTATGTATGGAGGACAGAGTATGCACCGACGCCATTGCAAATCCTGCTGGAGTCAGTTTTAATAGACCAAAACACCAAAGGTCTGCTTACTAATTTCACAAGTAAGTAAATTTGATTTGAAGTGATAGAAAAAAATCAAAAGATTCTGACAGCATGAAATGATAAATCCAAATAAAAGAGACCAGAAAAAAAAAAAAAAAAAAGTCATGGAGATGAGGGTAAACTACTGTAATTAAATTTGGGAAAAAAATCAGTTTTTGCAATACCACAATGTGCTGAATGAGTAGCAGAGGAGTATCGATGTGCTACTGCCTTACAGAAAACATCTAGAGACATCTGTTCATGACAGGGCATAATGTTTTAAGGTGGACATTGGTTAAGTGGATGCAGCCAGAAAAACAGATGACTTTAAATCATCATGTTAAGACTAGCAAAAGAAGCCATCAGAGGTGGTGAGGGAGTATGATACTATGACAGCAAATTAGTATAATTTAAGGAATATGGTATGGAAGAAGACTAAGATACAGCTCTGGAATACTGCAGACTCATCTTTGAATTAGTGACACATCGTTTCGGAAATTGTTCCTTAAACCATTCATAAAAACACCAAGCAAATGCAGGTAGGTAGTTCTCACTGTCAACATGATAGGACCTATGAATGTCTGTCATCGTGAGTTGAATGCTAAGGTAGAAAATCCGAAAGTTCATGATAATGAATAGCTTTCTTTTTTTTATTTATTATTTTTATTTTATGTGTATGCATGTATTGCCTGCATGTAGGTAAGTGTACCCATGTCGTGCCATGCCCGCGGAGGTCAGAAGAGGCCGTCAGATCCCCTGGGACTGGAGTTACGGACAGTTGTTAGCTGCCATGTGGGTGCTGGGATTCAAACCTGGGTCTTCTGCAAGAACAACCAGTGTTCTTAACCACTGAGCCATCTCTCCAGCCCCATGGCTAGCTTTCTAACAATCACAGTCAACAACAAGAGTAGAATGTACTACTAGAAGCAAATGTCCCAAAGGCTCACTGACCATCTGTGAAGAGTTTGAGAATCTGTCTGTACTGAAATGTATGCTGAAAATTTAAGCTTTATAGTCTAATTTTGATTTCCTTAAGAGTTTTAAGTACACTCGAGAAAATTTCCTCAGCCAATGCACTTAACATCAGCAGTTGCAATAGATAATTATGACAACAACAACAATAATAATAAGAGCAAAAGTTCATACAACATTGTACACAAGTCACCATTCTGGACACTTGTATAGTAAGTAATTCAACCTTCACTATAACTCAGTTAAACTGGCATATTATTATCTTTATTTTTATAGCTAAGAAAAGGACAGAGGAGGTAATCAATTCACATTTTAAAACAAATTTTAATGATTTTTTAAATACAAACAGGTCTGATATAATTATGCCGACTTTTCCTGACCCCCATGCAATTCTATTCATATTATCCCCTATCATCATGAATATATTAACGTCTGCTTTGTCTTATGCTCCAGTAATTTCAAAACCTTTTGTTTATCTCATATGAAATGCTAAAAGGATAAATTCATTTCCAACTAAAAGCAAAAATGTAGGGAAACAGTTAATAATCTTCAAGCAATAATAAAATGATTTGATTTCCTGGCAAAAATAATTTTGGTTAAAAAAAAAAAAGAGTTGTAACTAGATGTCCTGTGATTTAAAAGCTTGATTTACCAACAAGCATTATCAACCTAAAAGATCAATAAATAAAATCTCGGGGACCGCTGAATCTTTTAAGGGCCAAACTTGGAGTATGAGAGGCATGCAACTTTTTTTGCAATTCCCAAAGGTATCTGAGAGCTAAAACAAGCTAAATTAGCAACTTAGGTGTTTCTTTAGGAAAACTAAGGTATCTAATCATCTTTAGTCCCATAACCTTCAGTTTATTACCACAATTTCTAGAATACACAAGGAAAGGAGAGGCGTGTGAATACTTGATAGGCCTAAGTAACGTGTTGCCTTATTATTTTAGTGATCAATAAGGTTAACTTCCAAAAAGCCTTTTCAAAATTAAAAATACAATTAGTTTATTTCAAGTTGACAACTAAAAGCAAAGTTAGTTTTAATGAATTCCAAAATGATATCATCATTGTTTTCTTACCCATTAATGGCTCTTTCATATCATCATTAGAGTCTTCTTTAGATTCATCTATTTCTGTGCTATCATAGTCACATGACTGATTAACTGGTTCACAGGCGTGAACTGTCTGCTCATCCATAACTTTAAGTTGTAAGAAGATAAATATATTTGCATAAGTGAAAACAAAATCCATTCATATTAAGGTATGCTTAGGAAAGAAAAATTGAACTATGTCCCAAAAGAAATTCTACATTCACAAAGAAACATTATTGAGCAGTAAGCTTTGGGGGCTATATCTATAACTACTGGAAATTATAAAAGTAAATAAATATGTTAAAATTATATATTTTCCAGAATAAAATTATGAAAAAATTAAAACAACAAAATACAAAGCCCAGCTACAAATTATAAACCTGTAAAGAGATTCTCAGCATTAGTAACTGATTAAACTTTCATCTACTACTAAAACTCTAAGAAGCCCATACATTATATTCATATAAAATTTAAATATAGGGGCTGGAAAGACAGCTTATCAGTTGAGAGCATGTACTGCTCTTGCAGAGGACTCAAGTTAGGTTCCCAACACCTACATAAGGTGGCTCACAGCCACCTGTAACTCCAGCTCCAGAGGATCCAATGTCTCCAAGGGCACCTGCTCTTCTATCCACACACCCACACACAGACATATACATACACAGAATTAAAAATAAATCTTAAAAAATTTTAAATATCGCTTAATATACTCTCTTTAAAAAAAACAGCATTAAAATTTATGAAATTGTTAAATTATTTTCTATATTATCAAAGTAGTCACAGGTATGATTTTAGGTATTAAAGAGATTCCAATAAAGTAAAAAATATTTAAGTCGTTTTCCTATTTACGTTTCAACTTAATTTACTTCTGCAATCTTATTTCAGGCACCATTACTGATCCTTACTATTAAATACAGAGTAAGGACAAATTTCCTTCTAGTGCATTTATTTTCTTCTATCAGTCTGAAGACACTGTTTCTAAGTGTGCCAAATCTAACCATCATGCAAATCGGTTACGGGTGTAGCAGCTATGCTGTTGTCTTCTTTGAAGCTGATTTCATGAGCGTGTACCTTTTCCAGCCTCTTCAATGACTTGCCTCACTGCTTTCTTTAGACTGTTTGCACGCAGCATTATTTCCCTCGGCTTCACAGCTTTCTGGGAGGAAGGTTTTGCAATGTCATTTGTCAGCTGGTCCTTGCTTTCACCTAAGGACTCCTCACTGGAAGATTCCACCACATCTTCTTCAGGGATGGCAGGGCCAACGCCTGGGGGAACGCGACTGGCCTGTGTGTCTGTGTGCAGGGCTTGTAGCAGCTGTTCAAGTTTCTCATTAAGGACTGAGCACTTAGAAAACAAATAACAAGAACAACAGTGATGGAAGAATTAGAATATGAAGTTAGATTGGCAGACAAAACACAAAACGTATTTTCATGTAAGATGTTTTGATTGTTCGATCATTAGCGAGGAAAACACTGACATCCGAGAGGCTACAGCCTTCTATTCTGGAGACATCTTCTTGAGGATGGGTCCATTTTAAAATTTGGTGAAGACAGAAAATGATCTTTAAGTTAGCGGCTCTTGATATAGAGAAACGTTTATTAATTGACTAGCCCCATGACATAAATAACTGGGTAAAACTGAAAATCACAACTCTTATGTCAACTTATTAATTGATTTTTCTGGAATCACTCAAACTCTCATGGGTTAACATCTTTACTCCCTATAAGCAGCTGTTAGTCCTTAAAAGAACACAGCAAATACTGAGTTTAAAGTGACACAGAACACAAAAACAAGCTTTTTTAAAAAAAGTAATTGAGGGGCTGGAGAGATGGCTCAGCAGTTAAGAGCACTGACTGCTCTTGCAGAGGACCCAGGTTCTATTCCCAGCACCCACATGGCACCTACAAACCATCCTTAACTCCAGTTCCAGGGGAATCCAAAGCCCTCTTCTGACTCCACGGCACTGCACAACATGGGTACACTCACTTATATGCAAGCAATATGCTCATACACATAAAATAAAAATAATAAATAAAATATTTTTTAAAAAAACATATTTGATTTAAGGCACCATTTTTGGCATCGTTGGCTGCAGGTGTAGCTGAGCCTTCTCAAGTCAGCATGGAAGGAAAACATATAGGAATGAGGAGGGACTGCAGGGGTGGAGACAGAAAAGCAGGTACATGGCTCTTATTTCTTCCTGCTTTTCCTGTTTTACTACAGAACCAAAGTGTTAACACTGCCACAAATGTATCTTTACTCTCTACAAAATTTGGTGTGTTCCCCCTCCATCTATCCATCTTTGGTGATGAGCCAATACAAAGTGACAGAGGAAAGACTTCAGAAGCAAGTGTAGCTAAGAGAGGGCCACACTTGTTTCTTGTTTTCTTCCACAGAGTATACTTTTTGTTCATAGCATAGAAAAAAAAGGGTACTTCTTCAGAAATGTTTATTTCCCCTTTCTTTTCCTTCCACTCAAAATGCCAGTCACAGCATGAATCCAAGCTCTCCCAAGCCCTTCTCCATCCAGCCAAAGACAGCCAGGCTTTCATAAAAAGGCCCTTGGCTGAAAAGAAGAGCAAAGTAAATCTAAAGTCAACAGGGAAAAGGAGGTAATACATATTAGAATGGAAATAAATGAGAATTAAAAAGCAGCAGAGAAAGAGTGAGAGTGTTAAGGTTCAGATAGCCCTGCCCCCTCACCAACAGGATCCCAAGAACTTCTCATGCTCCTGAGAAAAGGGAACCTAGCTGAGAAGCACCTTGGTCTTTGAAGTCAAGAGAAGCAGACTTTTCTCCACTGTTTGGCCAACACAGCAGGCTTCCCCTTTGATCTCTAAAGAGGACAGGTTTTAAAAGTCCTGCTCTCCCACTCCCCCCTACCCAACTTTAAAAAAAAAATACATCTTCCTGCCTTCTGCAGGAGGCAGAAGCCTCCCTTTTTTAAGACCCAAGCTCAAGACCCAGGCAGACATTTTCCCTGCCTGGAAGGGAATCTGTCCCATGTGTTCCTTTGCTAATAAACCCTATTTTGATGGAGTTTTAGCTGTGCCTCGGTGCCTCATCATCCATTCGCTCCTTCTCCGCCAACTTTTTACCTATCAGAGAGGACTTGGGGCATCACTACAGAAGTTACAGAAACAGAGCGGTTTCTGATGGAAACTATAAACTCCCACATAACAAGTCAGACAACCCAGAGGAAATGGACAAGTACCTAGAAACACATGAACTAACTTGTAAAAGTAAAAAAACTGGCTTTCAAGGTTTCTTTGGCACCAGAAAGCTCATGAAGGGGCTGGAGAAATGGCTCAGTGGTTAACAACACTGGCTGCTCTTGCAGAAGACCTGGGCTCAGTTCCCAACACCCATATAGCAGCTAACGACCATATGTAACACTAGTTCCAGGGAATTAAATACTCTTTTCTGGTCTCAGCAGGTCTCTGTAGTACATGGGCGTACTACATATATGCAGGCAAAACACACATATACATAAAATAAAAATTAAAAGGAAAAAAAAAGTTCTTGAAGAGGAGAAAAAAAGTCTGTAAAGATAAAGGCAATGACTAGATCTTTTCAGGAGACCAGGGTCAGAGTCTAAGGAACTGAAGGAGCCAGGACTGACTGGGAGGGAAATAACCCATGAAGGTTTACTTGGAAATGGATAGCCAGGCCTCTCCCAACAGGACCATCAGCCCCAGGGCATCCGCTCCCTACAGGTTGATTGCAGGCCCCTACAAGAGGTCAATCACTGAGAAAGGGATTTGAATTACAAAATTTGGTTTGCTGGCTGGGACTCCCGTAATACAGTTTTTATGCATATTGAAGGGTAACCATAAACTAGGTTTTTTTTTGGTAAATCCTTGTCCTTGTTAGTTTCAGCTGTCAATGACACAACCTAGAGTCATCTGAGAGGAAATCCTGGAACTTCCTAGATCAGGTGGTCTGTGGGGAATTTTCTAGATTATTAATTGATGGAAGAGGACCCAGCCCACTGTGAGTGGTGCTACCCCTGGGCAGGTGGTCCTGTGCAGGTGGTCCTGTGCTGAACCAGAAAGCAAGTCAGAGAGCAAATGAGTCAGCATTTGTGTTCCTCCGAGGTTTCTGCTTCAGTTCCTGCTTGAATTCCAAACCTTACTTCCCTCAATGACAGGCTGTGAAATGGAATTGTAAGGCAAATAAACTCTAACCCCCTCAAGCTGTTTTTGGTCAAAGTGTTTTACCACAGCAACAGAGTGAAACTAGAACAAGCCTCATATCGAAGTCAAAGTTTTTCTCTTGAGATATTTTGGTAAGGCCCCACTGAACTGTCTTTACAACACAGTTCAGAGCTCACAATATTAATAAACAACTTCCATGCCCTGACGTGTTCCTCTTACTTTACTGGCCACAGCTTCGGCTACAACTGCATTTTCCAGCGTTTTGTCGTATGCCTTCTCCACTTTGGCAACAAAGTCCTTTACAGTTTCACAAAGTATCCTTTAAGGAAGAGAAATCATACAGTTTAGAGTTGATTTGCTCTAATATGCAGCATTTTAAACAAGGACAAGCAAGCAAACGCAAAATACCCAGCATCATTTTTACATAAGACCACACTTCCATCTGTGTAGTGCATCAAGACATCCTAGCCGGGAAATGCATGCATGAATAAACCCTATCTGCCATAGTTTACAGTAATGTCAAAGCCATAATGAGCCATTCTCAAATATATAAATCTTAGGAACAGGTACTTTTTATTAAAAAGTAATGTATTATCTCCCACAGCCTGCATATTTTCACAACTGAAACCATACTGTTGAACAAATCAGCACAGCTCTATCACTAATGTCATTATTGGATCTACTACTCAGCATATGTATATATTGATAGCACATTGTTCCGGAAGAGGGAAGAGGTTGTATCTTAGGTTACCAACCAATCTGTCACCTGAATTGAGTTAATTCTCTGTAAACTCATCCATTTTTTCCCCTTAAGATAACCAATGCAATAATATACAAAACTAATTCAATTTAGGTCTCGTTAGTGTCAGCAATATATGGTTTACTTGTTTGTTTCTTTTAATTACATTTGGCTTCTTTGCAAAATAATTTAAAATTCTTTTAATTACATTTGGTTTCCTTCTAATAAACCATTAGAAAAAAAAACAATGTGAAACAAATCTGTGTTTCAAAAAATTTTATAAAAAATAACTAGTGGGATGGTATAAGATTAGATTTATTTTAGCAAATATGTATGCTGACAGAAAACATTTTAAAAGTATGGAATCACTCTCTACCTTTGATAATGATTGAAGAATTATAAAGAAAAAGAGAGACAAATGTCCCAGTGGTTATTAAGTTGACAACTTTCCCTGGCAGGTGAGTGGCATAATAGTCAGCTTCCAGGTACTTAAACGTAATGAAACCTGTAGGCACAGAACATATACTTATGCATACACATATACTCTAAAACTTCACATCGATCCTCTAGGAAAGAACTGCATTATATCCCCAACAACTTCTGCTCCATTCGTTGTTTAGGGGCAATCACTTCTAGATTTGCTTGCACAAAAGGTGGCATCTCTTAACCAGCTAGCCCTTATCTGCTTCCTGGTGCTAGATATGGAACCTGGGCCTCATGCATGCTAAACAAGCACTGAGGTATAGACCCAGCTTTCTTGGCTGACTTTTAAATTCCAATTTCTATAAAGAACCTACTGTTTTCTAGACATTCATTCTAGAATGTCTAGAATATGTGCTTCATATCTAATTATTTTCTTCTGTGTTAATGTGTAATACTTTTACGGAATTTCTTGAAATATGTCAGGCTGCTATAAAATTTCTTGTATGGGCTGAGAAGTCCCTCTGAAAGCAGAGACTAGCATTCTCACCAATTTGTGTAACTCCAACCTAGAAGTCTGTTGCCATTATTTTAATAGTCCTGATCTAATTTTCTCCTAGGCTTGTGAAACTGCACACGCCAGAATATTACTACCACTGCTGCTTGGGAGCGAAAGTATCAGCCGAGGTTCCCTTCCTCCATTCCCCACATCCCTGAGGCAGAGGCTGAAGGACAGCCTGATCCTATGAACATTATGCCAAGAGGGCTAATGACTGAGAATGTGCAGGTTAGGAGAGAGTCTGACACTTAAATTGTGGGAAGAATCAGAAAACATGCTCTGTCTTATGGTCCAGTAGTTCATATTCCACAAGAAATACAACATCTTTATATTCTGGAGGAATGAATAAGCCTAAATAGTGAATGTACAGTTTTTTAAAGTAAAAACATGTACTTAAGCTGGGTCAGGTGGTATAGGCCTATAATCCTTATCTACTTGGGGGGCTGAGGTAGGAGGACTGTAGATTTGAGGACTTCCTGGACTACAGAGTGAATTCAAGTCTGTGTTCTATTAAATTTCCTATATACACGTATTTGATTTACAGAGCAAGGCTGGCAGAGTCAAATGCGTACTGTGGCCAGGCAAGCTGGCTGGTGGGTTGGGCCCAGGACTCCAGAAGCAACAGGAGTGCTGAGAGCTGGGCGAACTGAAAATGTATGTGTTTCTGTAAGCAATTAGTCATTAAACAAACATAAAGTGACCAGCAGCACTGCCCACCAAATAGGGTGCTGCCCATCTCTGTTGGCAACAACCACTGTGGTCAGCTCCCTGAGGCCATTTCTCTTTTCCTGTTGTTCGGCGCTGTTTCCCGTTCCTGAGGGACATGTCCTCAAAAGCGGTTACTACTTTATCTGCACTTCTGTCAGAAGTAAAGATGTTTATAATAATTTTGTCTTTCCGCTTCATACAAATGAAGTATGTAGTAAACTGAAACGCATGTTTTGCTTCATCACTTTCCTACTTGCTTTTTGTTCTTCTCTGTCATTTTGTCTCTCTTTCTGCAAATAACAATGTTTGCTGAGGCAGGATCTTAAAAGCATTCTTTCACTTATCAGTTAAAATTTTCAATTGGTTTCATCCTCTTCCTCTAGCTGACCTCGTTCTTGTGACACAAGTGTAGGATACTTCAAAAGTAAATTCTAAATTCCACCCATGCAGCACTTGGGTAACAACAGCAACTAGTTTTGGCTCCATGTACAGAATTAACTAAAAATCTGATAACGTTAAGCTAAAATCTCATTATGCAATTTAAACTTGCAGAATTGTCATCTTGAAAAGTTTCGTCATTGCTTTCCTTTTAGTGATATAAACAGTCCTTAAATAGAAGAATTTATGGAAAATAGTAAATTATAACAAAATATGATTTCCATTTTATAATTAATCATTAATACATCCCAAATAGACATTTAGATTAACTAAACTCTAAATGCCTATACCTTCCTGACAAAAATGTTTCAAATTAGCCAGCCAAATATACACCGTCTAAATAGACTCAAAGCAAATTAGATGCTAAAGTGACTTAAAAAAAAAAAACAGTTCAAATTTAGAATAGTTAATTCTTTTCTATATTTATTTATTTATTTTATGTGTATGAGTATATTGCCTGCATGTGTCTAAGCATACTCATCTTGTGCAATGCCTGTGCAGGTCAGAAGAGGGCATCAGATCCCCTGGAACTGGAATTGCAGATAGTTGTTAGCCGCTGTGTGGGTGCTGGGAATCGAGTCCTGGGTCCTCTGCAAGAGCAGCCAGTGCTCTTAACTGCTGAACTATCTCTCCAGCCCCCATTTAATTTTTTAAGATAACTTCGTATACGGATTGGAGAGATGGTTCAGCAGTTAAGAAAAAGCACAGGCTGCTCTTCCAGAGAACCTGGATTCAGTTCCTAGCACCCACGTGACAGCTAACAACCATCCATAACTCCAGTTCCAGGGGATCCAATGCCCTCTTCTGGCATCCACAGGCAATGCACAACTCGGGTGCACTTACAGACAAGGTAAAACCACACACATATAATAAAAATAAATAAATCCAAAAAATTTTTAAGAAAAGATACATATATGTGTATATGTATATGCATATGTCTAAAACAGAAAAAAAAATCACAAGGAAATATCATCACTGATAGGAAACAGCTTTTATGTTCCCATGTAACTAAGTACTTCATGACTGAAGCCCCACAACTCACTGGGCAGATGATATGACCACCGCATGTTCATCAGAATTGAGGATTTTTGTGAGGTGATTTGCAACCGAGTCTTCATAAATTGTCATCTGAAAGAGGGAAAAGCCATATTGTGTGATGCTGTTAGTGTCTACACAGCTCATTTACGACTGCTTCAGAGACACATGCAAGACAAAGCAATGGCTAGAATGAAAAGAGGGGGTCATTACGCAAGATAAATTTCCCTGACACCCATTTCCAGCCTCTGGACTCCTTTAAATATACATTTTCAATCTCATTAAAAAAAATTTTTAGCATTTAAAAAATGGTATCATCTCAAAACAAAACGAATTATTAAAAATAAGTACAATAAAGGCCAGAATAGCTAAGACAAGACATGGGCAAAAAAAAAAAAAAACAAGAAAGGTAAGTAGAATAACCCAATGATCCACGCTGCTCAACTTCATCAGTCTGGAAATGCAAAAGCTCCATAGTACCACCCAGAGCGGCAAAAAAGCAAACAGCAGCAAAGGAGACATGCCAACGGGCACATGATGGTGGTGCTATGGAGCTTTCCTCCACGCAAACTGCTTCCTAGGCAGCTACTGGAGAGTGTCTGAACAGAGGCGTGAGGTCTAACACATCCAACTTCTACACACACACCCCAAAGAAACAGATGTGTGTTCACCAAAAGACATAGACTAGAATGTTCACACAGTGTTCGCTCAAGAGTAGAATGGAGAGCAAATTGCAATGTATTTGTTCTAGAAATGCTACAGGACGATGGGAAGGAATAATGCACAATTATGTCACAGTATAGATGACTCTACAGACATCATGCTGGGTGGAAGAATCCAGAGAAAGAGCATACAAAATGACTTCCATTTTACAAAAACAGACAAAACTAATCTATGCTGTAGAAGTCAGGAAAATGGCCACACAGGAAATAGGTCACGGTGGCTTCCAAGGGTAGGAGAGGGGCTTATGGGACACTGGAATGTTGTTGTTTTGTGATGTGGGTGTTGATTATATACATTTGTCTATAATCTGTGAAAATTTCCCAAGCTATACATCTAAGATATATATACTTTTCTGTTTATATATTACATTTCAATTTTTAAAAAGCTTTTAAAAATATCATCAGGCATGTAACAATAAAATTATGTAAACAAAGGTTTCTCTTAAGTACTGAAACAAATTAAATTGCTCAAAGTGTCCTATATCCCCCTTTCTATTTGACTCAAACCCTAACATCCTATTAAAAATGCACTTCTTCCTGATTTATAAAATATGAGTAATATTTAAATAACCTCATCTTCAGAGTCTTTCACCAATGTTGCTTTAAATATATTCTATATCACAAACTCAGAATGTTCTGGAAGAAATGATAGACTTGAATCAAGCTGCTCTCCAATGTTCCTCTGCCTTGCCTGGATACCTTTTCATTGCTTTTATCAATTATCATCACTTTACTCAGATGTATTTGAAGTTTCAATGAACGTTCCTCCCCTGTGATGCCACTCTGACTGGCCTCTTCCCAAAGGAATCTCATTTTAAATTTATATTCAAGTCCATCAGTGGCTAGTCAGTGCGTTATTATTTTCAGTTTCTACCTGACCTTCTTCAAAGGCAGACCAAACAGAGAAAAGCAATTTCACATCAGAGTAACTAGGGCACTGCAAACTTATGCATGATATTGCACTGACCCTCAGATTTTCTGGCTGAAATACTAGAATCCACATCTTGAAAGAGCAGGAAAATAAAAACACGCCTTTTAGAAATACAAAATAGGAAAATGTTTTTCAGAGATTAGTTTTATTCTCTTCTCTGCACGGTGGAAAGTATTTTACATGGCCATTAATGCTATTAATTAGTGTCACTGATTAATTTATTAATTACTATCATTTGACTAATGCCTTGAAACATATTTAAAAATCCAAATATTAGCCAGGCATGGTGGCATACACCTTTAATCCCAGCACTCAGGAGGTAGATGAAGATGGATCTCTGTGAGTTCAAGGCCAGCCTGGTCTACATAGTGAGTTCCAGGACAGCTGGGGCTACAGGGAGACCCTGTCTCAAAAAGACCGAAAAAA
>NW_008356676.1:1933308-1965188 GCF_000622305.1 Nannospalax galili
AATTCATTGAAAGACAAAAATATACTACCTATTTCTGAATAAAATGAAGTAATCTTTATGTCCAAGGACAAATAGATGCCACATTAATCTACTACAGGATTACTAAGCAGGGTCATGAAGGTCAGTTTATTGGACACCATATACTATGATTCAGCAATTTTTATACTGTGACCCCTTAAACATTTTGTTGGTTTTCGCTTTTTTGTTTGTGTGTTTGTTTGACAGGGTCTCCCTGGTTCCAGCCTGCCTGGAAGTCACTGTGTAGACCAGGCTGGCCTTGATCTCACAGAGATCCGCCTGCCTCTGCCTCCCAAGGGCTGGGAATAAAAGTGTGCCTCACCACATCTGGCATCTCTTAAACATTTTATACCAAGGAACCTGAAGCTACTGTGATCTGTGTGATCTGCAAAGGACCTACAGGCAGTGAAGGGACAGTTCAGCCAGAAGATGCACAAGCCTTAGTCGGGCAACTGAGGGCATTAATTTAGTTTGCAGTCTTAAAGTATGCTATCCTTTTGTTTGGAAAGTGCAATTAAAAGTAAAAAATAAAGTGGCACTCAAAGTCCATTTGCACACACAAGTAAGTGCGTACTAAAATTATACCTCAAATGTGATTACAGAGAGGGGAATGAACCAGTAACTCCAGAGCAAGAAGAAAAATATCTCATGTTTTCTCTCCTATGTGGAATCTAGATGTATATGTATGCATGTATGTCATCTAGATGTGTGTGTACATGGGTATGTAGCTGTCATAGAAGCAGAAAGGGGACTGGGGGGGGGGAAAGCGGAACAACAGAGGCCGATGAGGTGCAGATACAAGCAAAGCACAAGGGTACATGTGTGTGGGAATGCCATAAAGAAATCCAGCAGTTTGAAAAAATTATGTAAAATGCAAAAGATCTGATTGCATATAAATGGTAGAGAAATAAATTATCTATTTTTATTCTTAATAGCTAAGTAGCAGACTTACTTCTGAAGTAAGCCGCATAAAAGAATTCTTTTTCTTTTGGGGGGAAAAATAACATTTTCCAAAAATACTATTGAGAAAAGACTGCTTTCTAGAAAAACAGGTAGGATGGTTATACATATTCAGGTAGTATAATATTATAACAAAGACTTTTGCTGGAAATAAAGCAGTAAATATATTAATCTCAATAGTGATTATCTCTAGGTGGCAGGACTGTAAGTCACTTCTGTTTTTCTTCTCACAGACTTTCTATTTTTAAATTTTTACAATCTTTTCCTACTTTTATATCTGAAAAGTTATTTATTTATTTTTATTTTGTGTGTATGAGTATTTTGCCTGCATGTATGCAAGTGTACCACATGCATGCAATAGCTGAGGAGGCCAGAAGAGGGTGTCAGATCCCCTGGAACTTGAGTAGCTACAGATGGTTGCTAGCAGCCATGTGAGTGCTGGAAACCAGACCTGGGTCCTCTGCAAGAGCAGTCAGTGCTTTTCACTGCTGAGCCATTTCTCCAACCCCCTAAAAAAATTTCTAACATACATGTATCTTCTCTAAGGAATGGTCCATATTTCTAGTGATCATTCCTTGGCCTCAGTTTTGACAAGGTAATTTTCTTAATGGCAAAACAAAGATCTCAGCTGTAAAATAAAAAGATGAATTTTCCTAGAAGGAAAAATAAGCTACCATCCATCAACAAGTCTTAATGAGTCAGAGGATAATCCTCTGGAAGCCAGGCTGTTTTAAATTTCTACTGCTCTGAAGTTTAAACAGAATGCTGAATTTTTTAAATATCTGTAAACTTTAGACATATGTGGTCTGTAGTAGGGCTAGAAAGTGAGTGGCTTTCCTTCCTTTTTGGCTCTGGATCAAAATGCTTATCACTGCTGGTTCAAAGAGCAGGCAACGCCGGAAAAGAGAAGCTGTGCGGTATCCTAGCTAGGAGTATTTGGGGGTGGCACTGAGTAACACCTAATAGTCAAGCAGGTGTTTCTAACCAATGCAGAGAATGAGTGAGGCTAACTGGAAGTTGCTATCAGTAGGCCTCCCCTGGACTTCTGCCAGAATGAAGCAGGCAGGAGGAATATTGAGGGAGAACTGCTGGGTCACGAGAATGGGATCTTGCATGCCTGTTACTTTCCACACATCTATGGCATCTTTTAATCTTCACAACATTGTGACCCCACTTTACAGATGAAGTGGTGAGGTCCATAAAGGTGGGTGACTTAGTTAAGATCACATTCTGAGTATATGTGGTCATGGAAGGGGTCTAACCTTGACTTTCAGGCTTAGTTACTCTGGGAGAGAAGATAGTAAACTGTCAGTGAGACCATGAAGTAAACATGTTACCACCTCTGCCCCCCCCCCACATGATGTCCATTCCCATTTCAAATAGTCATAGAGGAGCAGTCTTACATAAAACTCTTCAGATGCTTCTGCAGGTCCCGGAAGTAGAGAGGCCTTCGGTGGCAATTTGAGTTCATATGTCATTATACTCCACCTGACAGGAGAAAATTCGTTGGTCTAAATTTCTTTAAATTTTAAGAAATTATTTACGTCTCAAATGCGTGCATACATTTGTTTGTAGACTGGTTTTACTGTATCTTAAAGCAAGAATGAGGAAAGAGATGGAATTGTGACAAACTCATGAAATACCGGATTCATAGCTGAGTGGCCTCCAAACATTTCAACACCAGGCCCGTGAGGAATGCTCCCATGTACCACAACTTACTGTTCTTTATTCAGTGCAAAACATTCCAGCTTTTTAATTTTTTTTCTGTTCTATTTTATATATAATTCTCATTGCAAAGTACTGACTAGATTGTACGTTATTAATGGACTACAACCCAAAGTTCTAAAACAATGTCTTAGATTAAATAAATGCATACTACCTCTGAAAAGCAAACCACTCATCATATAACAACCACTCTTGCCATGTGTATGTGTGTGTGTGTGTGTGTGTGTGCGTGTGTGTGTGTGTGTGTGTGCGTGTGAGAAATAATATGTGTGTGTGCGTGTGAGAAATGAAAATGAGGTAAGCACTCCTTAACTTAAAAACGAGTAAATGTGAGCATGGGGTGGAGGGAAAATATTTTAGAAATAATACTTAATTCAAGAAAAATTATTTCAATTGGTACTAAGTAGTGATTCCAAATGTTTATTCATTTGTAAAAGCCATCAACTCAAGATAATTCCAGTCTTCTACTTCAAAATTTGGGGAAAATGATGGGCCAGGGCATTATTACAGACTAATAAGATGAGAGACAAAGATTTTGTATAGGTACAAAGCATTATAAAAGCAGTATAATAACACATGAATTTTACAAAAAGCTGATGCAAACATAAACAACTAAAGCTGATAATAGAACCTAGAGACAAATCCTAAAATCAGTATTTAAACAGATCCTAGAGTATCACTCAGACTAATGAAAAACTTCCCTCAAATGATCTAAGTTATATATTAAGAAACGTGAACTGAACAGTAACTTGTGGCTACTATTCAGTTCTTGACATGAAAATATTATAAGGGCTGGAGAGAGAGAGCTCAGGGTATAAAGCCTGCAAAATCATGATGACTGGAGCTTGGATCCCCAGAACTATGTAAATGCCAGCATGGTGGCCAGCCTGTATTCCAGCCTAGGAAGACAGGGACAGGGGATCCTCACAGCAGGCTGACTAGCAAGACTAGTAATATCAGCAAGCTCTGAGTTTCACTGAGCTGCCACAAAGAATAAGGTGGGAGAGAAATTGAGGATGATGCCCCAACATTGACCTCAGCCCTCTACAGGCATGCACACAGGCATGCACACAGGCATGCAAAATGAAAACACATACACATGATAAATGGAAAAAGGCAAAAGAGGAAATATTGTAAATGAATAACATTGTATTTACATCCATCCATCCATCCATCCATCCATCCATCCATCCCATCCCATCCCATCCAACTATGCAACAGATAAGTATGAACATCTCAAAATGAAAGACACGGTGTAAACACACAAGAAGACAGTTTCCCTAATGAAGTACATAGTCTAGCACAAAAATAGGAATAACACAAGTAATCAATTAAATCTGAAAATATCCAAATAAAAGAAAACTACAATTAAAAACATAAAATGTAACTTTGATCATATCAAGACTGCCTGAGCCTTCTTGGAGTGAAAATATAGATGGCTTCGCTCTTCCAGGAGTGGAGTGAAGGCGAAATCAAATGAGCACAGCAGAAGAACCAGGAGAACAACCTGAGTTTTTCTTATTCTTCTCCAAAAGCCTCAGTCTAGATCTTTGTAAAATAGTCATTATATAATATACACATAATCTTAAAATTACTAAGGTCATAGTTTTAGTCAACTAGTTTAAGGAACAAAATATATATCCAGTCAAGGTTTATCTAAGAATATTTGTTTTCTTTTACCCAAGCTTTATCTATATAGCACATAGTAATTAAAAGTACCAGACTGGTGGAACTAACCTTCTTGGATGTTTAACAGTCATACTTTGAGGCCTACACTAATTTGGTCAGAGGGACTTAAGGACAGATTTTGCTTCTTGCCCTCCAAGGTTGACTAAGTTCCAGGTGACTATGGAACATCTCTCAAAATGTCCTGTAACTGTGGTGAGTCACCTGTTCTCTTGTTCAGGGAGGACATGGAGACTAAAACCAGATGGACTTGAAACAGTGTCCAGTCAACACAAAGGAAACATTTCCTCCATGCTTCCAAGGGAAGCCAGCCACCAGTTAAGCAGGACCTTTGACTGATCTTCACATAGACGGAACTGGTAAAAGAAAGGAGCCAGGGGCTCCTCCCAAGCCCATGTGACCCCTGAGGAACAGATCCTCAAATGACCTTAAGAGTAAAAATAAATTGGTTTATTTGGGCCAACTGTATGGTCTTAAACACCCAAAAGGAAAGTATAACCAAAGATTAAAGTGATCAGTATATTTCTTTGAGAGTTCAAGGGATTACACTTCCCAGACATTAAACTTAAGTCCATATAAAATGTTAGACAATTATTTCTCATTGATGATTTTGTTTCTAATCACAAAGTACTGCTCAGATGTAAGACTTCAAATCTTGGTCTGCAATACTGTAGTACCAACCTGTAGCTAAAGGAGACAACCCACCATTGTTCTAAAATGATGGTTAAATTTGTTTTCTCCCCCTATCTAGAAGCCTTTGCGAGGGAATTGACACTGATTCTAACCACTCCAACAGATATCAAAGTGCCTGAAAACAAATCCTGAGTCCATCACTCTGGAGTCCAGCCTGGCAGACAAAAGAAAAATGAGGAGGAACCCAATAGAGGGATGCTTTGGAAGCCCTTGTCAAGAAATCCCAATGGACTCTGATATGAGCATTTGAAATTTGCCCTATTTTGACTTTTTTCTGGTTCCCTGTCTAGAACTTGTAATGCCCGTACTTCTCCTTCACATCTCCTAGGCACCAGTCAAGGATTTTCTTTCCTCCCTACAGTTAAGAGTTATGCAATTTCGAAGTTTTTTTTTTTTTTAGATAGTCCCACTAAGGGGCACCCCAATTGCCTCCCCCTGCATCCCTGTTCAGCATGGAAGAAGCCAGAGAGGTCTGTGCCCTGATTCCCTATCTGCAATTTGGGTAATCTCTTCAGGGTATAGTGTGATAAGAATAGGAGGTAGGACTTGGCTAGACAGGGTAAAAAGACCCCAAAGAAAAGTAGACAGTTTCTTGGCTAAAAATCAAAATGTCCTTGGGCCTCTTAGCAACATACTCTGTTCCAAAGGCCAAAAATGTCAAAGGTATTTGGGAGCTCTCATCTAATCTCTAGAAGATTTTAAGGTTACCTCTTCAGAGGGGGTAATATTAGAGTAGCAAAAAGCCCCATTTAAAAAAAAAAAAAGGAGTACACAAAGTTTTTCAGGAAAAAGTGATGGGGAGATATGGGAGGAGTTGGAGGAGAGGTAGTGGGCATGGATTTGATCAAAATATCTTATATGCATGTATGAAATTCTCAATAAATTTCTTAAAGTTAAAAAAAAATAGTCATGGGGCTAGAGAGATGGCTCAGTGGTTAAGTGCACTGACTGCTCTTGCAGAGGACCTGGGTTTGAGTCCCAGCACCCACATGGTGTCTAAGAACGGTCTTTAACTCCAGTTCCAGGGGAACCTGACACCCTCTTCTGACCTCTGCAGCATTGCCTGACACAGGTGCACTTACACACATGCAGGCAATATACTCATACACATAAAATAAAAATATATAAATAATTTTTAAAAATAATAAAATAAAATAAAAAATAGTCATAATAATGCTTCTGTGAGTCAAGTCACAGTATAGCTTTAAAGTTCAAATAAATATGAATGAAAAGTCTACATATTAGCAAACGTTATGCTTGTTTTTCATTCTTTTTGAGGTGCTAGGGTCACCTGTTTTTCACAAACAGTGAACTAGCAGAGAAGACAAAATATGAATCTAATAAAGATCCCCTTCTCCCTTGTTCTGTTTTGGGCATGCCTGTAGGCATCAAGGAGTTTCACCACAGAGGTGCTGTTTCTCACCTAACCACTTGGAGGAATGACTTTCTATAAGGCATTTCCTAGGATGCATTGAGATTGGCCTTTAAATCTGTCACAAAGAAAGCACTTAAAATATTCTGTTAAAGCCAGCAAGATGGTTCAGTGAGTAAAGATGCTTGCCACCAGGCCTAATGACCTGAATTTGATCCCCAAGACCCACATAATGCAAGGAGGCAACTGACTCTAAATTATCCTCTGACCTCCACACTTGCGCTGTAGCCTGCTCAGGAACACACACACACACACACACACACACACACACACACCAAACATTTAAAATACTCTGTTGTTTGGTAAGCAAAGCATTGGACAGTATGGAAAATTACAATTGAACTCCAATTTTTTTTAAAAGTCCAATTTATTTCATTCAAATTCTTTCTTCTCAGTTTTACTTAGGTATAACAGACAAAAACTATGCATTTAAGATATCCAAGATGTTTTGATGTACATAAACACGATGAAATGAGTACTACACCTATCTATAATCACACTGTTACCTTTTTTCATGTGTATATACATACATATATGTATGTATAGCTAGAGATTATATATGTGGTGCATGTGTATATGTGTGCATGTTTGTGTATATGAGTTCAGGCGTGCATGTGCCACAGCATGTGTGTGGAGGTCAGAGGACAAGCTAGGGTGCTGGTCCTCACCTTCCACCTTGTTTGAGGCAGAGCCTCTTCGTTCACAGCTTCCTCTGCCAGGCTGGCTGACTTGTGAGCTTCTGGGGACTGTCTTACTCCTTCCTCCCATTCTGCCATAGGAGCCCTGGGATTACAGACCTGGGCTGCTGCATCTGACTTTAAATAGGTCCTAGGGACTCAAACTCAGGTCTTCACATTTGCCCAGCAAGTGTTTTACCCACTGAACCGTACCCTCAGCCCCCACCTCCTCTGTCTTTTTTTCTCTCCTTCCTTCCTCTCTCCCTCCCTCCCTTCCTTTCTAACCTCCAGGCTCTTTTAAGGATTAGAGACTGAATCCAGTTCCACCCCAGATTATAAACCATATGGCCAAACTAGTAAGTGTCTCTCCTTCTTGCACTTTTGGATAAATACGGGCTAAGTTCTATGATCCAGCTCTCTTTTTCAATATGCTGTCAGCAAAAGAATCAGAGCATTACAACATTACAGTATGACAGACAAGGTTACAATTACTGGGGTTATAGCTCATCTTTGGGTAATTACATTTTCCACTGGCGGCTCCCTGATGAGATTTTGTTATTTTCAGGAAGAGTTCCACAGATGGCTAATCTTATCAAAGTTGTTTTGATTCATGCTAGTTTGAGTCTATAATGATATTTTGACATTTGTCTTGTACTCATGGGGGTGGGGTAATTGCTGCTTACAGAATCCTGTTATTCCCTAAATCCAAATTCTAAACACCTTTGCCACAACAATCAAGCCTATACAGGGTGATTTCTGTTTTTGTTTCATACATAGGTCATTCCGGAGAGAAAGGGAAGGAGAGAGAAATGGACACAGAGACAGAGAGAGAAAGAAGAGATGTGATCAAGAACAATGTAAATACAGTGACAGTTCCTTCACTTTCACATTTTCAGATGTCTTTCTAATAATTCCCTGTCTCTGAGGCAGGATTCTCTAAAACTGATAATGTCTTTCTTAGCTTTCCTGAAATGCTAAAATGATAGGAGTCTTACTATTCTAGTCATCAAAAGCTTCTCACTGCAAAATTAACTTTAAAAAGTATTTTATTTATTATTGTTTCGTTTGTTTTTTTTTCAGTATTTTTGAGACAGGGTCTCCCTGTAGCCCCAGCTGTCCTGGAACTCACTATGTAGACCAGGCTGGCCTTGAACTCACAGAGCTCCGCCTGCCTCTGCCTCCCAAGTGCTGGGATTAAAGGCATGCACCGCCACGCCTGGCTTATTTATTATTTTTATTTTATGTGTATGAATATATTGCCTGCATGCATGGAAGTGCACCTGTGTAATGCAAAAAATTAACTTTTTAGCTTTCCTTTTTAGACAGTGATTAAAAGCAACTGGTATCACTGGGCATGGTGCTGCATACCTATAATCCCAGCACAGAGGGAAGCTGAGGCAGGAGGTCTCAAGTTGAGGTCAGTATGGACAGGGTAAGACCCTAGCTCAAAACCAAAACTAAACAAAAATTAGTACCAGTAGAATCTTCTATATTTAAATTAATTCACTGGAATCCTTTTTGTCATTCATTCATTCACTCATCACTAAGCACCTTTATTGAGTGTCTACTTTGTGCAGGCTCGGTGCAGGATCTCAGAGATCACAAGACCAGGAAGTTCCTTCATTACAGAGTGGAAATCAAGCTTCATAGGATGTACAGTTAGTAAAATGAAAGCTATCAAAAAGTGACTTCAGAGTGCCATTTTCTGTCTTGTTTTAGAGGCAAATTTTCTTTTACCTGTCCAACATTTTGGTACTGGCTCGTTCCAGCTTCTCTAGTATCTGAGGAAGTTGAGTGTCATCATCGTATGAACCTCCCCAGCCAAGTACTCGAGCGAGATCGTTGCCAGTACCCAAAGGCAACACCCCAAGCTGGCACTGCAAAAGAGCACAACAGTGATACTTTCAGACACGTTGAGAACAAGGACCTGGGGTTCAAGGCTAGCCTAAGCCATAAAGTGAGTTCAAGGACAGCCTGGGCTACAGAGCAAGCCTCTGTCTCAAACAAACAACTGAATTAGCACTTGCCTGTTTATTCAAGTTCAGCTTATCGATCTCTGACAAAACCCAACCTACACTTCCATCTCCTCCACAGACAAGAATCCGAAAGTTGTCAAACTTCTGAAATAATCTTAAACTGAAAGTAAAACATTTGTTTTTAGTATAAGCATATTTAAAAAAATACTTCTCCAATTCTTGATCATTTTATTCACTATTATTAATGTTCAGATTACATACAATAATTTTTACATATTAATTGTACTTTAAAAATTAACAGGTATAATTGTTAACTAAAGAAAAATTTTGATAATAAGACAGTGAGGAGTTATAGAGCAAAAACAGATAAACTAGAAGAAAAGGAGAATGAAAAACAAGAAAAACAAACAAAACAAAGCAGAATCAGGACACACAAGGAAAGGAAAGTAACACAAGATGGCGAAGCAGAGGTTTTTCTCTGTCCATCATAAGGATGTGTCATTTCCATTCGAGGGACAAACCAAAGGAGGGTATCTCAGAGGTGGTGGTAACACCAGGTGCCAACAGCGTTCCTACAGACACAGCCTTTGGAGTCCTCAGGTCTCCTCTCCTCCTCTCTAACTCAGCCATTCCTTTAATCTCTGTCCCTCTTAATGTAAACTTCTGAGATGTTCCACATCCTCAATACATCCTGGCAAATCTGAGTACTGTGGAACAACCTCCAGGAATTTCACAGAGAGATGCTTAGAAGTTTAGAAAACGAATGGCCCCTCCACTGGACCTCTATAGCAAAATCATACACAGGCACTCAAAAGGGGATAAAGTGTCTCAAGGGCTATTTCCCCCCAATGAACGGCTATGTAGCAAATCTTATAGTTCAGGTTTTAAGTTTTTATGACACCACAGAAATCTCAAAAGTATAGTTAACATTAGGTACTTTATCATTTATCTGAAATCCTTCAGGAACTGTCCTTAAAATCCAAGACAGTAGTACCTACATTGGCTAAGTCACTGACTGTGTGTATTAAATATATATCAGAATTAGTTCTCTGTACAAATAATTTTCTTTTTAAATTTATTTTATGTACATGAGTGTTTTGCCTGCATGTATGTAAAGCGTACCCACATCATGTAATGACCACAAAGGCCAGAAAAGGGCATTGGATCCCCTGGAACTGGAGGTACAGGTGGTTGTTAGCTGCCATGTGGGTGGTAGGAAAAGAGCCCAGGGTCCTCTGGGTAAGCAGCCAGTGCTCTTAATCACAGAGCCATCTCTGCAGCCCCCAAAATAATTTTCTAATGTTAGTTTGTATTTTACATCTTTTGCAAGTTTATCTTTCTTAGAGCTATATAGTATTTGTTTGATGTATAATATATTCTTAAAATATTTTCTATATAAATTTTAAATTTTTGATAAGTTTAGAATATGAAGAAGTTGTATAATATCAAGTAGGTTGTGTTCAAATGTGTAACCAGGACTTTAAGTTGGAGATACAGCTTAGTCAGGGAGCACTTGTCTAGCATGTGTAAAGGCACAGGTTTGATCGCCAGTACCAGGAAAAACAAACACCCAACAAAACTTGATGAAGCTTGAAGAAAGGAAGGAGAGCAACACAGAGATGTCTAGTGGAACCTGTGATTTTTATGAGCTGAAAGTAGGCACATTTTATGCTTAGAACGGCATTTTACTCAAGTAAGATGTATCAATAATAAATTACCCTAAGTGAGGGCCTCCATTCATTAAATCAAACACCTGAGCTGGATTGAGCAACTGTTTAAAACGACGAAGGAACTTCACTCCCTGATTGTCCCCACTCTTAGAATTGACGAACACTAAGAGAGGACTAACACAGAATGAGAATGTTGCTCTACAGAAACCTGCAAAAAAGAAAAACACATAGGACAAGATTAATAGGTACATCCTTCTCTTTTAAATTATTAACAGACATCTAGAGAAAGGAAGATAAATTGGCAGAAATAAAGAGCATTGTTTATTGCTGGCACATTGTTATAATTAAATAAGGTTACCCAAATAAAGCTAGATTTACTGTTTACAAACTAACAATACAAAACTTTTAAAAAATATTCTCTTTAATGAGAAATCATACCAAAGATGGTAAAATTATCAGTAAAGATTACTTGAAATATACCACTTGCCTTAACAACAAATCTAATCTATGAATACACAGTTCTCAAAAATTCATGTTCATAGTATTTTATAATATTTTAATTATTCTTTGCAGAGGCCTGAGAAAATATTTTAAAACTTGTAATAAATAAAGGAAATGGTATACCAGGGATTGGGAGAACTATTAATAGCACAGACTTAGAGGAATCACATCCCCTGAGCTTTACAGCCACATACACAACACATACTAAAAGTTTGTAAAGCATAAAGAACTGTCAACAATGGAGGACTTTAATCAAAATATGCAGTAAAAGTTTCTTATAATATGGTTTGCTTAGAAGGAAGTTAGAAGTACATTGTCCCCAAACTAGCGTTGCTCCTGGTATAATGGCAATATGCTTTTAATCCCACATTCAGGAGGCAGCCTGGTCTACATAGTGAGTTTCAGGACAGCTGGGGCTACAGAGAGACCCTGTCTCAAAAAACCAAAAAGCAGTAAAACCAAAACCTAGTGTTGTAGAAAGTTTCCTCAGCACTTACAATTAAGTCTTGTAAGATTCTAGAAACAGTAAATGCATTCGGATGAATATAAATTCCTGCAATGAAATTACAGGAAAGCACATTTTAATAGGGGGACAAGCTAATGGGCAGTTTCAACCGTGGTGTGAAAATACATACAAGAATTAACCTTTTAAGACTCCATTTCAGTACAAAACAATAATCTTACTTTACTTACTGGTTTGTAAAACAAATATTGCAAGCCTTATACCTGATATTTTGGCCAACGTTTTAATAGCTGGACTACAACTTTTCATTTGAAATATCCATTGGCATGTAGCTCACTGATAGGGCACGTGCCTAGCTTTACAAGACCCTGAGTGGGTTTGATTCCCAGCACACACACAAAAAAAGTAAATTCTTTAAACAAATGAATATACTTTTTGGCATTTTAAATGAAATTAACATTTAAAAACTGACCAGTTTATTTACGGTAGGAAATTAAATCAGCATTAAATATACCAGAAATATACATACTTACACTACTGCTACGTACCATCAGAATCAGTGCTATTTAGTGCAATTGGAGGTATGATAGATACTTTACACTGGCCAAGTGGACATACAGGATGGTACAAATCTTTACAGGCGGTGTGTACCTAATAACAAATAAATAAATCTTCAAGAATCAAAAAAAATTAATGTCTGGCTGTGTTATAAATCACATTTACAGAACTGATCATTCAGGATCAATGTCATCATAAAATGTACAGAAGTTAGGCAGGCATGGTGGCACATGCCTTTAATCCCAGCACTTGGAAGACAGAAGCAGATGGATCTCTCTGAGTTCAAGGCCAGCCTGGTCTACATAGCAAGGGACAGGCTAGTCAGAACTATATAGTGAGACCCTGTCTCAAAGTAAAAACAACAACAACAAAAATGTTCAATAATTAATAAATCACTTAACGGCACAATATTTACACCTGGAAGGAATAGATAACATCTTAAGTAAGGGAGTTCGGTCTGTGTACTCTGCTTCCATGATTGTCTGAAATAAATAATTATACATGGTGGTGAATGCCTGATGATGACAAGGGTAGAGGAAGAGGTGAGAAGGAGCAAGAGAAAGAGAGAAAAGAGAAGAAGGGACAGAGAGGGAGGGAGGGAGGCATTTATCTTACAAAATTTCTCACAGAATTTAATGAAAATAAAGAAGTTTTTAAATAATTTATATAAAATTTAATAGTTCAAATTACGTCAGTGCACAGCCTACTGAACTTGGCATTCTGTCAAAGGATGGTCACACACACACACACACACGCACAGCTACAGCAAATTACATTTTGAGTATCTGCAATAATCAGGTGGCATATCAGGAAAAGGTTTTCAGAGAGCACCAGGTAGGTTTTTTTTAATACCAGAAAAGAATAAATTACAATGTGGTAAAACCAATGCAGGAAAACAATAAACTGTGGGAAGGGAATCATAAGACACAGGAAATCCAGGAACACAAGCCACTGTACAAACAGGACATTTGAAAAAAGGACCAGGGACAGAAATAGGCCAAAAAAAAAAAAAAAAAAAAAAAAAAAAAAAACAAACCCATGGCCACCCTAGAGGGAATACACTTCTAAAATAAATGCCATTATGTCACAATGGGGGGGGGTGTGCAACCAGACTGTGCTTTCAAAATTATTTGCTATGCCTCTGAACCATATAAGAGACCAAGTTAGAGAAAGATGCTAATTTAAAAGGATGGAATAGGGGCTGGAGAGATGGCTCAGTGTTTAAGCTGCTCTTGCAGAGGACCCAGGTTCGATTACCAGCGCCCACATGGCAGCTAACAACTGTCCATAATTCCAATTCCAGGGGGGCCAACACCTTCTTCTGACCTCCGAGGGCATTGGTCGATAGGGGTGCTCTTACATACATGCGGGCAATACACTCATAAAAAATAAAAATAATAAATAAGCTGGGCATAGTGGCGCATGCCTTTAATCCCAGCACTTGGGAGGCAGAGGGCAGGCAGATCTTTGTGAGTTAAGGCCAGCCTGGTCTACATAGTGAGTATAAAAATAATAAATAAATAAATAGGAATGGAATAATTCCAAACTCTCACCATTGTTTTACACCAAAGGCATTTCCAATCTTGCAGACGGAGAACACTGCCACATGTTTTGTCACAGACCACGCACTTGGCACTCACAGGCAAGTTGCCTTCAAGCCACTGGTGAGGCATGGCAACCTATGGATAGGAGGAAAGGCAGTAAGAGTGAAGCCTGAGAGGACAGCATCCTGATACTGCAGAAGATATGAAGTGACTTCTTAGTCTACAGAGTCAATCACATGTATCATGTGAGGTAGTCACTCATTTATTTATCCCACATTACATTCAGGCATCCATCCTGCCTGAATCCTGTAAGTATACAGGGATAAGACAAAAGGCCCGCCTTTTGAGAATCAGTAGAAATCTAAATGAGGAGAAAGGCATGCAAACGGGTTATAAGATAATGATCTTTAAGGGATTCCTATGCAAGATGTAATAGAAGCTGGGTTGAAGGTGGGAGCACTGTTGAAAGGAAGCCCCAGAGTCTGCAGAGTGAGCGCCTCAGCTAAGCCTTAAAGCACAGAGCTGTGACACCAGCCCAGCCCAACAGCCACTCCTAAGCCTTGTAACATCAGGTTTCCCTTATAGATCAAGGACTTGGGTAGGCTATGAACTCACAGTCAACTAGCACCTGCATGTAGCCCACATAATTAACACTCCCACTTAACTCTCTGTCATTATGCTCCCAAAGAGCAGAAAGTAAGAGAGATGCAGGAAGGAGCAGGGCCACGGCAGCTTACACCATCTTCGTCCTCTATGATGTCCTTCCCAATGGAGGCCAGTGTAGTCCATTTGCAGTTATTTGTTGCCCTCACTGCACATCTTTTGTGAGCCTTGAATTTACATACTAAAAAAAAAAATCATAAGTTAGCCATTGTAAACAAGTGCTTTTAAGTGAAGGAAATTATAGTGTTAATTTTTTTTTTTTTTTTTTTTTTGGTCTTTTTGAAGCAGGGTCTCCCTGTAGCCCCAGCTATCCTGGAACTCACTACGTAGACCAGGCTGGCCTTGAACTCACAGAGATCCGCCTGCCTCTGCCTCCCAAGCGCTGGGACTACAGGCATGTGCTACCACGCCCGGCTTAGTAAAATTTTTAAAGGATGTGGAAGGAGGAGGAAGGAAAACAAGTTTGTTTTTGTTTTGTTCTTTTATTTTGAGACAAGGTCTCCCCGTAGTCCCAGCTGGCCTAGAACTCACTATGTAGACCAGGCTGTCCTCAAACTCACAGAGATCCACCTGCCTCTGTCTCCCAAGTGCTGGGACTAAAGGCGTGTACCACCACGCCCGGCTCAAAAACAAGTATTTTTTTAAAAGTTTAAGTTCCAAAAATACTGATAGCAATTTAAGAAACTAATTCAACACAATCAAAATAATTCAATAACGTGTAAATATCAAATCAGAATGGTGCCACAGAAAATTTAGACTTGTTTCATACATATATGTGTGTATATATTAATTTTTTGCATTTTTTGAAATATAAAGCACAGTTGGGGCACACCAGATGACCGTTACTCAGATCGAAATGAGCCTTTTCGGGTCAGTAAAGACAGAAACCAATTATGTTCGAAAACATTGTCTTAAATAAGAAAAGTGTTTAACGGCTTCTCCAAATTCTCACTTTTATGAATTTTAATCCATCAGGCCTGTGGTACACTCTGGAAATTTTCTTAAAGAGCAGTTACAAACTTCTAGAACTTATGTAGTTTCAATGTATGTACCTTTAATTTTTCAATGATTCTATGACGTGTAAATGACTATTATCCACATCTGACGGAAGTCTAAGACCTCTAAACCACTCCTGAGTAACAGTCTGAGCTGGCGGGAGAGGGAGACAGTGCAACCTGTAGAGCTCTGTTCCCACCCGATACAGCATCCCCGTGCAGCATCACAGCCAATGGCTGATAGAAGTACAATTACAGATTTTATCATTTAAACGCATTCCAACCGAGAGGCCATTGCTGCTTCATTATTAGACCATGCTCAAAATGACTTCAGATGTGTTTGTAGTTGAGAAGAAGCCAGTACTAGTGCTGAACAGTTCAAAAAGCAGTACGCATGATTTTCACTCTTTACCAAACGGGAAGTATGAATGACGAAGCTGTCTCTGTGTGATTACGGATACATTTGCTTTCGGTGGGCATTAAAATAAAGTACCAACTCACAAATCGCACAGTGAAGACACTAACATGAGCTTTATTTAAAGGAATTTAAAAGATGACAATTTAAAAGGATGGGGTGCAATTTAATAGTACAGGGCTCGTCTCACATGCATGAAGCTCTGGATTCAATCCCCAAAGTTGTACAAAAATAAACAAGGCAGCCGCTTCTGGATCCGGCCAAGCCAAGCGGCTCTCTGTGAGTGCGCCTGCTTGTCTGATGAGGAAAGTGCAAGCTCCCTTTCCTTCTTTATCTCTTTTCTAACCAGGCCTTCCTTAACATGGGCTGCCCCAACATTTTGGGTTTCTTTACTTTTTCTCTAAAGTTCCACCATGTGGCTGATAGCGGGCCACATGTCTGATCTCCTGCTGGCTCTAAACAGCATGGCTTTATGGCTTTTTTCCCTCTCTCCATTCTCTTCCTAAGCACAGCTACAGAAGTTTTACAGTTTGTCTGCTCCGAGATTCTTCTTTAAATACTAATAAAATTGTCCCGAAGCTTCAATAAATTAATTAAATAACATGATATCCATTTAAATGACACATAAGTAAAATATTTCAAATAATGCAATATAAATATAAACAATTAGGAATTCTGCCAAAATGTATATATTGTCCTAAGAAAAAGTTTTGCTCTCCACAATCAGTTACAATAAAGAACACTACAAGTTCAAAGATGTTTTTAGACAGTTGTTCCCTGTCCAGTATATTTGGAGCAAAATACTGAATTTTGATTTATGCTCTTTCTAATGATTTTTTTGTTCTCTTTTCCAGAGCAACAATACTTTCCCCAAATTGGTCTTGTGTGTGTGGAGTTACACTGAACTAGAACAAAACTTAAATCTATGTTCCAGGTAACACCCACCACTTCCACCAAGGGCAGTGCTTTCCTGCAGTGGGTGTCTCTGCTTCCTTCACAGTGGTGAAGTCCCAATGGGGGCTATGGTACTTTCACTGTTGGTAGAGGATACATACAAGATGCTACATACCTTCACAGGACAGGCCGTGGGAGGTAACTCCAGAAAGACTCTCTCTGCACACATTACAGAAGGTGGGGCGGGCATGGGAGCAGGCGTACCAGTTATGCATCCCTGAGAAATGTTCCACATTAAACTGGGCCACCTAAAAAGGAAACAATCCAGATAGAGTTGCTGAACAAGAGAGCAAGACTACAGACAGAATTATTTGCAATGTGTATGCTGCAGTTAGGAACAAAATTTCAAGCCATTACTCTTATACTCAAGCACTTTGAAGTAAAAACAAAATCTGGCTTGAACAAATTCTAATGAGACTACAAACATTTATTTTTTCACATTATAGAGTTAGCTCTGTGGTTGCTCTAAGTAACGTCTATGCTCTAGGGACCTGGGACAAGGAGGTGCTATTTACCTCATAAGGTTCTCTGGTCTGTACTGACTTCAGAGAGCTGATCCAATCTTCCATCTCCTTTCTGTTCTCAGCACATAGCATCAGCCTTCTGAATGGGGTGATGATCTGAAAGAGAATATTCAATCCGACGATTATTCATAACCAGCAAGTGGGACTTTGCAAAACCCAGCACCTTACAACGAAGTGCCATCTTTACCCTGAGTCCTTATTTCCTTGAAGAAAATAGAAGTCTCTGTAACATGGATGAGCTTTGTTCTGTGTGATATAATATACACCAAGAGTCTTTTCTTGTCTCTGATTCTATGGTTACTTACTGTGCTTTTTAGCTCTTTCTAAAAACTATGTCCACAAATAAAATTACTTCATGAAACATATCTTGAAACTGGTTTTAAATATACTTTGAAGTAAATTGTAATAAGCTTGGAATTAGTATGTGATTTTCAGTATGGAAAATAGCTTTAAAATGAAAATGAAAAAAATGGAATAGTAAATTTCATAATTGATTTACTATGACATCAAGTAAATTCTGTACCAATTAAGTAATACTGAGTTTACATATCATTCCCACTACATATGTGAATATGATTCATACAAAGAATTTTCCCCCTTGCTGTGTAGAAATCTACTGAATTACTGTTTAGTCAGAGCAAAGCAGAAGAATTAACAGAAAATCCTTTAGTTAGATTGAGGTAAGAAAATAACTGTGGCTTTTATCTTTTTCATGACACTAAGAAAAAGGCAAATTAATTGTATTAAGAACCTCAACGCAAACTCAAGCTGTTTTAGCACCAAAAGTGCTCCAAGCAAGCTTCCAAATTGACATTCTCCTTGTAAACACAGGGTCTTAGATGTAGTCTCGAAGCACTTACTGCTTTTATGCCCATTTCCTACCCTTGATTCAAGCACCACTTAGAAAGCCATCCCCATTTACGTCCCGGTGGAACAAGAGCAAAATGCTGCATTCCTACCTAGGAACAATTTCCAAATAATATATCGCATATTTGTTTATATAGCAAATTTGAAAATTCCCCAAGTTCAATCTCTTCATCAAGTAATATACCTAAATACTTCAACACATCTACGCAGTTTTCACAAATGATTAAAAAATAATCTTCTACAAGGAAAAAGGGATTTATTCCCTAAAGAAGAAACTAGTAGACCTAACATTGATCTTAGTAAGTTGCAGCCCCAAGCAACAGAGAAACAAGCCCATGTGAGCCACTCACCAGCTACTGCCTCCCTGCATGTCACTGAACAGGTCCGTCCATAAGCCCAGAAGCTTTTACTACCTCTGACAGGCACTCACACTTAAATAGAGCCAGCCCCAAGTCACATGATATGGGGGCACCAACTGCTTAGCTTGAGTCTTTAATTGCACATGAAATCGAAGACAGCCTCACTTTCGAATTTTCTGGTTTCAAACAACCTTCTTTGAATAAAGCTTATTAGCTGTTGGTCACTTCTCTTCCTGAATAAATAGTTAATGCAAAGAGCAATGCCTCACTCATTACTTAGGAGCCAAATGGATGCTTTATTGCTTCAAAATGTTTTTCTAGGACAGTTCATCAAATGCGGTGGAGAGGTACCATTAAATCATAATACACTCCTGGCTCTTAAGACTCACACAGTGTTCCAGAAATCTCCAAGTTTCAACAGGCTCACTAACATTATTTGAAGAAGTATTGCTCTAGAATTTATTTTATTTCTTGTAAACTATACGGCGTAACTGTCCTGGTAGTTCTCATCACGATTTTATCTTGAGACAAGTATTATTCAGACAAAGAAATCGACTTTGGTACTTCATTCTTCTATTTTGTTCTTTGTGGAGTTCAGGGAAAAGCACAAAAACTAAAGAAAGTTAAAAACTATCTTCAATGCCTTGCTACTGAAACTCTTTTGAAGTCATCGAGAATTCAAAACTCGGGAGAACACACTACAGAATGGCTTCTAAATTTTTCTAGAGATCTTGGAACTCTCCAGATGCTTCAATTATAAATGACTGCAGCAAGACTATATAACTTAGTCACATATATGCCTTAAATTCTAAATAAAAATGCATATATTTGCAATTTCTCCTCTTTAATCAAAACTTGCTTAAGAACAGTAATTTAAAAAAGTAAAGATCATCACACATTTAAAATCAAAAGTTAGGTTTTTCAAAGGCAAAAAGAAAAGTTATGGTTATTTTGATGTTCAGGTCTTGTCATTAATCATAGGAACCTACTGATTGTAAAGTCACACTATAAGAAGTCAGTGTGATAAAAGAAATCAATTCCTCATAAATCATGCGATGCCAAGATGTCTGGCTTTGAGGCTGCAGTGCTAAAAGCCCACAGAGTCTAGGCTAAGTTAAGCTTGGCACAGCCAGCAAACCTGCAGCCTCCAAAGCTGGCCCCTTCCCTCAGCTCATTCTTCTGCAGGCATTACGTGCTCTCCCAATAGCCTGTATGGGAAAGAACCCTACGTGATAGGGCTGACCCCCAGGCTCTGGCTATCCTCTCGCTGAGTTCCGTCAACACAGCCTAGTTCAAATTTTATTAGGGAAACGTGAGAAAGAGCAAATTCTGAAAATAATTTGGTTCTTACATTGAAAGTTTATCTGAATGAGCACAACTGTCAATACGCCCAATTGTGACCATGTTTAGTGTTCAGGATCTCAGATTCCTTATTATAATGAGCAGTATAGGGCTAATGGGAAGCAAAAATTCTTTCACCATATGAAGAGGATTTCCTCCTAAATTTGTTGGGGGGGTCGGGGGTGGGGGGAGTTGGAGCAAGTCCAGGAAGTTTCTGGAACCAGAGGATATGTTACCTTTCTCAAAGGATCTGAAGCTTTCCCATCCTAAACTGTCCCCTGTCCCCTGTCTGTAGTTCTCTTCCTGTACCCCAATATGCAGAAATAATTGTATTCAGGCACATTTAATTAGTGTTTATGACAGCCCTGTAGACCTGGAACATAACCTGTGTGCTGGTCTATTAAAGCAGTTACTGAGTATGTATTGAATGCTAGGGCCAGGGAAGAAACGCAGGGCTTTGTCCCAAGTCTGAGAGGGAGACAAGTAAACCACGGATATACTTGTCTGGAAAACTGCCAGACTACCAAGGGATGACATCTGAATTACTTTCCTAAATGGTACCTAAGATCATATACAAACTTTCCATTAGTAGGTACTGGTTCACATTGAGGGCCACTGGCAAAAAGATCAATCCAACCACAATATTATTCATTTCTAACAATCAAGAATTTCTCAGTCTGGCCAAGTATGGTGACTCTTGTAATCCCAGAAACTGGGAGGCTGAGGCAGAAAAGATGTTTTGAGTTTGAGGCCAGCCTGGATTATGCAGTAAATTCTCAGCCAAGCTGGTTTACAGAATGAGACCCTGTCTCAAAAAAAACCAAATATTAAAAATAAATAAATAAAAATTCTATCTGATAAAGTACTAAAGCACTAAATGTAAAAATCCTTTACAATGGTAACACTGTGGTTGCACTTTACATTAATGTGCTCTAGCAAAATGAAACAAAGAAACCAGATACATAGCCAAATACAACTGGCAAAGGAACTACCAAACAATTTAATTCTTTTGGTTGTTGTTTATTGGGAGGTGTTTTGGGGGGTTTTGTTTGTTTTGTTTTGTTTACAGACAAGGTCTTCCTGTAGCCTCAGCTTCCCTGGAACTTACTATGTGGACAAGGCTGGCCTCAATCTCACAATAATTCACCTGCCTCTGCCTTCTGAGTGACGGGATTAAAGGCATGTGCCACCACTTGCTGGCTTGTTCATTACAATTTTTAAAGGAAATACATAGTACTTCTGTAATAAAAATATCATTTGGGGGAGCTGGAGAGATGGCTCAGCGGTTAAGAGCACTGATTGCTCTTGCAGAGGACCTGTGTTCAATTCCCAGCACCCACGCGGCTACGAACCATCCTTAACTCCAGTTCCAGGGGAATCCGAAGCCCTCTTCTGACCTCCGCGGCACTGCACGACACAGGTGCACTCACATACATGCAGGCAATACACTCATACACATAAAATAAAAATAAAGTATTATTTTTTAAATATCTTTTTTTTTCTTTTACTGGTCAAAAGATGGAGGTTTAGAATATAAAAATATGGAGGGAGGTTTAGGTGTGGAGAGGAATGGGAACATAGGGCAGAGGCAAGGGTGGGGGAAGGGATAACACAAAGGATGCTTGAAAAAGCTATTTGGAAACATACTTTATAAGGTATATATAGTCATATAAAGGAGTTTAATTGGAATTGCCCTACACAGGGGATAATGCTCCTCCAAGTCATTGGTTTCCAGATAAAAACCCAATGCCAAGTACGGAATATCTCCTCTGGAGATGTTGGTCAGAGGTTTCCTAGCAAAAAAACCCAAAAAACAAAGCAAAAACAAAAACAAAAACAAAGACAAACAACACAGGCTACTGCCATTGCTCTTGGTTGCCCACCAGAACGTGATGAAAAGACCCTACTCACTGGGGCTGGAGAGATGGCTCAGTGGTTAAAAGCACTGGCTGCTCTTGCAGAGAATCTAGGTTCAGTTCCCTGAACCCACATGGCAGCTAACAACTGTTCATAATTCCAGTTCAAAGGGATCAGATATCCTTTTCTGGCCTCCACGGACACTTCATGACACAGGTACACTTACATACATTCAGGAAAAACACTCATATACATAAAATAAAAATAAATGTATAAGTAAATACCAAATGAATTAAAAAAAAAAACCCACCCTATTGCCAAAACATGACACATTTTGGTCACAAGACATGGAAAAATCAAGTTGATAATGACCTGAAAGCTTCTCCCTTGCTATCTAGCTTTTACAGCACCAGAGGTATATGTAGACTGATGGGGGGAAAGTTATCAAGTCTTACCCAGCTGTGAATCCTGTGAACTACAATAAAGACTGGCATGACAAGATGCAATAGTGGCACGAATGTTATGAGAGCAACCAGCTGCTTTCAGGATGAACTTAAGGCCAGATCCACAGACTGAAATGCATGCCACATATTATAAGTGCCAAGAACCCATGGTTGGGGAGCTCACTTACTGCTACTGTTCTACTAAACGGACATAGTGTCAACCTGCCCTCTAAATTCATAACTCTAGACCTATAGATTAGCGTAGCTTTCAGACCTCATCAGAGAAGTTTCTTAATGTATCAGACAGTGGTTAACACAGAAACATATCTGCCCAAAGTACAGAGAATAAGTGTTAGTGGAGTGCCCAGCCACAAACGGGGCATCTATAGCACTCCCTGTTTAGGATTAGGGACTATTGAGGAAGAGAGAGCAGAAAGATTATAAAAGCCAGAGGTTGGAGAGGACCAGAGTAAAACAGTGTCTTATGAACATGACAGGAACACTGCATTCATGAACTCCCAGCAGCTGTGGTTACCTGCACAAGACCAGTCAGACATCATTCTAAAATGGGAGGGATGGTCTTGGGCCCCACCCTTAACTGAGGAGCTATTCATAGTGATGGCTTCTGTGGGAGGAAGACTCAGCTTTCTTCAAGAGCGTGGCCCCTGGTAGGTCGACCACATTCCAGTGAATGGCCCCAGACCCATGAGTATAAGGGGCACAAATTGGATTCTGTGGATTATTTTATAAAAGAAGACAAGAAGTTGGAGGGAACGGGAGTGGATCTGGGAAGAATTAGGGGGTAGAGTGGGGGATGAATATAATCAAAACACATTATATGAAATTCTCAAAGAATTAATACAAACATATATTTTTAAGGATGTAAAAATATATGATGGCAGGCATGGTGGTGCCGCCTTTAACCCCAGCACTTGGGAGGCAGAGGCAGATGGATCTACAGGGAGACCATGTCTCCTAAGCAAGATTTTTCAAGCTCTTCTACACCACAGAATCACCTGAGAAATTATTACAAATCCCAACATCCCAGCTACTCTCATCCAGGGAAGGCAGAGCTGCTGATCCTCTAAAAAACAACAATAAACCCTCCCAGGTTATTCCAAAGTGCAGACAAGTTTGAGACCCAATGTCTACAGGTATTTTTTAATTTCCTAGAACAATGCTTAAACTAAAAAATGAAAGAAGTTTCTAAAGAGAAGTGAATTAGGCGCTGGAGAGATGGCTCAGCGATTAAGAACACTGGCTGTTCTTGCAGAAGATCCAGGTTCAAATCCCAGCACCCACATGGCAGCTAACAACTGTCCATAACTCCAGTTCCAGGGGATCCGACAGCCTCTTCGGTCCTTTGCAGGCATTGCATGGCATGGGTGCACTTATCTACATGCAGGCAATACACACATACACATAAAAATAAAATAGTTAAAAAAAAAAGAGAGAGAGAAATGAATTAGAAGGAATTGTCTGGAGTCAGAGCAACCTAGCCCAAATCCCAGCAGCATCCTCTCTTACCTTTGGTGCTGCGACCATGCTTCCTTGGTTCTCTGAGCCTCCATGTCTCCTCTACTGAGTGGGAACAGAATAGTTACTCGGCAGAGGTTGGGGGGCCCACTGATGAGACAAGCCAGGTTATAATTAGCACAGCCATGTCAGCATCATAGTATTTCTGGTGGTTGTTGTCATTTTGTTTTATTGAGACAAAGTCTCCCTGTAACCCCAGCTGGCCTGGAACTTGCTATGTAGACCAGACTGGCCTTGATCTCAGAGATCTGCCTGCCTCTGCCTCCTGAGTGCTGGGATCAAAGGTGTGTTTCACCACACCCATCACAGTATTTCTTAGCACATAGAGACTGTACAGTTACAGACTTTATTCATTTCTTATACAAGTGTGGTCCAAGACGAAGGTCAAATGAGCTTAAGTCAGAAAGGGAAGGCATTCTGCCAATAAGTCACTGCTTAACAAATACCACCATTATAATAATGACCTACTGACATCCTCCTTAGACAATATTAGGAAAATAGCAACCCAGAGTGTGAAAGTCCCAGCACAGCTGAGAGATCACAGCAGGCTAACTTCAGTATGTTTCATACCTCTGCTATTCCAGACAGACAGCTACTTGCTTTAACTCAGATGTTTGGTTCTGCAATAAAGGAAATTCTCGAACCTTTCTCTGGTCATTTTAAATGTCCAACAACTTTCTGTTAGGTGATTCTAATTTCCAACCTAAAGTTCTAATTGCTCATAGCCACTCTGTTGCAGAATTAGCTATTATATCATTAGTGATTAATCTTGAACTGCCCTTGTTGCAATAAAAGTGCATGTATGGTAAGAAGTGTTTCCTAGATAGCAGGACAATCAGAAAATGTTAACTGTGCTATAATAACTTTATTGTCTATTTATTATAATTTAGGGGATGTAATTTTGTTGCAGACTAATCAGATGTAATTATGTGCCTTTTTAATGCTACTTTTGCTATCCCTGGTACCAACTGCTCAGTCTCAATACACTTCTTCCATCCTTCCTTATAAAATCTATATCTAACTCTTTAATTATGTATGTTGCTTTTTCTCGTTCGTTTTTTATGGAGTGAAATAATTCACTGACAACTTAAAATGTGCCAAACTGCAATGTGATCATGCATCTTAAGTGACTATTATGGGAGCTGAGACGCTCCCATTTTTCAGAGTGAAATGGGACCTCCACCATCCCAGAGTACAGATAGGCAAGAGCACAGGTGTGCGCCTGCATCAAAATGTACCCAACCATGCCCCAACCGACACAAAGAAACCATCTTGGTTTGAGAGGAAGGGAGGACAATTTTGGATATCATTTTTGGATGTGCTCTGGCAAAGTCACTCAGGTGACTGTGTTGTGCGCCTTAGTAATTAACCATGATGAGTAAAGGAAATGCTTTTCCTATCAGTAAAGGCAGTGTCAGGTCTCAACAATGTCAAGAAAGTGTTGTTAAACTTCCTGTTTCCATCTCTCTTTTTGGCACCTTCTGATCCCAAACTCACAATGTTCTCATTGGGGGGACCAGTCTGGAATAGACTTCCACCCACAACACCTCATGAAATATGTCACAAAATTATGATCTCCAATGTTTTCTTCAGTTATTCTGTTTGAACCCTGCACTACTGTGTTAGAATTAGACAGGTACAAGTACAAACAGTCTAAGTCCAGTTGATTCACTTTGGTCAGTGTTCTGTTTTGTTTCTTCATTGCCATGATAAAATACTCTGACCACTACCAACTTGGGGAGGAAAGGGTTTATTTAGCTTACATATCTCGGGTCACAGTTCATCCAGGAGCCCAAGGTAGGAACTCAGGGCAGGAACCTGGAGGCAGGAGCTGGAGCACAGGCCATGGAGGAACGCTGCTTACTGGCTTGCTCCCCTGGCCCCTGCTCAGCCTGCTTTCTTATGCAACACAGGCCCACCTGCCCAGGGGTGGCACCACCCACAGTGGGCTGGGCCCTCCCACATCACTCATCAAGAAGATGCCCTTCAGACATGGCCACAGGCCAGTCCAATACAGGAAATTCCCCAACTGAGGCTCCCTCAACCCAGGTGTGTCAAGTTGACACTAAAGCTATCCAGCAAAGTCAGTTCACAGATTTATATTAGACACTGGTCCCTGCAGGCATTTGAGCTTGAGTTCTACACTGAGCTTCCAACTGCTCTAGTTTCTTGGGTCAGTATTTCTCCCATTGTTCAAATCCTGTCTGTTCTCTAAGATGACAATTATTTACCTAAAACAATTTTTTCAGCGGTATTAATAAAGGTTTAATGTTTATTTTCTTCCAAAGTTGTTTACATTTTAAGGAAGAAATTGTATTAGCACATGCAATGGGTGTAAAGCACATTGTCACATCAAGTGTATTCAGGGCACCATGACCAAAAAAATCTCCAAAAGTGTTTTCAACTCACAGTAAAATGTTAAGTGAATAAGAGAATTTAGATTGAGACTTTATCAAGTTGGTGCAATTTATTCATTTTATGTCTACGAACACTATAGAATCTATACTGAGTGCTCAAGGAAAAAGAGGGGTTCCATGACATTCTGGAACACAAATCTCCCAATATCCAAGATGACGGGACACCTACTCACACCCACACATACACTTCATTACCAATCTACAGCTGAAATTTACCAAGAAATTCTGCTATGCAGGCAGCACACTATGCAAACAGGATCCTTTCCTGAAGAATGATCTAAAAATCTTTTGAGATTTCTGCAGAGAGCCATGTTTTGTTTTGTACACCAAATACACATAACAAACCCTCTACTCAGGGTCAAAGAAGGTCTTTAAAGGTTATCCTGCACTTCCAGCTTGACTGATTCCCCTTGTCACTTCCACTGAATAACAACTTATAGATCTCAGAGGGGCATTCCTGTCATGGAGACTCGGTTCTCAAAAGCCAAACATCCCCAGAAGCACTCAGAATAAAGAGGAAGGCATCCAGCATGAAACGAGGAAGTCTACACCAAAGCCGTTGATTTATCTGTCATAGAGAGGTTGTGTACCTTGTAACATTTGTTTCAAAAACCAAACTTGAAATCAAGTAACTACCTATATACACTGACACCGATATGTGATATGTGAGAATTCTGTAGCACAGATATGAAATACTACTCACTAGTGACAAGGTTCATGAAAAAGCAGGAAAAAAAAAAAAAAGATGTACAGCACCTGACAATGTCCTCTGGTGACAACCACATACACATGTATCTGCACATACACAAACACACATTCAAATCGTCATTGTCGTCATCATCATCACAGTTGCTATGCAGCTGTATCTCAATCCTACAAGTACATGTATGCTCTTTAAAGGTGAACATGAAAAGGAGTAACAAAGGTATTACTAAATAATAATCACAATAACCACAATAGTAGTTTCAAGATAGGTCTCTGCAAACTAAGCACCCTCAAAGAACAAGATATTTACAAGGTATATAAATCACATATAATATTGTATGGGAAGAATTGTATCCTACATGACAAACAGAATTTTTTGCATGAATTGCAATACTGAGGATCATAATGTATTCAGAAATTATTTATGTATGCCATCACATATACACCCACTGTAAATTAGTGGTTTTAGTCAATGGACACATTCACTTAATATTTTCAGACTGTATCAGAGATCAGAATTAAGCTCATTGTCTTGGCATAAGCTCTTTAGTTTATAACCATAAATGGCTTTGTACAAGACACATATGTAATGGGAAATTTCAAAATAATTATCTGATTTTGTACCAGTCATCACAAAATGAAGATATTTCTATAACCTAAATTTTTCATTAATCCATGCTCAAACTTAAAAAACAGAAAGGACATCTGACTGCAATAGGAAGTTTAAAAGAGGGGACTGGAGAGATGACTCAGTGGTTAAGAGCACTGGCTGATCTTGCAGAGGACCCAGGTTTGATTCCCAGCACCCACATGGCAGCTAACAATTGTCTGTAACTTCAGTTCCAGGAGAATCCAATGCCTTCTTTTTACCTGCACAGGCATTGCATGAGACGGGTGCACTTACATGCATGCAGGCAATACATTCATACACAGAAAATAAAAATGATAAATAAAATTTTAAAAGAAACTTAAAAAGAGCCATGAAAATAATAACCCCCCAAATTACTTTACTAGTATTGAACGCACCTCTCCAGTTGCCTACTAGATGTTTCTAGAGGTCTTTCTTATAATTACTTCAAATTTACAATGTGCAGAACTTTCATCGCCCCCCCCAAGCATGCTTTTATATCCATTTCCCGTTCAAGCATCATTTATACACCCATTCCCAAAATCCAGCTCTGCATTAGCTTCCTCTTCTCCTTCCCCATCTCCCTGGGCACAGCTGGTGGTCTTTTTACACAAGGCTTTCCATCTCTTCCTTCCTTCCTTCCTTCCTTCCTTCCTTCCTTCCTTCCTTCCTTCCTTCCTTCCTTCCTCCCCCCCTTCCTTCTCACTATAGACTGGACGACTCCTACCCCAGTCAGACTTCCTTTGGATATGGTATATTACCCATGGTGCTTTTCATACTAAATTGTCACCTGTATCAAACATCAGATAAAAAGTTTCCAGGAAGGGCAGGTAATACATATTCTTGACATAAAATTCAAAATATATTTAGAATGAAAATGTCTTCTTTTTAAGCCTGCCCCCAGCTACCAACTACCCTTCCTAAAGATTAACATTTATGAATTTCTCATGTATCCCTCCAGAAACAGTCTATCTATACATGATAACTATGTGCTCCCTTGGGGTCTAAATACACAAAACTATGTGCACACAACGGAGTAACATTTTTAAAATGTAATTGTTCTTCATCTGGGTTTTCCCATTAAATAAAACTTGGAATTCAGTGTGCAGCATTACATACAGAGCTGATTCTTCTTTTAATAGCTGTAGAGCATTTTAAAATTCATTCCACTGGGTCTCTGGTTCACACACTTGGGTTCTTTCCGATCTTTTTCTACTATAATGTGTGATCAATGCCCATGTGTATGTACCTCTGCACACATGAACAGGACATATTACTATCCCTCATGAGTCCAGAAGATGATACAGTGATGGCTCTGATGAAAGACTTGAAGAGATTTCTTCACAATCTACTTGTAAATGTGGCTCTTGCTCCTATTGTGTTAACTCTCAAGTTAAAATCTTTTAGAGAATTTTTTACAATCATTTTGAAGATAATGTCAGTTGTTTTTGGTGGACACATTTCTACTCATCCTGAAAGGCTTGTAAAGCAGAAACATATGAACACTTCACCTGAACAGAAAGAACTCCAAAAAGTCAAAAGCTGCAAGGCCCAAACAGAAGGACCAGCTGCTTTGCACAGACAGCACTGTGGCCCTAAACACAGAGCAGCTCTAATAATATGCTCAGCAACTGGGAAAAACTACTAGCTTTTATTTATTGATAAGATTAAAAAAAATAGTCAAGGTTTGTGCAGAAACCAGAGCAAACTTCAGAAAAGGTGCAGTTAGTAAAGTGTTTGATGTGTAAGAATGCGGTCCCTAGTTTTAACTCTTAACATACATGTAAAAAGCTGAGGCGGCATGAGCCTGTAATCCCAGTACTAGGGAGCAGAGACAGAACAAACCCCAAGAGCTTGTTGGCCAGCCAATCTAGCTGAACTGGTGAACTCCAGGTTCAATGAGATATCCTATCTCAAAAAATAAGATGAACAGCAGTTGAGGAAGATACCCAGTGTCAACCTCTGTCCTCCACATGTACCTCACACACATGTACATATACACACACAAAAGAAGAAAGAGAAAGAGAAAAGAAAGAGAAAAGAAAGAGAAAGGAAGGAAGGAAGGAAGGAAGGAAGGAAGGAAGGAAGGAAGGAAGGAAGGAAGGAAGGAAGGAAGTTGAGGCCGAACACTCAGCTCAGTCTCATGTTTGTATAAACATGAGATAGCCAATACATAAGATTCTATGACTATTCCCACTAGAAATATTAATGGCAAGCCTATGTGGCTTCTGGTTTTGTCTTCTTGCAGACATTCATACCAAACAGCACTGTGATAAATTGGTATAACACACTAATAAAACATGGAAAAACACCCTATTCTCAGAGACAAGAAGCCCTGTAATTGTTCCCTAGATCATGTCCGTGGGCAACGCCTGGTGTCTGGATCAAATCATCATTTAGCCTTGCTGGGAAGGGATTTATCAAGTCAAGAGCCAACGTTCTTTGACTAAAAGCCAAAGAGAGGGACATAAGTGCCTCTCTTTACAATGACTTTACTCTTGCCAAGACAGATGCAGGGTAGTTATAGTCAGAGACTGTGCCCTGGCAGCCCTAACAAGCTAGGCTCCTCCACCCATCTTCAATAGGCCAATTAAGAGACAGTAGTAGAAAAAGGGAGATGTATTTAATATGGTCATACTGGAAAGAGGAACAACGGAGTTCTACATCTCCTGAAGTCTACCTTTGGGGTCTTAACATGAGATTTAGCTTAAATATGTGACAAGAGGTATGCAAATCTAAGCAGTCCTGGTCAAGGTGTGGTCTCATGGATCATTGCCTTAGCTCCAGTCTCTCCTGCTAGATGGTCTGACAACTGTCAGAACTGTGTGAATCTCTTTCTGAGAGACAAGTTCCTCCTCTGGACTAGCTCCAAGATCCCAGCCTTTTCCTTCTCCCCGAATGAGATTAGTGGGGAAATTTCAATTTCTTGGAGACCACTGTTTCAGAGTTTGATAGCCAAAGAAGAGCACAATACCTTCCCTTCTGCCAAGACAGGTGCAGTTCTGATATCAACTCCCTTTAGTGGTTTACTGCTACTGATCTGTTTTTCTCCAAGACTTTACTTTTTGCCTTGAGTTCCCTACGAATGGGGATAACATATCGGAAGCTTCTGAGAGTATCCAAGCAGAGCCGATTGAACCTCTATCCCACCCTGATCAGCTAACTCAGCCTGGGTTTCAGGAATATCCAAAATCCTTTAGATCTTCCACCAGCAAGTTTCAGCTGATGAAACCAACAAGACCTCTCTGTGGTCAATGGGAAGATCTTGCTTCTGATTTCACTTGCCCATTGCAGACAGATGGTAAGTTGTCCCATATCATAGCAAACCTACCTTTGCCTTCATGCATTCAAATCTGGTTTTGTTCAATTTTTTTTTTCTGGTTTTTTAGAGACAGGATCTCCCTGTAGCCCCACTGTCCTAGAACTCACTATGTAGACCAGGCTGGCCTTGAACTCACAGAGATCCGGATGCCTCTGCCTCCCAAGTGCTGTGATTAAAGGCGTGCAGGTCTTGGTCAATTTTAAACTGAGTCAATCCAAAGACCACATAAAATGAACAGGTTACAACTACTGAACTGAATATCTCTTTGGGAAAAATTAATTTAATGACTTTCTTGTCAGGAAACTGAATTCTTACCTGAGATCAAAACACTGTTATAGGACCCACAGGCCTCTCTCTGACCAGCAGGCTTCTCTCTCATGGGTAAGTCGATTGAGCCCTCCGTGCCTTGATTCCCCCAGCCTCATTTACCCTCCCATCTCCCCTGCTGGTCTCCTCCTAGCCTGGGTCCTGTCCCATTCCTTGTCTTGGCGCCCCAGACACCTGGGGAACCACCACTGCTTCCTGATCCTTTGCACCCAGAGCAACTCAGTTTCTTCTCAGGTCCCCAGGAGCACTGCTTCTGGACCTGGCCCCGCCCTCACCTCTCTCTGCTTCCCTGGGTCTGCACAACACACCAGCCTCTTTTCTGGATGCCAGGGCTGACCTTTCCTCTTCCTGGCTCTTTGATTCCAGATCAACCCAGCTCCTCAGTGCAGTCCCCAGGAGCCCTTGGGGCCACTTCCCACCCCCATCTGCCTTTGCATCTCTGGGTGGCATGGCCACCAGCTGTCCTAGACCAGCATCTTTCCTGGGCCCGGCTTCCAGGCCAGACCAATCCCCAAATTCCTGAGGCCAAAATCTTTCCTGGAGGGATCCAGACCTTAGGAGAAAGCCTGAAAACATCTGTCCCTCATTTGACTTGGGCCTCTGTGGGAACTCCTGAAGACAAAA
>NW_008356676.1:1966038-1967945 GCF_000622305.1 Nannospalax galili
AACCCAGGACCAGATGGATTTACAGCAGAATTCTATCAGATATTTAAAGATCTACAACCAATACTACTTAATTTATTCGAAAAGGTAGAAATGGAGGGAGAACTTCCAAATTCCTTCTATGAAGCCAGCATCACTCTAAGACCAAAGCCAGGTAAAGATACAACCATAAAAGAAAACTATAGTCCCATATCCTTAATGAACATAGATGCAAAAATTGTCAACAAGATACCTGCAAACCGCATGCAGACACACAACAAAAAGGTCATCTACCATGATCAAGTCGGCTTTATCCCAGAGATGCAGGGATGGGTCAATATACGTAAGGCAATAAAACGTCATAAATCATATAAATGGGCTCAAAGAATCACATTGTCATCTCAATAGACGCAGAGAAGGCTTTTGACAAATTCAACATGCATTTATGTTCAAAGTCCTAGAGAGAACTGGACTGGAGGGAACATACCTCAACATAATTAAAGCCATATATAACAAACCCACACCCAACATCATTCTAAATGGAGAAAAACTGGAAGCATTCCCATTGAAATCAGGAACCAGAGAAGGCTGTCCACTGTCTCCACTTCTCTTTAACATAGTGCTTGAAACTCTTGCAAGAGCAGTAAGACAAGAACAGGAAATTAAAGGAATAATAATTGGAAAAGAAGAGATCAAATTATCCCTTTTTACGGATATCATATTATATCGAAGAGACACCAAAAATTCTACCAAAAACTCCTAGAAATTATTAACAAGTTCAGTAAAGTGATAGGTTACAAAATCAACCTACAAAAGTCTGTAGCCTTTCTATATAACAATAACAAGCAATCAGAGAAAGAACACATGGAAACAATCCCCTTCACAATAGCTGCAAAAAAAAAAAAATCTCAGAATAAACATGACCAAAGACATTAAAGAGCTCTACAATGAAAATCTGAAATCTTTAAAGAAAGAGATTGAGGAAGACATCAAAAGATGGAAGGACCTCCCATGCTCATGGATTGGAAGAATTAATATTGTGAAAATAACCATCCTACCAAAAGTCATTTATAGATTCAATGCAATGCCAATCAAAATCCCCGTGACATTTTTCACAAAATTGGAAAAAAAATCCTAAGATTCATATGGAAGACCTTGGATAGCCAAAACAACCCTGAGCCCTAAGAGCAATGCTGGGGGGATTACAATACCACATTTTAAGCTGCATTACAGAGCTATAGTCATAAAAACAACATGGTACTGGCACAAAAATAGACCCATAAATCAAGGGAACAAAATTGAAGACCCAAATATGAGCAAATCCAATTTCAGCCACCTGATATTTGACAAAGGGGCCAAGAACATTCACTGGAGGAAAGACAGCATGTTCAGCAAATGGTGCTGGCAAAACTGCATCTCCACTTGTAGAAGAATGAAACTAAACCCCTATCTTTCACCCTGCACAAAAGTCAATTCCAATGGTTCAAAGACCTCAATGTAAAGCCTGAAACTCTGAAACTATTAGACAAAAATATTGGGAAAAACCTACAAGATATAGATGTAGGAAAGAATTTTCTAAACTGGACATCAATTGCTCAGGAAACAAGGGCAAGAATCAACAAATGGGACCTCATTAAACTAAAAAGCTTCTGTACATCAAAGGAGGCAACCAGGAAAGCGAACAGAAACCCCACAGAGAATGGGAGAAAATCTTCACCGGTGACACCTCCAACAGAGGTTTAATATCCAGAATATATAACAAACTCAAAAAACAGAGAACCAAGACAAGAAGCAACGCAATTAAAAGATGGGCTAAGGAGCTGAACAGAGAGTTCTCAAAAGAGGAAGTAAAGATGGCTATGAAACATCTTAAAAGATGTTCAACATCACTAATAATCAGGGAAAGACAAATTAAAACCACATTAAGATTT
>NW_008356676.1:1968868-1970034 GCF_000622305.1 Nannospalax galili
CTTAGGAGAAGGGTATTATTAATGGAGAAAGGGGGGAAATGGGGGCACCTTAAGTGGGAAAACCATGATAGAGGGGTGAGACAATGCGAGAGATAAATAATGCCTAGGTAGTTTTGAAAACCAGAGGGAACCATATCACTCCAAGAACCTACTGACAAATTATACATAGAAGATCAAGAAATAAATGTCTAGGTAACTTTGAGGGCTATAATAATTTGGTCAGAGGGACATAAGGACAGTTTTTGCTCCTTGTCCTCCTAGGTCAACTAGTTCAGGGACTATCAGCACCTCTTAAAATGTCCTGCAATTGTGGTGGGTCACCTGTCCTCTTGATCAAGGAGGCCGAGGAGACCCCACTAGATGGACTTGAACCAGTGTCCCGTCTACGAAGAAGAGGGTCAACACAGAGGAATCATTTCCTCCATGCTTCCAAGCGAAGCCAACCATGGTCAAGTAGGAACTTTGACTTATCTTCACATAGGCGGAACTGGTAAAAGGAGCCAGGGGCTCCTTCCAAGTCCATGTGACCCCTGAGGAACAGATCCTCAAACGACCTTAAAAGTAAAAATAAATTGGTTTATCTGGGCCAACTGTATGGCCTTAAACACCCAAAAGGAAAGTATAACCAAAGATTAAAGGGCTTCCTTTGAATTGTTGGCCAGTGTAGCCCAAGAGACTCCCAGATAGTAACCCAGCATAGAACTGGGAAAATGAACAGCATACCCCAATCTTATCTAAAGGAATATTGACAACCGATTGCTACTAGATTATGAACAGCTGACCTTCCTAAAACAAAGACCTCTAGATAGGCTGACTACTTTCACTAGATAGACAGGTAGAGGGGAATGGCTGGGGTGCCAAAAATACAGCAGACAGTAGCAGGTATATCAGAGTACAATCGCTCTAGTGGGGGGAGGGAGGCTATGGGAGGGTACCATCTGGAAAGTGGGTGTATAGTGGAATAAGATGGCTTGGGATGTTCTGTGTGATATACACACACACACACAAAAAAATCAACAATTTTTAAAAAAAATGTATTATATTTGAGGAGGAAGCATGGAAATTTACATCATGTTAATTAGTAGAGGTGATAAACAATACCATTGAAATCTACCTGATGACTTTATAGACATACACAGGCACCAAGGATCCAAGTGCAACCGATT
>NW_008356676.1:1970085-1970269 GCF_000622305.1 Nannospalax galili
ATATGTCAGTGTTAGTAGCAAAAACAATGAGTCTTTCTGCAAGGAACAATTTATTTTAAAATGAAATGGAGATCTTTTTTAAAGGTCAAAAAACTCATTCAATTATATGTCTTACAGGGCTTATACTGAGTTCAATATTGTATAACTGTATTAATTCATCAGTGATCCTAGACACTGGCACACA
>NW_008356676.1:1970861-1985738 GCF_000622305.1 Nannospalax galili
TAAAAAAAAAACACTTATAGGATACACTAAAAGTTTTCAAAAATAAGTGAATTTATTATTTTCCACTGTATAACAAATAACTTAAATTGCTAAGATCTTGTAAAATAACAGGCTTTTCTTAGTACTATTTTAATTCAACATCTAATATAAACAAAATTATTCAAATACACTTTTTGCTTTTGTAGGCAAGTCTGGCCATGATCTGACAGAGGTCCACCTGCCTCTGCCTCCTAAGTGCTGGGATTAAAGATGTGTGCCACCACACTCAGATTTAAATATGTTTTCAAAGGCTGTGTGATGCTTTAAATTGTCTAATGGAGCTAAAACCCGAGAGATGTGATGATGGGTTCTCATCTTCAGGTAACGTCATTCAGGTTGCAAGGCCCAACTGCAGAGTTAACTTAAGAACAGGTAGAGGCCTTTCCAGGAACACATCACTGAGGATCCGCAGGATCATGCAAGGCTCCACTTAGCGAGGGCTGCTCAAAGGCGGCATTGTGGCTCCTACTGGTCTCAGCTTCTTAGTATGGCACCAAAGAGTCTGACTTTCTAGTAGATCTGAATATCAAAATTCTTAGAAAACAGAACTCTGCCACACTAGCCAGAGCCGAACTTCCAAGGTGACAAAGCACTAGGGTTTTCCTGCTCCATTTGGATGGTCATGAGCTATCAGGCCCTCTTTTAGCAATATCCAGATAATTAATACTGCATTTTTTAAAATTTACTATTGCCAGTAGCTCATGAGCCTATATTAGGCCCCTATTCCAGACACTGACATCAGATAGGACATTGTGTTTTATAGAGTCTGAGCCCTTTGGTCTGTACTACAAATGAGTATCAGAAATCAGAGTTAATCTAAATGAATGCTGGGCTAAAGAGCCTTCAACTAAACAAATACACACCACACTGATGTTCAAGTAAATCCTGTAGCCCTTCTTCACAAATTGCACTGTGGATAACAGCCCTTCATGCTGCTGGCATGTTTTCAAAGCCTCTGCAGAGCAGGATGCTGGTGAGGCTGAGACTACTGGTTTGATACCTGAGACACCCTTGCCAGTTTCCACACAGAACTTCTGAGGGGAGAAGATGGGTTCTAGAAGTTTCACTCCACACAGCTACAAGGGCTGACTGCAGGAACACAGTGACAGGGATAGAATCAGCTCAGGATCATGTATTTGGAACCTATGAAAGGACTTGCATGTAAACATATATGAGAAAGACAGATACATCATTAGACCCAAGGCCAAGAAGGCTGAGGAGCAGGCTGTCATTCAAGGGAGCTATCATAGTGGAAGCACTGAGGAGGTTGGTCCTTCAAGACCTAAGGTTAAGGTGGACAAATTTTTCATCTGAACAACAGTCCTCTATTGGTCTCATACAAGCTGCTTGAAACTAAAGGCCTCCTAGAAGGCCGTCTTCATAAAACCCTGAAAACCAGGCCCAAGGATAAGTTCTTTTGGTAGGAGGTTTGGAAAGAGGAGGTGCTGAGACAGTCTCTCACTCTATAGCCCAGGCTAGCCGGGATTCACTATGCAGTCTAGGCTTGCCTCAAACTCATAGCAATCCTCCTGCTTCAGCCTGCAAGTGCCAAATTCACATGGTATCATTATAGAGTACTATAAAGTATTTTAATCAATATAGACATAAAATTATTAGGCCAGTTGCTATTAATACCTATGTACATAAAGATGAGACCACTGTAATGAATGAGAGGCATGAAGCATGTCTGTAAGACTTACTGACAATAGTCTGAGTCACTACAGTCAATATAAAAATTTCATGAGGATATAAATATTTACGGGTGTTATGAAGGAAAGGTATACTATGGAAGAAAAGGGAAACTGTGTTTATGCTAAAACATGAAATGATACTGTTTACCCAAAGAAAAATTAATTGATAAATATCATTCATTTGTTTATTCATTCATTCATTCATTCATTCAACAAGAACATACCTTTCTTTCACTTAACAAATCTCTATTAGCCTTCTCTTCTGTGCCAGCACCAGGCTAGCCTTGGGGACTCTGTGAAATCACAGCATTAAAAGGAAACTTCCGTTTCCACCCGCCCCTCTCACAGTTCCCACCCACCTACACCAGGTCAAGGTCTCCCTAAAACTTTCTTGAAGGAAGGTCACTGAGTTCTTGCTGAGGGAGATCGTGTCATTGAACCTTGAGAAAAATTTCATCATTTTGAACCTGAACCTAGTCTGGAGCTCTCTTCTTCAGGTCCCTTTCTGCTCACAGGGAAGATGATGGATGATTTCTAAGAATGGGCAATGTCATTACTTCACAAGGGGCCTGTTCTATCACTGCTCCATTAGAAAGTTCTTTTATGATGGCCTGGACTCAGTCCTCTGTGAACTGAACACAAAGCAAAACAAAAACTTACACACAAAACCTATTACTGCCTCTCCTACCTGATAATCTCTCAAACAGTCCCCAATTCTAAAAATTTATTTATTTATTTAGTAACTTATTTTTATTATAAGAAGTACATACACATAAGGATCAGGGGACAACTTCATGGAATCGGGTCTTTCCTTCCACCTTTACATGAGATCTGGGGATTGAACTCAGGTTGTCAGGCTTGTATGGCAAGTACCTTTACCTGCTGAGCCATCTTGCCAACCCACATTCCATTTTGTTTTAGATTTATTTTCACTATTTTTTAATTATGTGTGTGTGTGTCTGTGTATATGTATGTATCTCTGTGTCTGCGTGTGTGTGTGTGTGTGTGTGTGTGTGTGTGTGTGTGTCTGTGTGTGTGTCAGTGTGTGGGTATCTACCTATATGTGCAGGTATTGTAGAGTCCTTGTTGGATCCCTTGGAGTTGGAGCTACAGACAGCTGTGAGCTGCCTGACACAGGTGCTAGGAGCCAAACTTGAGTTCTCTGTAAGAGTATTACATGTTCTTAACCACTGAGCCATCTCTAGACCCCCAAAAGTTTTTTTAATTTTATGTGTATGAGTGTATTGCCTGCATGTATGTGAGTGCACCCATGTCATGCAGTGCTGCGGAGGTCAGAAGAAGGCTTCGGATTTCCCTGGAAATGGAGTTAAGGACGGTTCATAGCTGCCATGTGGGTGCTGGGAATCGAACCCGGGTCCTCTGCAAGAGCAGTCAGTGCTCTTAACCGCTGAGCCATCTCTCCAGCCCCTAGACCCCCAAATTTTTAAATTGAGTTCATCATAGAAACTTCTTTTTTTTTTGGTCTTTTTGAGACAGGGTCTCCCTGTAGCCCCAGCTGTCCTGGAACTCACTATGTAGACCAGGCTGGCCTTGAACTCACAGAGATCCGCCTGCCTCTGCCTCCGGAGTGCTGGGATTAAAGGAATGCGCCACCATGACAGGCCCCAAAGAAGCTTCTTTTGCACCATATGGAGACTGTTACCAAGTACCACAACTGGTCACACACAGACATTGTCTATGAATTGTCCAGACCTAAGTGACCCATCTACAATGCAACCTCTACACCTGAGGCTTAGGGAACACAGAACAGGAATAAAGAGAACACTAATGAATCTCTCAGTTCTCATCAATGAAGCTCCCTCATGCAACAGAGGGCCAGGAACACAAAAGGTCACAAACGGCCAAAGTGTAGAGATTAAGAGTTCCCAGAATGCTGATCTGTGACAGGACTCCTACATTAAACTTCACCCACCCAGGGTTCAGGGACCATCGTGGAAGATGGGGTGGAAAGATTGTAAGAGCCAAGAAGGAGGTGCATGACCATGTAGAAATAGATTCCTATAAGCTCCTGGTTCCCTGCTCATATGAATCTATAGCAATGGTGTTAGCATACACGAGTCCCATGCAAACTCAAGCAGACAAAAACCCAGCATAGAACTGAGGAAATGGACAGCAGACCCCAATTTTAGCTGAAGAAATATTGGCAACTGATTACTGCTAGGTAAGGAAGAGCTGATCTTCCTAAAGTGAGGGACTCTGGATAAGCTGACTAGAGCTTAGTAGGTGAACTTGCACTGAGGAACATCTTGGGACACTAACTTGACACAATGGGCCTTAACACAAATGACAATGTATGAATTCCAGTGGTGGTGGTGGTGGTTATGGGATGGTGCCAGAGGAGAAAGGGGTATAAAGATAATTAAGATTGATTGAGATGTTCTGGATGAAATATACAAAAATTCAAGAAAAACAAAAAACTTTTTTAAAAGGTCCTCACATGCCATTTAATCCCAGGATCCTCAGACAATTTTAGAAAACCCTTACCTTCTTTTGTGAGACCTTTTAGTTAACATTTTAAGATACAGTGCCTAGAATACACTGTAGTATTCTAGACTTGCAGTCCGACCAGTATATATGTGTCATACATATGGTAACACAGCCTAAGATTCTCACTGACTTGAAGGAGAAATGACAACTGAACATAGAAGAAAAAGTCAGAGGACTGCCATCAAGTCACATCTATTTAAATAACCAGAATAAGGAGGCAGAACAGAGGAGCGATCAAGAGATACAGGCTGAGGCTAAATATCCTAGATGCATTCAGATTCTAGTAGCTCCATATATTAGAAGCTCGCCTGTCTGTTTCAGATTCCTTGTCTCTCAAGCAGAGATTATAACAGCCTTGCGTTCTGGGATTGGTATAAGAAAATTAAACAAGTTATCAAGGATGAAACATTTAGAACATGAACAATTATTATTAACTAAGGTAGGTAAGAATTATTTAGCTATGTGATAATTTATTCTGGTAGTTATCTGAACACCACTTGTGCAACATGCTTTCACAAATTATATGGAAGAAAGTAACTTTCAGCTACTTCCTTTGGAACTAAATATTGAGACAGTGCTGGATGAAAGCAAACTGACACTTTCTTAGGTTCAAAGGATGTTATATCCCTCTTCAGAGAAAGATGAGCTGAACTTTGAAACTGGGAGGAAGCCAAAGGGAAACAGAATAAACAGAAAGCAACCCTTACAGAAACTCTTAGGAAGGTTTTTCCTTCCCATTGGGCCCAGTCTGCTTATTTCAATGACAGTATGAATGTATAATTTCTGGAGTTTTATGTGCCTCAACAATATGTTCTCTCTCCTTATTTGTTTATATGTAATTGGATTCTTTTCTGGTTGCTGTGACCAAGTACCTCACAAAAAGCAACTTAAGAGAGAAAGGGGGTTCTTTTGCCTCACAGTTTGAGAGGATGCACTCTGTCATGGCAGGGAAGGAAAGGCAGCTGTCTACTCCACAGGGGCAGGAACATGTGTGGTTGGACCTCTTCACATCTTATCAGACCAGGAAGCCAAGGAAGGAGAATGTGGCACTCATCAGGTTTCATCGTCTGGGCTCTTAGCCCATGGGATGATGCCAGCCATGTTTTTGGTGGGTCTTTCCTCCTTAAACCTCTCTAGATATACCCTCACACACAGAGAGGTATGTCTCCTAAGAGATTCTAAATCAAGTCAAATTGGTGCTGAGGATTAACAATCAAAAATGCTAAGCAACTTTCAGCGTATCTGCTAGAGAAAGTAACCCTGAACTGAAATGGCTCTTTGCCCCAGTATTCTCTCAGATCTAGAAGTAAGAGCTTCCATCTGCCTGGTACCCACATCTAATCCACCAAGAACCCAAGTAGATGTGCACCAACAGTGGGACTTCACACAGATCAGCAGACCACTCACTAAAAATGTCCGGGATGGTCAAATAAACCAAAACAAACAACCTTTTGTATTTCTTGCAACTTAAACAAGCACTCACACAAAAATCACATGCTGCTTTCTGTCATCTTCTCCCCACTGCCATTTCTGGAGATTGAATCTAGAATTTCCGACATTCTAGCCAAACACTCCCTCACTGACCTATATTATCACCCCTTCCTCTTTTTTGATTTATTTATTTTTATTTTATGTGTATGTTATGCCTGCATGTGTGTAAGTACACCTATGTTGTGCATGCCTACAGAGGACAGAAGAGGGCATCAGATACCCTTGGAACTGGGGTTATGGATGGTTGTTTGCCATCATGTGGGTACTGGGACTTGAACCTGGATCTTAGGCACAGGAAGCTTAGTGCTCTTAACTATTAAGCGATTTCTCCAGCCCCCTCCTTTAGCAAAGCATTTTGTTTTGAGACAGAGTCCTGCTAAGTTGCTTTTCTACTTTGCTTTCTATTGCTGTGATAAACTATAACAAGCAAAAGCAACTTGAGGAGGAAAGGGTTTATTTGGTTGCAATCCATCATTGAGGGAAGTCAGGGCAGGAACTCAAGCAGGAACTGAGGCAGAACCATGGAGGAACACTGCTTACTGGCTCTCTCTTTGGTTTGTTCAGTAGTTATCTTATACAGCTTAGGCCACCTATCGAGGGATGGTGTCGCCCACAGTAGATACAATCAGCAATGAAGAGATTCCCTCCAATGAGATTCCCTCTTTCCAAGTGACTCTAGGTTGTGTCAAGTTGACAAATAAAACTAACCAGCACAGTTTCCCAAGCTGACCTGAAACTTGTTCTGTGGCTAGGCAAGTCTTAAACTTCAGATTCTGATTTGGATTATAGACCTGGACCATCAGGCCTGGCCTCTGTCATCATCCATAAGAAGTTTTAAATACTCATATAACTTCTTTAAAATGATGCCTCATTTGTTTAGAGTTTAGCTTAATCTTCATTAAAATTTAAAGAAAACACTCATTTGAACAGCTCTGAAAGCTGAACATATAGTTCATGAGTGTGATGGTGTTCAAATCACTTTAAAGCTCCTCTTTAGTAAATGACATATACCTAGCAATCTATGATTGCCATTTCATCACTAGTAGTTGCTTGGCCCAGTCATACTTAGCATGGGTGAAAACAGACATAAATCTTCCTATACCTTTGAAAGCAAGGTAGGATGGATGCTTTCTCAAGGCAGAGTTCATCTGTATATCCCTTCAAATTCCCAAACTTTTAGGAATTGACTGTATATTGGTACTTGTAAGAGAAACAGACGGATGCTACATTCAGGATAATAAATAATAACAGTCACTTGCGCTCACTAAACTGCTTGTGCTATTTTAGTATATTACGACATTTAATTTGATATTCACAGCCCTATGGGTCAGGTAGTCCATAGTTATTCTCAATATACTTGAGGAAATGTGTATTTAGAGGGATTAACTAATTTATCCAAGGTCACATAACATGGCTGAATCAGAAGCTAAACCCAGGCTGTCTGACTTCATAATCTAAGCTACTAACCTCTGCCCTTCTTGGTGGAATTTGAACCACAAAAAAATTTAATGAACACTAATCTAATGTATTTAGAATAAGATGATGAAGATTATCAGAAGTTGCTCTTTTCTAGTCTCTAGTCACACCACTGCCACCTAAAGTCAAAAAAGTGCTTTCAATGTTAATAGGTTTAGTTGTTTCCTACCACAAAAGTCACTCATAAAATTGTCAACAAAAGTAGCCCAATTTAAGACAATTAAAAGTAGTTATATTTTATCAAATCAACATTGTAAGGCTTGGGGGAACCTAGCTATGCTTCACAACCCATACAGATTATGAGTGAAATGGGCATTTTTTAAAAAGCTACCATGTTTGTGATAACTTATTACACAGCGATAGAAAACTAATACAGTACTGAAGGTGGCTTACATAACTGGAAAAAGAAAGACAATTATTAACCCTCAGGGTGGGAGAGGGAGACTTGGAGAGGGTGACTGCAGAAGAGTCCACGGTGCCTGCAGTCCTCCAGCACTACTGTCTTGGTGGCCATGTCCCCTCCACTTGCAGCAGGCCAACCTCAGGGCGACGCTTACAGGCTGAACGTGCAGAAGTGATTCTGAGCTAACTTCAACAGCTAGCCTGTTCCTTGGGACTCTCACTGTGGGTGCCATCTTACCAAAGGTCAGTATCAGTTTTCAGGCAAACCACAAGTTTTCCATTTTCTATCAACTATTTATATATTTTCCATGTATAACAGTTTCTTGTCAATATACTGCCCTTTAAGAAGAGCAGAATTTGTCCACTCCTAGATTCTCCAGCCACAATCCCATCACACTGTACCATTAACCTCTGACATGAACTAGCTAAAATAACAGCATCAGTAGCAGTCACTATAATCTACGAAGACAGGATATTTAAATATTTAAACATAAGAAGGATTGTCAATTGCCAGTTGAAAACATGTTGTTTGTTCCATTTTATACTCTGGAAAGTTCCACTAAATTTCAGTTGCTATAAAACGCTAAGTAATCTGCCTAACCTTTCAGTCTCTACAGTTCCAGTCCTACAAATTTCAGAAATAATATTTGGTTAAATAAAGAAACTTGTTGAAATATCTGAGACACAAACTCTTCCCAGGCTGCAGCGAACTTTGATCTTATTAATCAAAATCACAAATACTTAGGAAACAGGCACTATGAGTACTGAGTCCCCACCCTCGTGGAGGTTATAATAAAAATATGTACTTAATAGCATATGACAGAGTAGGGGCTGGAGAGATGGCTCAGTGGTTAAGAGCACTGACTGTTCTTACAGAGGACCCAGGTTTGATTCCCAGCACCCACATGGTGGCTATGGACCGTCCTTAACTCCAGTTCTAGGGGAATCCAATGCCTTCTTCTGACCTCCGTGGCATTGCAGGACACATACATGCAAGCAATGCACTCGTACACACAAAATAAAAATAATAAATAAAATATTGAAAAAATAGCATATGACACAGTAGGGCATATTTTGTGGAAAAGCTAGAACAGAACTGACAAAACACAGTGGAAGAGTGAAAAATAGCTCTACAAGTGATTTGTGTACTCTCTGTAAACCCAGGCTTTTCAGCTTCCTTTACCTGTCCACTCCAAGCCCCAGCCCTTATATTCACCTGAACTTAGTCCATCCCTCACATGGTAAATTTTAGTTCCCTTTTCAGATTAACTCCAGCTCTCTTGGGTGAAAATGCTTGTTCACGCCCCAGGAGAAGGCAAATGGCTAGTCCTGCTGGTAGGAGGACTGGAAGGTTCTTTCTACCCCAGCTTACCCGACCTTCACTTGAAGGGTTGGATAATAAGCATCATTTCAGCCTTGGAAGCCCTGTATTCAGTGGTTACTGGAGTCTGCTCAGGCATTATCACAGCTGTTTCTGCCTTCTTGGGTTTGATTCCCAAATACTGGGCATGTAGGGGAGGAAAAACTGAGCTACTATAGATGCCTCAAACATCCAGCATTGCCTTCATCGTTCCACCTCCAAAGCCCTGGAGACCCCACTCTGGGTCCATTCATTCGTTTGCTTTCTACCAACACAAAGAACATTCTATGAGCACAGATATCATGGACATTTATAAATCAAATCTTTAGTGGACACTTTACCTACTGAATAGCCTTCTTCAGGTCCTGATATTTGAATGCTGTGTTTCTACAGAAGCGATTCTCAACCTCCCTAAACTCACAACAATGCAGTCTTGTCTTCAGTTTCACTAAGAAAATGGATCTAGGTTTGCACCACTTCCTGCCCACACCTGCCTCCACCTTTCCACCTCCTGTTGCGGGCTAGCACCTTGCCCTGGTTCTTAAATCCTTCATCTTATTCAGCAACCTAGTTCAATCAACAGTGCCCTCCTCTCCTGGATCTTTTACTTTTGATTCTAACAGCTCTTTCTTTTCTTCACATTGACACACTGAAAACCCAATTTTAAAGCCAAGCGAAAACAAACAACAAAACCACAATTCTCTGTAGCCTAAACACTCTTCTACTGTATTTGCTCTCCTAACTGCCGAGCCTTCTGAAAAAGCCAGTTGTCTGTCTCACTCTGCATTAACAGCGCAGCCTAATGCCTGCACCCCTCCCTCGAAATCACTCACGTCCACGTGACCAAATGAGCTTCGAGTTCACAAATTCAGTAGTCACCTTCCAAGTCTTCCTGGACTTGCCCTCCCCACAGCGCCTGACATTTAGCAACTTCCATCTTATGACTTGCTGCCACTGGATTTTTATGACATCACTGCCTGGCGATTCTACTTCTTCACTTAAGAATACTCTCACTCAGTCTACGGGTCAAACCTTGCATTTTAACATTTTCCCAGGATTCTATTCTTGGCTTTCCCCTTCTCAAACTAAACTTTCCCTGGGGAGAGGGAGGGGCAGAGGACTGTTTACACTATGAATTATCCACATACCCATAAATCAATAAGGCTAAATCTGAATTCATTTGCTCCCTCTCCCCACCCATCGCCTTACCAGCGCTCACCTCTATCATGGTCTTCTCTGTCTGCCTATCTGGCTGTATCCTGTGCCTCGTAAGCTAGGGGACAGACACCAGGCACTAGTATCAGTAGTGGTGACTTCCCAAAGTGAGGACTGGGTAAGTAGCAAAAGCAACACATCACAGAGAAGCTAAGGAATGTGTCTCCACACAAAGAACCATATATGAGCCTCACAGAGCTTTCCTAGGAAAAGCTGGAGGGAAATAACATCGGCAAGCATAAATATGTGTTCACCTCTGAATTCCTCTGCTTAGCATAAATGCTTGTCATATAATGGAAGCCAATTTATATTTTGTAAATGAAAGAAGGAACAGAATGGGGAAAGTGGTAGGATTTCAACAGCCACAAGCGGGTAGGAATCCTTCAGGTCGGAGGGAACAGGAGAGCGGAGCGGCAGAGCAGCAGCGCTGGGCTGGTGGGGCGTGGAAAGAAACGACCAGCAACAGCAGAACGCTGAGGCGAGACGGTACATGATTTTATGATTGACTGGGAGACGCAATTTGCAGGAAATGGGGAACAAGCTAGTCCTTTTTAAACAATGCATCTTCTGATTAGAAAAGAAGAAACTGGAACAGAAGAGACCTTTTAAAAAACTCCCCAGCGAATTACCTAAGTAAGAAGAGATGAAAGCCTGAATTACAGCAACTGTCTGCAACAGCAACCCACATGAACGAAGGGGAGCGGAAAACACTATTTTTTAAATTATACATGAATAAAATGTTTTGAATATTCAAGAACAATATAATTAATTGAACAATTAATTTAAAGGAAGTAAAAGAAAGGCAGGCAGATCTCTGTGAGATGAGGCCAGCCTGGTCTATACAGTAAACTCCAGGCCAGCTGGGGTTACAGGGAAAGCTTGTCTCAAAAAAACAAAACAAAACCCATGAAAATTAAAAAGCCTGAAGAGGAAAAATAAATCCTTGAAAAAAAAATATATATGTCACATATATATTTTGAATATACATATTCAAAAATAGTTTTGAGAAATCACCTGAACTCAAGTTTACTGAGTCAATAACTGATCACACATTTGGTGTTAGAATGTAAAATGTATTTATCAGAATCTACCATGTCAGCAGAACTGGAGTCCACACGTGCTAAGGAAAAGCTACTCCCTTGGCCTTGCAGTGAAGAGTAAGAACAGAACCTACCGTGAAGCTGTTGTTGGCGTTTTTTGTGCTTGCTTCAGCGACACTGGCATCTGAAAGGTCAACTTCATCAAATATCAGGGACTGTTGATGGAAAAGAACACAAACACGTTATGTGAAAACTCAGTTCCAGGCTCTTCAATGTGTTTTCACTATCAGGTCATGACTATGAAAGTTATGTCTAGAACTGGAAATAATAAATGTGAAGAAAGTTAACTTAAAGACATTGCAAATTTGTCTTAGGAAGGATGAATGGAACTATTAAACATGACTATCCCCTAAATCCAAACAATGCAAATACCCTGTGTTTTCTGGAAACATAACCGCTACTGTTTATGGAGAGTAGACTGGGGATCACACATACACATACACACAATCTCTAAAGCTTGTAATAACTCTGCCAAGCAAGCAGAGACTGCATCACTGCCCACAAGGTTTATTGAGTAGAAACTGGTTCTGGCTCAGTTCATGATGAATTACTGAACACTCTGAACCTTATTATCCTCATCTACCATAATGTATCCAAATAATACAGTGACTATGCTCTGCAAATCAAAAACAGTGTTTTTCCATGTTCTTAGACATTATTTTAATCAAAAAGTGTCAGCAATGAAAGCGCCAGAAAAAAATGGAATTTTTTAAAATGAGTAAGTTAGCAATTATATTTTATGAGTAGGGCTGGAGAGCTGGCTCAGCAGTTAAGAGCACTGGCTACTCTTGCAGAGGACCAGGGTTTGGATCCCAGCATTCACATGGCAGCTAACAACGGTCCAACTCTAGTTCCAAAGGATCCATGTCCTCTTCTGACCTCCGTGGGCACTGTATACACATGCACACAGACAGGCAAAACACAAACATAAAAAAATTAATTTAAAAAATTTAGGGGCTAGAGAGATGGCTCAACAATTAAGAGCACTAGTTGCTCCTTCAGAAAACCTGGGTTCAGTTCCCAGTACCTACACGTAGGCTAACAACCGTCTGTAACTCCACTTCCAGGGGAATCTGATGCCCTCTTCTGTCCTCTGTGGGTTTGCACACACATGGTGTACTTGCATACATGAAGATTAAACACTCATACATATAAAATAAATTTAAATTTTTAAAATTTTAAAGAAAAAAGAAATCTGAGTAAATAAATGTATCCTTCCCATTTTTAATGAATTGGTCATTGGTCACACTCAATCCAGTGTTTTTCCAGCAAGGGTACATAACAGCAAACTTCTAGAGGCTCAGAAAAATACGTCTCCCTTTTCTGTTAATTTTCATTCCCCTTCTTACAGGTCTCTAATTCAAGACTTATTCCCAAACTGGAAGAAATTTGCAACTTGCGATGGACAAGATAGACAAAATTAATTGCACTGTAGAGCAGACATGGAGAAGAAGAGCTAGCAAGAAATACCAGGGACTGTAAACCAATGGTTTACTCAGCAGAAAATTATTACATTCCTCCTCTTGTGAATTGGACTATTTGAGAGGCATCTTAATGCGAACAAAGTCATGGATGGTCAAGAAGTCAATGCTTCTAAATACAAATGTGAAAAGACATGATGGAGCCAGACTAGGGACAACAGTGAACATTAGACTTCTAAAATAAGATTACCTTATTTTGTTATTACTTTAACATAAGTATTCAGTTATTAGTTCTTCTACAGCTCCATAAACTAAGAATTAGGTTCCTTAGTTGGCTGGTTTTTACCTCCCACAAATGACTCTACTTTATATCAGGAACGCATACTTTTTTAAATGGAAATAATTATTCCACTGGCTCAGTAGCAAGAAATCTTCAGGTTTACTCTTGAGGTAATACTAAAATATTGAATTTTAAAATAATTCAACTGTTACAATAAAATAATTTTAAGTCTCAGTTTTACTTCAATGTGATTTTTACTTTTTTTTTTTTTTTTTGAGACAGGTCTCCTATAGCCCCAGAAGGCCTGGAACTTACATGTAGACCAGGTTGGCCTCAATCTCACAGAGATTCATCTGCCTCCTGAATGCTAGGATTAAAGGCCTGTGCTACAATGCCCAGCTGTGATTATTCCTCTTAATTGCTACCATAATGGAGGGATTACCTGAGCCAGATCACAGGTAAGCATTAGGCTTTCATTATGGCCTTAAGCAGCCTCCCAGCAACACATACTAGACACAGACCACCATGGACTGTGCTGGGATTGGGATATGAACCTGTATCTGAATCCAGAATGTAAATTCTTAGTAACTATAGCAACTCTTGCTCTCTTACATACAGAAAAATACTTGAAGGTAAAAAGGGAAGAAACCCAAAATTCTGAATTTACTGTATCTAATAAGGTTATGAATGACTTAGTTTAATTAGAAAAAAGAAGAAAGGGGGCAGGAAATCAAACTATACTAGAGCTACCTATAGATTATTCTTCACAGCGTGTTATGGGACTAATTCCATAGATGCCAACACAAGCACACTGAATCCATTTAAGGACAGTTATGCTACGGTGAGGCTCCAAGACAAAGACAGCTCATGCAACCAGAGTTTTAGGTCCACCACAACATAGAGCACAGGAGACCAGTCTTCTGAATTACCTTTGAATCCTTTGCATAATAAAGAGTTCGGCCTCGGAGCTTGAAGTATCGTTTTTTCCACCTTTGGAAAGAGCTGGTTTGTTTCAGTAGTTGCCCCTCTTTAATACTGGTCTGAGGAAAAACAGAAGCAAAGTGGCACAATTAAAACCAAATTCAAAACCAAAGTCAATATAGAATCGATGACCCATGATCATTAAAATTCTGAGTATTAGTGCCTGTATCTTACAAATTAAGAGACAATATTTTGTTTGCACCACAGCTAAATCAAGGAAACCTACGCACAAAGTCCCAGAGACCAAAAGTGAATTTCACATGGCTCTCTGCCTTCAAAGAATTCAGATAATACTGCCTACTGATAGACTAGGAGATGGGGAGTCACTGCCTTCATTCCATAACCCTTAATGAATCTACCAGTCTAATGGATAGTTCCAAACCCATGGTCACACAGACTGCCCAGGTTAAACCCACTTGGTCACAAAACAGAACAAAAAGACATGAATGTGGGAAAGAGGCTTGTAGGGAGGGTTTGATAGGGGAGGGAGAGATATAAGAGAGAATGGGGATGAGAATAATTAAGATGCATTTTAAAGGAATATTGACAACTGATTACCACTAGATGAGGAAGAGCTGACCCTCCTAAAACAAAGAAAGACCTCTAGGTAGGCTGACTAGATTCACCAGAAGGGCAAGTAGTGGGGAATGACTGGGGGTACCGACAACACAGCAGACAGTAGCAGGGATATCAGAGTCAAAGGGCTCTAGTTGGGGGGGGAGGCTATGGGAGGGTGCCATCTGGGAAGTGGGTGTAAAAACAAATAAATAAATCAAAAATAATAATAATAATTCTTCAAAGCATAATAATTCTTCAAAGCATAAAAATTTGCTCCTTAATAATTACTAGATGTGAAAAACATTACCATTGTAATCTACCTGATGACTTTATATCCATGCTCAGATGCCGGGGA
>NW_008356676.1:1986067-1990458 GCF_000622305.1 Nannospalax galili
AAAAATGTGAAGACACATAGTTAACATATCAATAAAAGAACAATTACATAAATGAAAAATATATATGAAATTTTCAAAAGGCAAATTTATTTTTTAAAAAGAATTCATAGACAATGAATTCAAAAACAATGAATTACATCTGCAATAGAGTGTGACTTTCAAAGGGTCTTATGGGGATGGTGGAGGGACAGATCATACCCTGATCATCAAAGTACATGGCCTCTGGAACCAAAACTTTGTGTTTAATTCCTAGCTTCACCATAGGTAGCTGGATGATCTTTGGCAAGTTACTTCATATCTCTTTATTCATTGATAAAACAGGTCATACTGGATAGGCTGGTATGAAGAATAAACAAACACGCAACCATCCTAGTGCAGGACGCATTTGCATTGTCAGTTTCATTCGGCATTAGTTATAGTAACAAACATGTAAAGTAATATGCACCATAGCCCAGAAAGGAAAGCATCTGCTGGCCTCAATGAGAGTCAAAGGGTCTTGAGCAGGCCTTGAGAAACTTTATGCAACTAAAAAGGGCAATTTAGGTATGCAAAGGCAGAAGGGCTTTGATCTCATTTGGGTCTGAAATGCCCCCAGAGGCCCACAGGCTGAAGGCTTGGTCACCACACAGCAGGGTTTGGAGGTGGAGCCTTGGAGCAGTGACTGAATAGGACTGCAGGAGAAGGGATTTCCCTAGAGGTAGCTCATTCACTTGGGGCAGTGCCCCAGATGGATTTGTTTGTCCCCAATCCCCCTCAATCCCCACCCCCTGCTACCCTTGAGGCGAGCAGCTTTGCTAGGCCCTGTGTTCCTTCCCACAATGTTCTATTTCACTACAGGCCTAAAGTTGATGGAACCAACTGACCATGGACTCAAACTTCTGGAGCTGTGAGCCAAAATAAGTCTTTCTTCCTTTAAATTGATTTCTCTTGGTATTTTGTCACAGCAACAGAAAACAGATTAACACAGGCTAAAGACAGCATTGCTGTTTGGGGAATCTTCATAGAGAATCCTGTTTAAAATGTTCAAAAGTAATTCTACAGGGAACAGCAGGTGTGTTGGGTAGGTGTGGTTCTGACTCTGGGTGGGATTCTGTCATGTGCTTTACAGCATGTCAGTTCACTGCACCTTCTCCAGAAAAGTAGTACTTTGAACTTCTCTGACCCCATCTAGTCTCTGACTCTCTCTTGGACTCTTCCCTTTTGTTTTCAATGGGGAAAGGCTGCATAGGCCTGGGCAGAACTCCTTCTGTTCTGCTTTGATCTCAGTCATCTGGTAACTCCTGTACTTCCTTCTCTAGGAAGGAGTGAGTGTTCGTGTGCTAGTCCATGTGTGTATATGGGTTTGCACACACTTGTATGCACGTGTGTGATGATGTCAAATGACAACCTTGGGTGTCACTCTTCAGGCACCATCTGCCTTTCTTTTAAAGACAGGGTTTCTCACTGGCCTGGAATGGACCATGTCAACCACTGAGTGAGTCCCAGGGACCCTCCTGTCTCTGCCTCCACAGTGCTGGAATTACAAGGGTAGACCACTGGGTCCAGATTCCTTCAAGCCTTGACCTTCTCATTGAGACCTGTCTCACTAACCACCACTTTGCTACTGCAGCATGTTTTGCTCTCTAAATTTCCCCCCACTGTAATTTTGTTGCATAGCCTCACAAAGTACTTTCCACATAGTGTAATTTACTTATTATATGATCCATATTAGAATAATAAAAATCTCCAAGTTAATTATATGTAATAAAAATGTAATGTTCCATTTTAATTGGAAGAAAAAGAGAAAGGGACGGGGGAATGGAAGCACACTATTGTGAAGACTGTCATCAGAGAGTCTCCAAGAGACCCACTGGGATGGGGTCCATGAGGCCTCACACTTATTCTGAACTTAATAAAAGAATAATCATGAGATAGGCAAAAAATACTGATAGAACCAAAGTTTTGGCTCATCTCACAGGCATGTCTCAAGTGCCAAGAACACTAACACTATCTTTCACATATGCTGATGAGACCTGTGCAAATGGCAGGTGCTGAGATGAAACACTGATTCCAGAGTTTATTTGAAATTTTCAAATACTGTCACGAACTATCAATAAGATATAAAATCTGAAAAAGTTTATTGTCTCCAGTAAGGTACTGTTTACTTGGAATTTCAGTCATAAATGTACTCTCCAGTTTGCTTTTAAAGTATCTGCCAAGAACTGTGAGATCACTATAATTTAATGGTATCGAAATGCTTCCGAAACTTCCCTACCAGAGAGCTGATTTAGAATCAGACAGACATCAAACAAGGTTCTACAACATGCTAACCATATGAACCTAGGCAAGTCACTCAGTTGTCTAGGCCCATTTCCTATCCAAAAAAGGGAGAACACCACCAATTTCACAAGCTTGTTGTTTCTAAGCTCACAAAGCAGTAATGTCTGGTGAGCACGTAGCGCAGTCTAGGTTACAGAACATTTCAGTAAGTGGAGTAAAGTATTATTATGATTTTGATATTATTATACTATTAAGTTCAGGGACTATTTTCCAGGGATGAATTCTAAGAGCTTCTTGGAAATAGTAAGTGTTTACAGGCCACTGTCAGGGAAAATAACAGCTGTAGCTGATGTAGAGTATCAAGATGAGAGGTTACAGGAGAGAAAGAGCCAGGATCTGCTGGCCATGACGGGAACCCGATTTTTACTCTACATGTAAAAAGCTATAGAAATGTTTGAGGCAGGAAAGTGACCATGGGGAAAAGGCTGCAAAAAGAAGAGATGAACAATTAAGGAGGTTGGCAAGGGAGTCCAGGGAGGAAGGACAGGGCCTCAGTTATTGTCATCTAGATGGAGAGAAACAGAAGTACCCCTGTGAGACGCTGTTGTGGAGAAGGTAGCTTCTATAGGACATGTTGGCAAAAATGGAGAGCAGAAGAGAGAAGGAAAGCCCAGGAGACTTCAGCTCAGGCAACTGAATGCAAATGGAGGAGATTAAGGCCAACAAGGGGAGAGGACTGTTTGGAGAACAGTCAAACAGCTCAAAGATCCAGTCTTATGCTCAAATGGAGAGGAAGACTAATATCACACCACAGGGAGCTAGTGAGAGCCAAGATTTCCCCTAGAAGTCAAGACCTCCCGGGGAACCACCCTGACCCTCTCACAGAAGCTGGCAGGACAAGACTAGAGGAAGTAGAGACCATGTACTGGTGTTAACCTAACAGATCTCATGAGGCCATATTTGCTGCCTTCCCTGTGCTGTTGCAGGCAATGGTGTCTGAAGGTTCCAGCCCCAAGACCTCCAGTCTAGAGACCTACATCTGTGATAGAAATACACAGTGATGCCAACTGCATTTTATGATGCAAACTCCTATAGCAGTTGCTGCAGCTACCACATCAGGATTTGAGTATCCATGTAATTAACTATAGTAGTCAAAATTAAAAAAAAAACCAAAAAACAAAAACCACCAAATCAATGACTACTATTACCGCATGACCCATCTTGCCCCCAAAGAATGACTGCCATCTAAGGAATTAAGGGACACTCCACAAGGATAGTGGGAGAGTTTTGCAGTTAAATTACATGACAGATTTAGGTGCTTGAGAAGTTTTAAGAAAGACAATAGACAATTCACCAGGTCCAGTATCTTTTGAAGAAAGGGAAAAAAAGGTTCAGGGTAGAATGAGAGAGAATGGTCTAGAGCAGGGAATATGTCAAACTCTAGAAAAAGATCAGGAGAATGCAAGGGGTGGACACTGAATGCACTGAACTATAAACGTAGGGTAGGGGAAAGGATATTAAAAAAAAAAATTCCAGAATGCATGGCAACCGGAACAAGCAAGAGAGTGACCAGGCTGTGAGGAAGGAATTGTAGAAACCAAAGTGAAAAAACAAACCTGTATGGAAAAGCACTGCTGCCCAGAAGGTCAGAACAGAACGGCAGCAAACAAATAACAAAAACACAGACAAGTAATGTGAGTTAGGGAGCCGCCCCTGACTTCAGAGGGGGTAGTGACCAGAAACACTTGAAAAGACATGTGCGTATCTGAAATCCTACCAAAGTTACTATATACCAAGACCGTGCGTGTAATTTTCCCTAGCAGATTCTGTTGAGCATTCTCAAATTCTTTGAAGACAGTTTTCATCCTTGAATGTACATCCAAATTACCATACATTTTAAAAAGTACTGATTCGGGGTACGCTCATATACATAAAGTAAAAATCATGTGCGTATCTGAAATCCTACCAAAGTTACTATATACCAAGACCGTGCGTGTAATTTTCCCTAGCAGATTCTGTTGAGCATTCTCAAATTCTTTGAAGACAGTTTTCATCCTTGAATGTACATCCAAATTACCATACATTTTAAAAAGTACTGATTCGGGGTACGCTCATATACATAAAGTAAAAAT
>NW_008356676.1:1996596-2001274 GCF_000622305.1 Nannospalax galili
GGGGGGGGGGTGGGAGGGGGGATGGAAGGGTGAATGAGGCTTAGGGAGTCCTGGAGTGGAGAGCTGCGCTATAGACTTACCCCAAGAGGCCTGAGGATAGTAGTGCAGGCTAGGAGAGTTAGCTGGTGGTGCAGGTCGAGGGAAGCAGAGAGAGGTGAGGACGGGGCCAGGACCAGAAGCGGTGCTCCTGGAGCCCAAGAAAGGGACTGAGTTGCTCTGGGTGAGAAGGATCAGGAAGCAGTATTGGTTCCCCTGGTGTCTGGGGCCCCGAGACTAGGAATGGCGCAGGGCCCAAACTAGGAGTATAGAACGGCGAGGGGGGGGGATGGAAGGGTGAATGGCGCTTAGGGAGTCCCGGGGCGGAAAGCTGCGCTGTAGACTTACCCCAAGGGGCCTGAGGATAGTAGTGCAGGCTAGGAGAGTTAGCCGGTGGTACAGGCCCAGGGAAGCAGAGCATGAATAAATTTTTTTTAAAGTACTGATTCTTGGGTATCACTCCCACAATGACAGGACATGCTGCTGACCTCATCTCAAAAGCTCTCCCAGGACATGGATAAATGCTACGAATTAGGAGGAATGAGACTGTGGCTCTTTAAGCAGCATAACAAGATGCTAAAACTCATCTGATGACACCACACAGCACACACTCCCTCTTATTCTCCCACCCTCTCTGTCGTCTTCCACCTCTTAGCCCTTCAGTCAACCAACCAGTATGTGTAACTTGGGCTAAAATCATTAAGTCTGCTGCAAGAACTGTGACCCTTGTCATCAAGTACCTAAGCTGGGAGAAAGGAGACAATTTTCATGCTGTACTTCAGGACGATTCCAAACATAAACGATCACTAGTCATGAAAAGGTCCTTGTTCTGACTGACTGTGACAATGACTCCTCAGAGACTCCACAGTAGAGGCAGAATACCCTGTCGTCACCAAACAGAGAAGCCCTGATAAAGCGCCAAGCCTGAAGCTCTGTGGTCCTCTGTACCAAATTAACACCAGGAGTACATCTTCCCATAAAAATCATGGCATATTTGCCTTAATGGTTAAAACCTCAAGATAGTCTGCCTCCAAATTCCAAAGTCAATGGTCACCTATCTCTCCAAAACTGTCAAAGGTGTAACTTCTTTTGGGGGGAACACAGGCTCTGTGCTCTTTCCTAGAGAATTCCTGACAACAAAAGGCTCTCTCTCCTCTTTCCTGGTTTTGAACTGAAGTTGCAATTGTGAAACAGAATTAATCCTGACACAGCAGGCAGAAAAAAGAAGAACAGGAAACTCACAGGTGAATTAAGAGTCTCTCTCTCTCTCTCTCTCTCTCTCTCTCTGTGGTGTGTATATGTATGTGTCTCTATAGATGTGTGTTTATTTCTAGGGAAGATAATGTGGTTGTATAAGTTTCAACAAGCAGTTCATAAACAGAATACTTCAGGAATAAAATCTACTAATGAGTTAGTCCGTACATAAACAAGGAAGTACTCAGAGTAACTTCTGAGTCAGTAGTTCCTAACATTGTTTGTACCAAAGAGCCTGTTTAGGACTTGAAGAAAATTGCAAAAGCTATCTCCAGGAACACACATGTGCACATGGGTGTGTACACACACACAGACACAGACACACAGACACACAGACACACACACACACACACACACACACACACAAAAAAAGCATACAATTAGGGGAGTTAATGAATTTTCTGAATCCACCATAACTAAAAATGCTATCCTTCACACAATATCAAGAAATATTTTTTCCTTTTAAATAAATTAGGCCTTAATACAGTGATGAGTAGCAAACAGTAATTTCTTTAAATTTCTCTTCAGTTAGCTTAATAGTCTCTAATAGCATTTGAAATAGCATGATTTAATAGGAAGTTCGTAAAAACCGACAAAAGGGGAGACTCATAACCAAACATACTTTAATATGTACAGACACTGTCTGATTTAAAAGTATTAAATATCTGTTATTCTTCCCAGTATCTTTAAGAGGGAAAAAAATTGGAGAAAATTGAAAAGTTCACAATGAGAAAAATTAATATAAATTTAAAATAGTCATTTCTAGGCTCGGAGATGGCCCAATCAGTAAAGTGCTTTCCCTACAAGCATGAAGACCTCAGTTCAATCCCCCAGCACCCACATTAAAAAAAAAGTTGTGTGCGAAGCAAGTACCTCTAATCCCAGCACTATGGAGATTGAGACTTGTCTCTGCCAAGTGAGCAAGTTCCAGATTCAATTAGGGACCTTGTCTCAAAAACTAAGGTGGAGAGTTAACATTTGACTTCACACTCCCACAAACACCTGCACACACATGTACACACACATAAATACACACACACACACACACACAATATTTTGGGTTGGAAAGATGGTTCAGAGAATAAAAGTCCCGTGCCATCGGGCCCCAAGTTCTATCCCCTGACTTACATGGTAGAAGGAGAAAACTGAACCTTAAGTTGTGCTCTGACCTCCACATGTGCACAGTGGCACATGAGTGCCCGGACTCCACACACACACACACACACACACGGACATATACACAGACACAAGCACACAAACACACAGACTGTAACTGTAAAATATAATATTTTCATTCTATGCTTCCTTTTTGTCCTGGTTTATTTTGAAGCCATGATTAGTGATGTGGAACTATCAAAGTAACATGGTATTTTTAGTTTGAGATTAAAGAAGACCATACCTACCACCCACATCTCAGTAACCACCAATAGATGAAGAACAGCTTGGAATCTTAATGTCTATCTGATTTCACGGTTGTAAAATATAATATTTTCATTCTATGCTTCCTTTTTGTCCTGGTTTATTTTGAAGCCATGATTAGTGATGTGGAACTATCAAAGTAACATGGTATTTTTAGTTTGAGATTAAAGAAGACCATACCTACCACCCACATCTCAGTAACCACCAATAGATGAAGAACAGCTTGGAATCTTAATGTCTATCTGATTTCACGGTTTGATGCTTCATAGTGTGTCCACTTGTGACTCATAGAAGGACAGTATCATGAAGAGGTTGAGAGAACATGGGAAGAGGTGTATTGGAAACCACAGTAGGAAGCAAGCATCGAAGACTGTGTGGTGGAAGCTCCGGAGAGTGCTTTTAGGGAGCTTGTTGTTCTTTAAAGTAAAAAACCTTAACTGAGCATTAATGATCCAAACAAGAAGGCCACAACCAAAGAAGAAAAGTGGTCTAAAACTGAGTTCTTCATGTTTCATAAGCTTTTCAGTAGGCAAATCTTCTGCTTCCTGGTCCACAGTCAGGGGCCATCCAGTCAGCCTCCTTGTGTGTCTTCTCCTATGTTTGTGATAGAAGCTACAGCCTTGTCTTGATTTATAGGAAAAAGCCACAAAAATAAATGCTTGAGGGCTTATCTACAAATAATACAGAAAATACTGTTGCCACTGTTAGTGAAGAAAATCAATTTTGCATACTTTATTTCAATATAAATAAAGTGTGAATTTTGTCTAGACAATTCACTGATCTGAAAAGAATACGAAATATTAATATACAAACAAAAGATCGCACTCCACAAGGATAGAGGAGGAACTCAGGGGACTTGGCTCTCGCTGCTGAACTACTTCCTATGGCTAGATTCAGGAAAGGGGGAGCATCACTGCCTTCAGTTGTGCACCCACTGGTGACCCTATCAGGCTCCAATGGATAGTCCCAATTCAATAGTCATACAGATAGCTCTGATTAAACCAAATAAATCAAATAAACACTCAAAAAAAGCAAATACTTAGGAAACAAAATCAATGAATTTTAGAGAGAGACTGGTAAGGGGGAAAGGAGGGCTGGTGGGATGGGAAGGAAGTAAGAGAGGATGAGGAGGAGAGAGTAACCAGAATGCATTATGTACATGTATGAAACTACCCAAGACGTAACTTAATAGAGTAAAAAGATTACATTGTTATTCAATGTAACCATGCTGAACACAACTGAAATATATATTACAAGTGATTGAGGTGGTAACTGTTATGTTATGTGATTTTTATCACAATAAAAATATTTTTTTCAAGGTGTAACTTTTTTTAATTTTTACAAAATTTTAATGAGAATTTCATACATGTATATAAGGTGTTTAAATCAAATACATGCCCACTCCCTCCCCTCCAACATTCCCCCCTCTGAAGAGGTAACCCTAAAATCTTTTAAGGATTAGATGCAAGCTCCCAAATATTTTGACATTTTTGGCCTTTGGAACAGAGTATGTTGCTCTCAGGTGCAAGGACATTCTGAGTTTTAGCCAAGAAATGGACTACATTTCTTTGGGGTCTTGTTACCCTAACTGCCTAGCCAATTCTGACCATCTATTCTTATCATGCCATCCTCTGAAGGAGTTCCCCAAATTGTCAATAGGAAATAGGGATGGAGACCGCTCTGGCTTCTTGAATGCTGAACAGGGACGCAGGGTGAGGCAATTGGAGTACCCCTTCAGTGGGTCTACTTAAAAGACTCCCAAATTGCATAACTCTTGTCTCTAAGGGAAGAGGAAAGTCCTTGAATCATGAATAGGAGATGTGAAGGGGAAGTAAAGGCAAGAGTAATTAGCATTAAAAGTTCTAGACAGGGAACTAGAAAAAAAGTCAGAACAGGGCAACTTTCAAATGTTCATATGAAAGTCCATTGGAGTTTCTTGACAAGGGCTTCCAAAAGCATCCCTCTATTG
>NW_008356676.1:2001338-2002739 GCF_000622305.1 Nannospalax galili
GGATACTCAGGTGAGGGTCCAGTGACCCTGCTTGGTACTCCTTTAATGAATGAGCACAACCGTCAGCAAGCCCAATTTTGACTACGTTTAGCGATCAGGCTCAGCCGAAGTCGTGATGATGGTAGATATTTCATGCAGAAGGGTCTACTGTATAGCATCTCCTTATTAAAAGGACCTGAAATTTAAAAGGATTTGGTGCTAGGAGCCACATCTGAGGGAGAACATACATCGTTTGTTTTTGTGAGTCTGCATTACTTCAGTTAGTATAACAGTTTCTAGACCCATCCATTTACCTGCAAATTTCATTATTTTATCTTTCTTTACTGCTAAATAGAACTCCATTGTGTAAATATACCACATTTTTCATTCATCAGTTGAGGGACACTTAGGTTGCTTCCATCTCTTTTGTGAAAAGAGCAGCAACAAACATGGTGGCACAAGTGTCTCTACAATAGGATGAGACCTTTGGGTATATGCCAGGGAGTGGTATAACCGGGTCATATGGCAGGTTCATTTTTAGTTTTTTAAGAGTTTTTTAAGAGATCTCCACACTGTTTTCCATAGAGGCTGCACAAGTTTGCAATCCCACCAGCAGTGAATGAGCGTTCCCCTTTCAGCACATCCTCGCCAGCATTTGACATCATTTGTTCTCTTGATCCTAGCCAGTCTGACTGGGGTAAGGTGATACCTTAGGGTGGTTTTAATTTGCATTTCCCTAATTACTAACAATGTTGAACACTTTTTTAGATGTTTCTTAGCCATCTTTACTTAATCCTTTGAGAACTCTCTGTTTAGATCTTTAGCCCATCTTTTAATTGGATCATTTGGTTTCTCGAGTCTTTGTTTTTTGAGTTCTTTAGATATTCTGGATGTTAAACCTCTGTCAGATGTGTCACTGGTGAAGACTGTTTCTCATTCTGTGGGTTTTCTCTTCACTTTTTTGATTGTTTCTTTTGATGTACAGAAGATTTTTAGTTTAATGAGCTCCCACTTATTGATTGCTGACCTTAATTCCTGAGCAACTTCAGTCCGGTTTAGAAAATCCTTTCCTACACTTATATCCTGTAAGTTACTGCCAATATTTTCTTCTAATAGTTTCATGGTTTCCAGTTTCACATTGAGGCCTTTGATCCATTTGGAGTTGAATTTTGTGCAAGATAAGATCTAGTTTCATTCTTCTACAGGTGGAGATCCAGTTTTGCCAGCACCATGTGTTGAAGATGCTGTCTTTCCTCCATTGTATGTTTTTGGCACCTTTGTCTGAAATTGCATGTACTCAGGTTTGGATCTTCAATGATGTTCCATTGATCTACATTTCTATTTTTGTGCCAGTACCATGCTGTTTTTATGACTATAGCTCTGTAGTATACTTTGAGATCTGGTATAGTAATCCCCCCAGCA
>NW_008356676.1:2003483-2005797 GCF_000622305.1 Nannospalax galili
GAATTAAACGAGCCTGCAGCACCTCGCCTAGTGCTTGTTTCTACCCGACTCCTGGAGTCTGTGTGTTGTGACTCCATGCCTCGTGCCCCCCTAATTGGCAGGGGACCCGATCCAGGTTAGGGTCTTCACAGCTGGCCTGAGGAGAACCCACAAAAATATGGGTCTATAGTTTTCTTTTTTGGTTGTGTCTTTACCCAGTTTGGGTATTAGAGTGATGCTGGCTTCATAGAAAGAATTAGGGAGTTCTCCCTCTGTTTTTATTGTTTTGAATAATTTAAGTAATATGGGTTGAAGGTCTTCTTTAAATGTCTGGTGGAATTCTGCTGCAAATCCATCTCAGCCTGGGCTTTTCTTAGTTGGGAGGCTTTCTATTACTGTTTCAACTTCCTTATATATTATGGGTGTTGATCTCTTCTTGGTTTAACTTTGGAGATTCCCATGATTTCAGAAATCCATCCATTTCTTTTAGACTTTCAGATTTAGTAGCGTATAGGTTTTTAAAATATTCCCTTATAACAGTTTGGGTCTTTTGGGTGTCTGTTGTGATGTTTCACAATCTCTGATTGTGTTGATTTGGGTTTGCTTTTCTTTCTTTTCGTTAACTGGGGTAAGGGTCAGTCTATCTTGTTTAGCTTTTCAAAGAACCAGCTCTTAGAGTCCTTGATTCTTTGTATTGTTTTCTTTGTTTCTATTTCATTTATTTCTGCTCTGATTTTTGTTATTTCTTCTCTTCTGCTGGGTTTGGTTTCATTTGTTCTTGCCTTTCCAGTGTCTTGAGGTCATTTATTTGGGCTCTTTCCAATTTTTTAATGTAGGCACTTAGCGCTATAAACTTCCTTCTTACAACTGCTTTTAATGTGTCCCAGAGGTTGTGTTGTGTTGTACTGTCCTTTAGTTGAATTCCAGAATTCCAGGAATTCTTTTCTTTCTTAATTTCTCCTTTGACCCACTCATTGTTTAGGAGTGTGTTGTTCAATCACCATGAGTTCGTGTAGTGACTAAGGCTTCATCCAGTGTTGATTTTGAGCTTTATTGCTTTGTAGTCCAATAGAATGGTTGGAATTATTTAATATTTTTGTATATGTTGAGGTTTGTTTTGTGGCCCAGTATGTGGTCCATCTTTGAAAAATTTCCATAAGGTGCTGAGTAGAAAGTGTATTATTTGGTGCTTGGGTGAAATAATCGAAAGATGTCTGTTAGGTCCATTTGATGTATGGTATCATTTAATTCAGATGTCTCTCTGTTTATTCTTTGTCCAATTGACTTGTCTAATGGAAACAGTGGGTATTGAAGTCCCCTGCTATTACTGAGTTGGGGTTAATCTGTGTCTTAAAGTCCTGTAGTGTTGTTTTTATGATTTTGGATGCACCAGAATTTTCTCCATATATGTTAAGGATTGTAATTTCTTCTTGGTTAACTGTTCCTTTGTTCAGAATGAATTGATCCGTCTTATATCTTCTGTTAATTAAGTTGCAGAGTTAGGTCATTTATTCGGGCTCTAATTTTTTAATGTAAGCCATTTGCTTGGAATATTCTTTTCATCCTTTTACCTTAAGTTAGTGCCTGTCCTTGAAGGTGAGATGGGTTTCTTGCAGACAGCAAAGAGATGGATTTTCTTTCTTAATCCATTCCCTTAGCCTGTGTCTTTTGACTGGGGAGTTCAGTCCATTGATATTTAAGGTTATTATTGAAAGGTGTGCATTGGTTGCCGTCATTTTGATTGCTGTTTGTGTTCTCTGTGTAATTTTGTGTTTCCTAGATTATATCTTTGTTTTATTTTCTTTCATTGCCCCTAGGGTAAAGTTGTTTCTCTCTCTGCTCTCTGTATTTCTTCAAATATTTTTGGAGGGCTGGTTTTGTGGACATGTATTCTTTCAGGCTATTCTTATCATGGAAGACTTTTCTTTCCCCCTCAACTATAATAGACATTTTTGCGGGGTATAGTATTCTGGGCTGGCATCTATTGTCACGTAGAATTGGAAATACTTTGGTCCAGGCTCTTCTGGCTTTCATACTTTGCATTGACAAGTTAGTTGTAATTCTGATGGGCTTTCCTTTGTATGTGGACTTGTTGTTTTTCTTTTGCTGCTTTCAGTATTCTCTCTTTGTTCTGTAAATTTAGTATTTTTACTATGATATGTCATGGGGATTTTCTTTTCTGATCCTGTCTATTTTGTGTTCTATGTGCTTCCTGTATTTGTATGGGGATGTCTGTCCTTAATTTCAGGAAATTCTCTTCTGCAACCTGTTTAAGATCTGGTCAACACCATTAACCTGAAATTCTTCTCCTTCCTCTCTTCCTGTGATCCATAGA
>NW_008356676.1:2006083-2014310 GCF_000622305.1 Nannospalax galili
TTTGATTTGTTTGTTTGTGTGTTCTTTAAATTCATTGAATTCCTTGATCATGTTTATGATTGTTCTTTTAAATTCAGTCTCCTGGGTTATCTCTAGGGGGTTCTCTTTGTAGAACTCTTTTACAGGATTGGTGGGGTTTGGTGGGGCCATAGTGTTTTGGCTTTACATTTTATTATTCTTTCGTTGTGGTTTTGGCATGTGAATTTATTTTGTTGTTTATGATTCTGAAATGAGAATTAAGTTGAAGTATACTTCTGTTTGCATTATCAGGGTGTCTATATTCTTTTTTTATTGGTTATATAAAGCTGGTTGGTACAGGGTTCAGGTTCTCTCAGGTTTAAGCTTCAGATCAGCTATTCAGGGGTACCCACAGAAGCCCAATTCAAGTTCCAGTCAGGTACACTCAGGCTTCCTTCACCACGTGGAGACCGGATCCAGGCTCTCTCAGGCAGTCATGTGTGTTGTCAACCCTATGCCAGAGGGAGGCCAGAGGAGGGGGGCCAGAACTCGGCACTCTCTAGTGGTCTGCTGACATCTCAGCCTTAGCCTACCAAAGGCAGATCTGCCCTGGGGCCTTGGGAGGGGCCTCACAAAATCCCAGGGAGGGAGATGGTATGGCACAATTAGGGGAAGCTCACCACCATGTGGAAGTAGGATCGGGGACTGTCAGGCTGTCCCCTGGGTTCTCAGACCCTCTGGTAGTTGTAGGCCAAAGGGAGGCCAGAACCCAGCACAAGCTCTAAAAATAATTTTTTAAAAAGAAAAAACTGGGGCTGGAGAGATGGCTCAGTGGTTAACAGCACTGGGTGCTTGTACAGAGGACCCGGGTTCTGTTCCCAGCACCCACATGGTGGCCAACAACTGTCTGTAACTCTAGTTCCAGGGGATCTGATGCCCTCTTCGGACCTCCATGAGCACTCCATGATACAGGTGCACTTACATACACGCAGGCATTGCACTCATATACATAAAGGAAGTAAATAAATAAAATATTTTAAAATTTTTTTAAAAAGAGAAAAGTATATATGTTAGCTAAATAGTCCCTGAAGTCCTTGGAATAATGACAAAAACATTCTTTACTTAGGGTAGTACCAGCTGAGAGTGGTGGTACACACCTTTAATCGCAGCACTCAGGAGGCAGAAGCAGGCAGATCTCTGTGAGTTCAAGGACAGCCTGATGTACATAGTGAGTCCCAGGCTAGCTGGGACTAAAGGGAGACCCTGTCTCAAAATATTGTAAAAACAATAATAATAATAAAAAAATAAATAATAAATAGGGTAGTGTCAGTATCGTCTAACAAAGCAAGTTAAAGAGAGGACAAAAAATAAGATTACAAGAGGGTCAAGGACGACCTGTCTTCCAGGTCCAGACCTAACGACTCACCACCTGGCATTACTTACTAATCAGTCTTCTTTCAGACATTTGCTCAGTTTCTTCATATACAAGTATTTATTTTTTTCCCTAAAAATGTTTAGCATACTAAATAGCCATGCCTGTCTGACACAGTCTCATTTCAAGACACCTTAAAGAGACAAGGAGGTAAATCCTTTGCTTACTGCCACAGAGGAGGAGGAAGGGTCATGCAGGGAGCTGCAGGGTCTCCCTGATGATGCATCTCATGTCCTTTGGAGTCCCTAGAATCCTTAGGTACAGACAAAGTGTGAAGATACTGTGAAAATCTAGTTCAGCAAAAATCTAACTTTTCTCAATAATAAACCATCAGCTAATTCAAATAACAGGTGTACACATTTTGGGATTTTGTAAAACTCTTTGTAAGATAATGAAGAGAGGAAAAGTTAGAATTTGATCTGTTTCTCTTATATAAGCACTATTTCAAGAAGGTTCAAATAACATACTTCATTCTCCCCATGGCTATTAAGACAGTTTTCTAAAATGAAACCTTGACTGCTTTATACCAGAGCTTACAACCTTTTGTAAGGTCCTTGCTGCCTGCAGTGCCAAGGCAGGACTCAGACAGGCATCGAGGAAGACTGAGTATGATGCTCTTCAGTGCCTTGCCTGTGCCTTCCCAGGCTCCTTTTTCCCTTAAATCTCCTCCCTTTGTCTGTCTGGAAATCTAGTGATCTTATCTCTCATCCAGCACTATGGCATTCCTGTGATGGTTTCCCTACCCTAGAGAATAAAAGCATCCTTCCCACCTTTGGCTTTCTAATCCATCCACATGCTATTCACAACAGCAACTCTGACATCAGCTCACACTTGCATACTGATATCATTAAGCTGTGACCTTATAGGGCAGAAAAGACACCAATCATCTCACCCAGGTCTGGACCTTGCATGCTATGATGATGACCTGTCAGGCAAGATGTGCTCACTGGTGGAATAGTGGCACAACTGTTAAGGGTTAACCAACTGCTTTCTGATTGGATTTGAGGCCTGCTCCACAGGAGGGAATTTCATGGCCGGAACTACAGTCCTGGTCAAAATCCCATGGTTAGGGCAGGCGTGGTGGCACATACCTTTAATTCTAGGACTCAGGAGGCAGACACAGGTAGGTTTCTGTGAGATCCAGGACAGTCAGGTCTACATAGCAAGTTCCAGGCCACATGAGGCTACAGGGAGACCCTGTCTCATTAAAAAAGAAAAAAAAAGGTCTATGGGTAGAGAGATCACAGACCCTAGGGTAGAACCTACTATTGTGATTTTGTTAAATAATCGTGCTGTCAAATTGCCTTCTAAATATTTATTTTCACCCATACACCTAGGCTATTCACAACTTTGGCCAGAGAAGCTTCATTATGCAGTGAACAGTAGTCAATCCCCAGACCCTACCCCATACTGAGGAGTGGGAGGGGGACTCACTCTTTATTTAGACTATGGCCATTGTTCCATATGAGAATATTTGCCATGCTCCAGTGAATCAGCCCACACTCATGCACATATGGGCAGAACTGGACTTAGAAGGTTATGAGAGAGAAAAAGAAAGAGAGAAGAGAAGAGATCAGGAGTGGGCATGAAAGGGGGTATAAGGGAGGTGAAGGGAGAAAATGGGGAGGGCAGACATGATCATATTTCATTGTATACATTTATAAAACTCTCAAAATAAACAAAGAATTTTTTACAGCCAGAGCTTTCCTAAGGACAGCCTTGCACCTATTTTTTATAACATCTACACCTAACACATCAGGTGTTACAATAGGGAATACATCATGTCAGTGAGTCAACCTCAGTAACTTTCAGTATAAAATGACCTATAAGGTAACTTTGAGTCTTAAAACAAGGGGGGAAATGAATTGAGAGAACACTGGGTTGCTGGGGGGGAGGTGACAGCACTGAGAAAGTGGCTGGAAATGACTTTCTAGGTGCAGCAGATTCAAGCCGCCTCCTTCTTACCTGCAGCCAGCAGCAGGTACAGGCTAGCAGGGTACATGCTCCCCCAAGGGGTACTTCCTAAGAGCAGATTAGCAAAGGCAGAGGGACAGAAAATGTCTACCAATACTGATTTTTAAATAGTTCTTATTTAGAGATGTCCCTTTTATAATCAGTTTCCAAGCAAATGAGTTCTGTGTTTCTCTGTGTAGACACTATACTCTTTCACCTTGTAGAAACATAAATTAATCTCTTCCAGCACTGTGTGAGGCTGTGGGGGAACATAAAGATGTGTAAGATACAGTACTTGTCCTTGTGAATTTATAAACTTCTCTACTATAATATACAAACAGTTCATTTTAAATTGTTGAAGAAAACTAGAAGAGAGAAAAAATTAATTCTTACTTTCCTCTAAGGGATGTGGTATAAGAGGATTTAACTGGGACACAGTTGTTCACATGAAAGTTAATCCTCAAAATAAAACTTCTGTTTATACAGGACTAAACACATACTTCTTATAAAAGAAGGATCACTCTAGAAAATACAATGTAATCAAAATATGCTTAAGGGAAAAAAGTGAAGACATATGGCTCCCCAAATTTCAAAATAATTAGTATGCAAGAGTCAGTTTTTAAAAATCACTCAATGGAGACCTTTGCAGACTGCCTGAGAGTACCGGGATCCAGCTTCCACGTGGTGGTGAGCTTCTCCAAATCATACTATGCCCATCCATGTATGGCCCCTCCTACCTCTCCAGGGCTAGACTTCTCTGCCCTGCAATAGGGGCCCAGACAGTCACAGACTGCCTGAGAGTGCCTAAATTGGGCCTCCCCTTAGTGAGCTTCCCAAATTGCACTGTGACTGCTCACTAGTAGAAGCCTAGACCTCAGGAGGAAGCCTGAGAATACCTGACTAGTGCATGAACAGGCCATATGATAAATGCTACAAAATGCTAAAATGTAAGGAATTGTCTCACCCAAAATATCCCCATGGAGTTATTAGCTAAACACCAGGTTAAAGGCTGTCATGGATTGGGACATTCTAACCCCCACCCCAATTCACCAGGGCTAGACCGCTCTCTCTGCCCTATAGTAGGGGCTGAGACTTTAGCAGACCACCTGTAAGCGCCTGGATCTGGCCTCCCCTTGGTGGTGAGCTTCCCCAAATCACACTGTGCCCAACCCTCTGCATTGGGACCAATTGTGGTAGCTCCCATTTCACCAAGGCTAGACCTTTCAGCCTTACAGGAGGGAATGAGACTTTAGCAGACCTTTCAGCCTTACAGGAGGGAATGAGACCTTAGCAGACCTGAGAGTGCCTGGAACTGGCCTCTGTGTGGTGAGCATCCCCAAATCTTCGCGCACCCAACCCCCTGAATTGGGACCACATGAGGCCCCTCCCACTTTGTCAGGCTAGACTTCTCTGCCCTACAGTAGAGGCTGTGACATTAGCAGTCTGCCTGAGAGTGCCTATATCGGGCCTCGCCTTAGCAAACACCCCAAACTGTGCTGGGAGTACTCACTAGTAGGGGGTCCAGACATTAGAAGGAAGCCAGAGTATACTTGACTGGAGTCTGACATGGGCATCTGTGGGAGCCCCTAAGTAGCTGGTCTGAAGCCATCAGTTCCCTCCAATATAAAATTTGAGAGGACCTGAAACCTAAACCAACCAGCTTTACATACACAATGAGAAAACAACCAAGGCACACCAATAATACAAACAGAAGCAGACTTCAACTCAATAAAGGGAAGTCTGAGTTTCATATCAGAATCACAAACAACAAAAGAAATCTACATGCCAAAATCACAATGGAAAAATAATAATATGAAAAACCAAAACAGTATGTTACCACCAAACTATAGAAGAGTTCTACAAGGAGAATCCTCTAGAGATAATCCAGAACACAGAATTTTTTAAAGAATCATAAACATGATCAAGGAATTGAAGGAATTTAAAGAATGCACAAACAAATCAAAGAACTAAAAGAAGATAGGGAAAAACTTCTGACTGAATTCACAAAAGAGATAGAAATATTGGAGAAAACTCAGGCTGAAATGAAGAAGAAAGTGAAAAATTCAATAAGCCAATTTGAAACAACAGGAGAAAGCCTCACCAGTAGAATGAATGAAATACAAAACAGAGTATCAACACTGGACAGTAAAGTTGAAGAATCGGACTGCTCAAGCAAAGATTCTGAAAAAAATTTAAAAACACAGGAATGATATTAGCCCAGTGTGGCAGTGCATGCCTTTAATCCCAGCATTTGGAAGTCAGAGGTAGGCAGAATTTTGTGAGTTCCAGGCCAGTCTGGTCTACATAGCAAGTTCCAGGCCAGATGGGATTACAGGGAAGACCCCATCTCAAAAAGACCAAAAAAGAAAAAAAAAAAAAAAAGGATGGAATATGCAGGAAATGTGGGAAACCATCAAAAAAACAAAATTTACGTAAAATAGGCATAGAGGAAGGAGAAGAATTTCAGGTTAATGATATTGACCAGATTTTAAAGAGGACTGTAGAAGAAAATTTCCCCAAATTAAGGAAAGACATGTCCAAACAAACACAAGAAGCACATAGAACACTAAATAGACAGGATCAGAAAAGAAACTCCCCATGGCATACCAGAGTAAAAACATTAAATGCACAGAATAAAGAATAATGAAAGCTGCAAAAGAAAAACAAGTCACGTATAAAGGAAAACTCATCAGAATTGCAGATGACTTTTCAATGCAAACTAGAAGACCCTGGACCAAGGTATTTCCAGTTGTAAATGACCACAGATGCCAACCCAGAATATTTTACCCAGCAAAAATGTCTATTGTAGTTGAAGGGGAAAGAAAAATCTTCCGTAACACGAATAGGCTGAAAGAATACACATCCACAAAACCAGCCCATCAAAGAATATTTGAAGCAATACAAAGAATGGAAAAAGGAACAACTATACCCAAGAGACAACAACAACAAAAAAAACTAAATGAAGGTATAAGTGTGGAAACACAAAATTGGTCCAAGAATGCAAAAAGAAATTAAAAGGACAGAAACCAATACACATTTTTCAGTAATAACTTTAAATATCAATGGACTGAATTCCCCAGTCAAAAGACACAGACTAGTTGAAAGGATTAAGAAACAAAATCCATCCTTTTGTTGTCTGTAAGAAAGCCATCTCACCTTCAAGGATAGGCACTACCTTAAGGAGAAAAGACAGTAAAAGAATATTCCGAGCAAATGGCACTAAGAAACAAGCAGAGGTCGCAATTCTAATATCTGACAAAATAGACTTCAAAGTAGAACTAATCAGAAGTGATAAAGAGGTTCATTTCACTCTGATCAAAGGAACAATTGACCAAGGAGATATTACAATCATGAACATACATGCACCAAACTCTGGTGCACTGAATTTCATAAAAACAGTACTACAGGACTTTAAGACACAGATTAATCCCAAGTCAGTAATAGTAGGGGACTTCAATACCCCAATGTCTCCATTAGACAGGTTAACAGGAAAAAGAATATACAGAGAGACATCTGAATAAAGCAATACCATACATTAAATGGACCTGACAGACATCTACCAAATATTCCACCAAAGCACAAAAGAATGTACTTTCTATTTAGAACTCCATGGAAGTTTCTCTAAAATTGACCACACACTTGGGCACAAAACAAGCCTCAACATATATAAAAAAACTGAAATAATTCCATGCATTCTATCAGACCACAGCACAATAAAGCTTAAAATCAACACCAGAAGAAGCCCAGGTAACTACATGAACTCATGGAGATTAAACAACGCACTACTGAATGATGAATGGGTCAAAGGAGAAATTAAGAAAGAAAGAAAAGTATTCCTGGAACTACATGAAAAGGACAATACAACACAACACAACCTCTGGGACACATTAAAAGCAGTCCTAAGAGGAATACTATAGCTCTAAGTGACTACATTAAGAAAAATCAGAAAGAGCACAAATAAATGACTTAACATTGCAACTCAAGACTCTGGAAAGACAATAACAAATGAAAATCCAAACCAAGCAGAAGAGAAGAAATAACAAAAATCAGAGCAGAAATTACTGAAATAGAAACAAAGAAAACAATAAAATGAATTGATGACTCTAAGAGCTGGTTCTTTGAAAAACCAATAGAGACAGACTGTTAGTTGAGTTAACCAAAAGAAAGAAAGAGCAACTCCAAATCAGCAAAATCAGAGATGAAACAGGAACCATCACAACAGACAACAAAAAGATCTTGAACATTATATGGAAATACTTTAAATTTTACATCATGCTAATTAGTAGATGTGATAAACATTACCATTGAAATCTACCCAATGACCTTATAGACATACACAGGCGCCAAGGATCCAAGTGCAACCAATTATGACTACTAATAATCAGATACATATAGATTAGAGATACATGTGCCAACATCTCAGTGTTAGTAGCAAAAACAATGAGTCTTTCTGCAAGGAACAATATATTCTAAAATGAAATGGAGATCTTTTTTAAAGGTTAAAAACTCATCCAATTTTATGTTTTACAGGGCTTATACTGAGTTCAGTATAACTCAGTATTACTATATTAATTCAACTGTGAACCTAGAAACTTGAACCCACTTGTGAAAGAGATGTACTGTTGCTCTGGAGTGTGTTACTGAATATGTTGAAGCTGTAGTGAAAAGCTTCTAATCATGTAGTTATTAAAAATTTAAAAACTATATGATTAAAAAATAATAATTCTTCAAAGCATAAAGATTTGCTCCTTAATAATTAGTAGATGTGAAAAAACTTACTATTGAAATCTTCTTGATGACTTTATATCCATGCTCAGATGCCAAGGAGCTCAGAAAGTAACTGACTGTGACTAGTAATAATCAGATATATAGAGACTAGAAATG
>NW_008356676.1:2014732-2014880 GCF_000622305.1 Nannospalax galili
CGATTTAAAATTTTCATTGTAGAGATCTTTAGTGACTTTGGTCAGATTTATGCTAAGATATTTTATTTTATTTTTTGCAGCAATTGTGAATTGGAAGCATTTCCCCATACTCTTTCTCCAATTGCTTGTTATTGGTATATAGAAAGGC
>NW_008356676.1:2014978-2015446 GCF_000622305.1 Nannospalax galili
GTACAGTATCATATCATCTACAAAAAGGGATAGTTTGACCTCTTCTTTTCAAATTAGTACTCCTCCTCCTGGGCTGGAGAGATGGCTCAGCAGTTAAGTACACTGGCTGTTCTTGCAGAAGACCCACGTTTGAATCCTAGCACCCATATGGCAGCTAGCAACTGTCTGTAACTCCAGTTCCAGGGGATCTTACATCCTCTTCTGTGTTCAGCGGGCATTGCAGGACATGGGTGGACTTACCTTCATGCAGGCAATACACACATAAAATGAAATAAATAAATAAAATAAAATATAATAATAAAAAATATATAAAATAAAATAAATCAAATTGGTGCTCCTTTAATTCACTTCTCCTGTCTTATTGCTCTAGCAAGCATTTCAAGCACTATGTTGAAAAGGAGTGGAGATAGTGAACATCCTTGTCTGGTTCCTGATTTTAATGGGAATGCTTCCAGTTTTTCTCCATTT
>NW_008356676.1:2015492-2026788 GCF_000622305.1 Nannospalax galili
CAAAACTTTCTGACTGAAAAAAAGCCCAGACCCGGATGGATTTACAGCAGAATTCTACCAGACATTTAAGGAAAATCCACAACAATACTACTTAAATTATTAAAAAAGACAAAAATAGAGGGAGAACTCCCAAATTCCTTCCATGAAGCCAGCATCACGCTAATATCAAAACCAGATAAAGACACAACCAAAAAAGAATAGACCCATATCCTTAATGAATGTAGATCCAAAAACTCTCAACAAAAATGCTTGCAAACTGCATACATATCCACATCAAAAAGATCATCCACCATGATCACGTAGGCTTTATTCCAGAGATGCAGGGATGGTTCAACACACACAAGTCAATAAACATCATAAATCATTTTAATGGACTCAAAGACAAAATTGCATGGTCATCTCAATAGATGCAGAAAAGACCTTTGACAAAATTCAGCATGTATTCATGATAAAAGTCCTAAAGAGAATTGGACTGCAGGGAACATACCTCAACATAATTAAAGCTATATACAACAAACCCACAGCCAACATCATTCTAAATGGAAAAAAACTGGAGGTATTCCCATTTAAAATCAGAAACAAATAAGGATATCCACTATCTCCACTCCTTTTCAATATAGTGCTTGAAACTCTTGCTAGAGCAATCAGAGAAGAGGAAGAAATTAAGAGAGTACTAATTGGAAAAGGAGATCAAATGATCCTTTTTTGTAGATGATATGATACTATACCTAAGAGATCCTAAAAATTCCACCAGAAAACTCCTAGAACTGACCAACACTTTCAGTAAAGTGGCAGGTTATAAAAGCAATCTACAAAAATCAGTAGCCTTTCTATACACCAATAACAAGTAATTAGATACATGGAAATCCTCCCATTCATAATAACCTCAAAAATATAAAATAAAATAAAATAAAATAAAAATCTTGGAATAAACCTGACCAAAGATACCAAAGATCTCTACAATGAAAATTTTAAATCCTTAAAGAAAGAGATTGAGGAAGACATTGGACCAAAAGCAATATATAGATTCAATGCAATCCCAGTCAAAATCCCCAAGACATACTTCACAGAATTAGAAAAACCCATCCTAAATTTCATATGGAAGCACCAAATAGCCAAAGCAAACCAGACCACAAAGAGCACTGCTGGGAGATTACTATACCAGATCTCAAACTTTATTACAGACGTATATGATACTGGCACAAAAATCGACACATAGATCAATGAAATGTAACTGAAGATCCAAACCCGAGTACACACAATTTCAGCCACCTGATATTACAAGGGTGCCAAGAACACACAATGGAGGAAAGACAGCATCTCCAACAAATGGTGCTGGCAAAACTGAATCTCCACCTGTAGACGAATGTAACTAGATCCTTATTTTTCACCTTGCACAAAAGTCAACACCAAATGGATCAAAGGACTCAATGTGAAACCCTGAAATTGTTAGAAGACATTGGCAGTAAGTAACCTACACGATCTAGGTATAGGAAAGGACTTTCTAAATTAGACATCAATTGATAAGGAATTAAGGCCAACAATCAACAAACTAAAAAGATTCTGTACAGCAAAAGAAACAATCAAGAAAGTGAACACAAAACCCAGAGAATGGGAGAAAATCATCACCAGCGACACATCTGATCAGAATATATAAAGGACTCATAAAACAAAGAAACAAGAAAACAAATGACCCAATTAAAAGATGGACTAAAGATCTGAACAGAGAGTTCTCAAAGGAAGAAATAAAGATGGCAAAGAAACATCTTAAAATGTGTTGAACATTGTTAATAATTAGGGAAATGCAAATTAAAACCACCCTAAGATTTCATCTTACCCTAGTCAGACTGGCTAACAGCAAGAGAACAAGTGATACCAAATGCTGGCAAGGATGTAGAGAAAGGGGAATGCTCATTCACTGCTGATGGATTGCAGACTCATGCAACCCCTATGGAAAGCAGTGTGGAGATATCTTTAAAAAATAAAAATGAACCTACCATATGATCCAGTTATACCACTCCCAGGCATATATCCATATCTCCTATTGCAGAGATATTTGTACAACCATGTTTGTTGTTGCTCTTTTCACAATAGCTAAGAGATGGAAGCAACCTAAGTGTCCCTCAACTGACGAGTGGATAATGAAAATGTGGTTCATTTACACAATGAAGTTCTACTCAGTGGTAAGGAAAGATGAAATAATGAAATTTGCATGTAAATGGATGGAACTAGAAACTGTTACACTAAGTGAAGTAACACAGACTCAGAAAAACCAACAACATATGTTCTCCCTCATTTGTGGATCCTAGCACCAAATCTTTATATGTAATTATATATCCTGATGTAGCTGCAGGAACCAGGTAATGCAAAGTAACCAGGGAAGTAAAGGGAATGAGGGAACTCAAGAGAGAACAGTAAGAGACAGGTGTTACTAAAGGAGAAATGTGAAAAATAGGGGTATTTAAATGGGAAAGGTAGAGGAAGGGTTATACAAGGAACTATAGGGATAAAGGGGAAAAAGAAGCTCAAGAGAGGTGGGACCATAGCAGACTGGAATTATCAAGGAAGAAATGGGGGAAATGGGGATACTTTAACTGGGGAGGGAGTATGGAGAGGGTTAAACAGGGAGAGAGAGAGGAAAGATAAATAATGCTTAGCTAGTAGAAAAAAAGAGGGAATCGTCTTAGCCCAAAAACCTACTGAAAAAATTACACATACACCTCTACATAAGTCCATGAGTATAGCTGAAGGATACATAAGGAACAGTACCAGACAGGAGAAACCTTCCTTTGAGTTGTTGGCCAGGGTAGTCCAAGAGACTCCCAAAATTACACATGCTATTGCCACAGTCCTTGATTATCACCCAGAACTTGAAGGTAAGACCCTATTGCTGAAAGTAGGGCATGCTTTGGACACAGGATTTAGAGCAATGGAGCTGGAACTGACCTGAAAGCCACCTCCCCTGAAGGCTAGCTCTCATAGCTTTGGAGAGCACTATGCAAGTAGGTACGGGAGAACATCAATTGATGTCCAACCCCAGCTTTGAGGCCTAATAACCACATCAATGACCAGCACAGCAAATAACACTGGTGCAGTAGTGGCACTTTTATCTTGAGAGTAATCAACAGCTACCTAATTGGACTTAAAGCCCATTCAGTGGGAGGAAACTCATATGTGGTACTGTAAAGACAGCCAAATACAAATGGCTGGAGAGGTCATAATCCAGAGAAACCCCAAGGCCATTACATCCCTAGACAAATATAATTTCTTACTATGTGCAAATATGGACCCTTAAATTTCCGGACAAGTATTCCAGTCACCACCCATCAAAGCAGCTACTTTTTCAACAGATAGAAATTATCAGAGTTCTACAACTGGTCATACACAGAGATTGTCTGTGAATTTCCCAAGCCCAAGTGGCACATCTACATTGCAACCTCTATACCTAAGGCTCATGGACCATAGAATAAGGGATAAAGAGAATACTAATGTGTCTTTCAATTCTTAGTGAAGCTCCCTCATGCAACAGAGGGTCCGGAACACAAAAGGTCACAAATGGCCAAAACATAGAGAATTCGAGTCTACAGAGTGTGGGCCCCAGGCTGGGTATGATGGCACAAGCCTTTAATCCCAGCACTCAGGAGGCAGAAGCAGGTGGATCTCTGTGAGATGGAGACTAGCCTAGTCTACAGAGTGAGTTCCAGGCCAGCTGGGACTGCAGGGAGACCCTGTCTCAAAAAGACATTTAAAAGAAAAAAGTGTGGGGGTCCTTGGACAGGACTCTTTTACTAAAATCCACCCACCCAGGGCTTAGGGTCAATTGTGGAAGAGGGGGTGGAAAGACTGTAAAAGCCAGGGAGAAGAGGCATGACCATATGGAAATAGAGACCCACAGGTTCCTGGGACCCTTCTCACATGAACCTACAGCAATGCTGTCAGCATGCACAAGACTCATGCAAACTCAAGAAGAAAAAAACCCAACACAGAACTGTGGAAATGGACAGCAGGCCTCAATCTTAGTCAAAGAATTATTGGCAGCTGATTACTGGTGGGTGAGGAAGAGCTGATCTTCTTAAAGGGAGGGACTCTAGATAGGCTGGCTAGACCTCAGAGGATGAATTTGCACTGAGGTACTTCTCAGGACACTAACTTGACATGATAGACCTTAACACAAATGACAGAATGTATGAAATCCAGTGGGGGGTGGTGGTATGGGTGGGTGCCAGTGGGGAAGGTGATATAAAGTTGATTAAGAAGTTCTGTATGAAATACACAAAAATTCAATTAAAAAAGAAAAAGAAAAATATAAAAAAAAATCACACAATGATATTCACTAATGTTGAGATAGAACAGCAAAGTATAATAAAAAATAAAGGAAATAATTAAGATCAGAAAGTTATCTTTAGAAATGATGAAAACATTGTGAGTCAGATAGCTCAGTGGGTAAACACGCTTACCACAAGCCTGATGCCCTGACTCCAAGTCCTGGGACCCACATAGTGAAAGGAGAGAACTGGCTCCCATAAGCTGTTCTCTGACCTCCACATGCTTGCTATGGCACCTGTGCTCCCAAATACACACATATACATACATACATACATACATACATATATACATACATACACACACAAATAATTAATTTAAAAAGTATATTTTCACATTTAAATTTTGTTCTTAAGATTTCCAAGACTGGAGACAAAAGAGACTTGAAAACATTTACATTTATTCACCAGTTCATCATACAAATAGGCAGCTGATGGTTTAGTGTTGATTGTTATAGTAGCAAAAGTCCCCTAAGCGAAAACTGGGCAAGAAAATAAAATCTCTGGCCTGTATGCAGGCCTAACTTTTCAGTTTTGCTGGGTCAATCATCTGGACATACGACCACCCACAGGAAGGTGGATTCACCTCAAGTCATACTGTAGAGATAAGCGGAACACTTAGTACATTAATGAGGTGGTCAACTTTTCCTGACCAGAATTCTCAACCCCTAGCGCAGTGCTTTTATGGACTGAACCACAGACATGTAGCTTTCTGTAAGTCTACCTGTTTTTCTGAATTCTAAAAAAAAAAAAGCATTAACCTCTCATTTTCTTCTTTCAATCCCTTTCTTAAGCAAGTTTTCCCAGACACTTTGTGATGCACCAACATTTGGGATTTTCTTACTCTTTCTTAAAACTCCCCATCATGAGGCTGCTATTCTACCATGTCTGACCTCCACGCCAGCTCTAAACAGCATTGACTTTATGGCCTTTTTCCTTCTCTCCATTATCCTCCTCAGGGCAGTTGCTGAAAGTTCCAGCTTCTCTGCCCTAAGGATTTTTCTTTAAACTCAAATAAATTGTCCTAAAGCTTCCATTTGTATCCACTCAAATTCTTTTCTTCTTTTTGAGACAGGGTCTTCCTAGAGCCCCAGCTGGCCTGGAACTCACTATGTAGACCAGGCTGGCCTTGAACTCACAAAAATCTGCCTCTGCCTCTCAAGCGCTGGGATTAAAGGCTTGCACCACCACGCCTGGCTCACTCTTAAATTCTTTTATGAATAAGACTAAGAACCACAAATGGAAAATCCCATTTTCCCTTGTATCATGATCTTCATGAAAAAACAGTAAAGTCATATGGAAGCCAACTGCAATCCAATAATCCATTTTCCAGAAGTTAAAAACAAGAAGGTAAGGGGCTGGAGAGATGGCTCAGTGGTTAAGAACACTGGCTGTTCTTGCAGAAGACCTGGGTTCAAAGCCCAGCACCCAAATGGCAGCTAACAACTGTCTGTGGCTCCAGTTCCAAGAGATCCAATGGTGGCATTGGATCGACATGGGTGCACTTACCCACAGGCAGGCAATACACACATACACATAAAATGAAAATAATAATTTTTTAAAAAACACAAGAAGGTAAATGAAGGAGGCTTTAAATTTTTTAAGATGGATGTGGTGGTACCTGCTTGTAATCTCAGCCTCAGGAGACTGAAGCAGGAAGACAGTGATTCTCAGGATAGCCTGGGCTACAGAGCAAGATCCTGTTCCAAAAAATATATTTTTAAAATGTTTAAACATTGAATTTACATTTAGCTGGATTTCTAAGACTGCACTTAGTCCACAATCAAAGCTGTGGGATTGTTCATTTTGTGTCCCTTGCTGAGAGCAACTAAAACTAATTCCTTTTTTAAAAGTATGTACACAGAGATGCCCTAGGAGTTGCCTTGAATTTTCAGAAAAGTTTCTGCCACAGACTGAGGTTGCTCACATGGAATAAATTTTGATGCTTCTCTGAGGAGAGTGAAACCAAAAATAACCATTTGATGAGCCTTTTGTAAAGAATCTGAAATTTCAGTGGCTGTCTGATCCACCTAGCAGGTGGACATTTCAGTTTTCAGCTCTGGGCAGAAGGAATTAGGCAGGTGTGATGAAGCACTGGTAGAGTGATAACTCAAGACTTTTACATCCCAACAGGATGCCATCCAGCCTTTCCCAGGGAATGGAATCAGCTGTGAGGGGAGATGGGCCGGATGGGTCAGCCACTCCGAGTTATCACACATCCATCACTCCTTTCCTTTCTTCAAATCACCACCCCCTTTGTTCCAGAGAGTATGTGCCTTTGCCCTCTTCCTGTCCATCTGATATACAAACTCCAGGAAAGACTACGCTATGCACTGGCATATGTACCTGCACAGAACACTTAACGGTGAGTCTCTTAAATTTACAGACTTTAATCTTTGCAGTGGAAATAATTGCATACTACTATGCATCATGATAATATGTGAGACAGTGGCTATGAAAGAATGATATATTCTTTGAAACTGTGGTATGTCGAGAAATTATCAATAACATAGGTTCTCATCACAAGCACTCTGCTATATCTTAAAATTCATCCCCTTCCAGAACTCTTCCTGCCATAGCTTTAGGTCAAGTTGCTCTAACACCCCTGAATTCAGCCATTTCCCAAATATCCTCCACACTACCCATTTTTTCTCACCACTAGTTATTCTGCCTACTGTAGACAGAAGTATCTTTGAAATAATGATATGATCCCACCCAGCTCTGGTTTTAATGTGCTCGATGGGTTCACTTCACCCATAGTGAATTGCAGACTTCTTAGCTGGATGTGTAAGGTTCTCGCCTCTACAATAAACCCTCCCCTCTTCAATTGCCTGTCTTCAGCAGTCTCACTAAATTTATGTTAACACAGCAAAAGAAAAGTACTTTCTAGTCCCCCAATAAGGCATACTTCCACATGCCCAAGCTTTTTCACAATGTCTTTTTCTCCTCCTTTAAACTTCCCACCTCAAGACCTGGCTTTGGTAGGATAAGGCTGAGATCTGAGGAGACAGCCTGAGAGGATGGGTTTCAACCTCCATCTGTGGGGCTGCTGGGATCTCAGCAGACGGCCAGAGAGTGCCTGTTCCAGCCTCCCTCTGGCATAGGGGCTGAGAACTCAGCAGACTGACTGAGAGTTCCCAAATCAGTCCCTGCTTAGGGATCTTCCCAAATTTTGCTCTGAGTTCCCACTGGTAGGGGTCCAAACCTTAGAAGGAAACCTGAGTGTACCTGACTGTAACCTGACTTGGGCTTCTGTGGGTGCTCCTGAGTAGATGATCTGAAGCCATCAGTTCCCTCCAAAATAAAATCTGAGAGAACCTGAAACCTGGACCAATCAGCTTTATATAACCAATAAGAAAAGGACCAAGGTACACAAATAATACAAACAGAAGTGTACTTCAACTTAATTCGCATATCAGAATCACAAACAACAAAAGAAATTGACATGCCAAAATCACAACGAAAGAATAATAAAATGGAAAGCCAAAACACTATGTCCTCACCAAACTCCACCAGTCCTGTAGAAGAGTTCTGGAAGGAGAACCCCCTAGAGATAACCTAGGACACAGACTTTAAAAGAACAATCATAAACATAATCAAGGAATTCAACAAATTTAAAGAACACACCAACAAAAAAATCAAAGAACTAAAAGAAAATAGGGATAAACTTCTGAATGAATTCACAAAAGAGATAGAAACATTGAAGAAAATTCAGGCAGAAATAAAGAAGGAAGTGAGAAACTCAGTAAGTCAACTTGAAACAACAGGGGAAAGCCTCACTTCTAGAATGAATGAAATGGAAAACAGAATATCAACACTGAAGGATAAAGTTGAAGAACTGGACTACTCAAGCAAAGAGTATGGAAAATTTTAAAAAACACAGGGATGGAATATGCAAGAGATGTGGGACACCATGAAAAGACCAAATCTATGGATCATAGGCATAGCAGAAGGGAAAGAATTTCAGGTTAATGGTGTTGACCAGATCTTAAACAGGATTGTAGAAGAGAATTTCCCGAGATTAAGGAGACATCCCCATACAAATACATGAAGCACATAGAACACCAAACAGACAGGATCAGAAAAGAAACTCCCCATAACATATAATAGTAAAAACAATAAAAGTACAGAACAAAGAGAGGGTACTGAAAGCAGGAAAAGAAAAACAATGAGTCACATACAAAGGAAAGCCCATCAGAATTACAGCTGACTTACCAATTCAAACTATGAAAGCCAGAAGAGCCTGGACCAAGGTATTTCCAATTCTAAATGATAATAGATGCCATCCCAGAATACTTCACACAGCAAAAATGTCTATTGTAGTTGAGGGGGAAAGAAAAATTGTCCCTGACATGAAAAGCCTAAAAGAATATATGCCCATGAAACCAGCCCTTCAAAGACTGCTTAAAGCAGTACAGAAAGGAGAAAGGAACAAATATATCCCAGGGACAATGAAAGAAAAGACATAAAGGTATAATTGAGGAAACACAAAATTAGACAAAGAACACAAACAGTAATCAAAATGACAACAACCAATATACATCTTTCAATAGTAACCTTAAATATCAATGGAGTGAACTCCCCAGTCAAAAGACACAAGCTAACTGAATGGATTAAGAAACAAAATCCATCTTCTTACTGTCTGCAAGAAACCCATCTCACCTTCATGGACAGGCACTACCTTAAGGTGAAAGAATGGAAAAGAATATTCCAAGCAAATGGCACTAAGAAACATGCAGGGGTTGCAATTCTAATATCTGACAAAATAGACTTCAAAGTAAAACTAATTAGAAGAGATAAGGAGGGTCACTTCATTCTGATCAAAGGAACAATTAACTAAGAAGATATTACAATCCTTAACATATATGCATCAAACTCTGGTGCACATAAATTTATTAAAACAACACTACAGGACTTTAAGACACAGATTAACCCCAATTCAGTAAAAGGAGGGGACTTCAATACCCCACTGTCTCCATTAGACAAGTCAACTGGACAAAGAATAAACAGAAAGATGTCTGAATTAAATGAGACTATTCGTCAAATGGATGTAACAGACATCATTTGAATATTTCACCCAAGCACCAAAGAATACACTTTCTACTCAGTACCCCAAGGAACTTTTTCAAAAATTGCCAACATACTGGGTCACAAAACAAACCTCAACAAATACAAAAAAAATTGAAAGAATTCCATGCATTCCATTGGACCACGATGCAATAAAGCTCAAAATCAACAATGGACAAAAGCCTAGTCACTACATGAACTGGTGGTGATTAAACAACACACACCAAAACAATGAATGGGTCAAAGGAGAAATTAAGAAAGAAATAAAACAATTCCTGGAATTCAATGAAAAGGACAATACAACACAACACAACTTCTGGGACACTTTAAAAGCAGTCCTAAGAAGGAAGTTCATAGCTCTAAGTGACTACATTAAAAAATTAGAAAGAGTCCAAATAAATGACCTAACACTACAACTCAAGACCCTGGATAGGTAAGAACAAACAGAACCAAACCCAGCAGAAGAGAAGAAATAACGAAAATCAGAGCAGAAATTAATGAAATAGAAACAAAGAAGACAATACAAAGAATCAAGGAATCTAAGAGCTGGTTCTTTGAAAACCTAAACAAGATAGGCAGACCCTTAGCCCAGTTAACCGAAAAAAAAAAAAAGCAAATCCAAATCAACAAAATCAGAGGTGGAAGAGGGAACATCACAAGAGGCACCCAAAAGATCCAGGCCATTATGAGGGAATATTTTAAAAGCCTATACTCTAATAAATTTGAAAATCTAAGAGAAATGGATGGATATCTAAAACCATGGGAACCACCAAAGTTAAACGAAGAAGAGATCAACAGTTTAAACAGACCCATAACATATAAGGAAATTGAAACACTAATACAAAGCCTCCCAACTAAAAGAAGCCCAGGCGCAGGTGGATTTACAGCAGAATTCTACCAGATATTTAAAGGAGACCTTCAACCAATACTACTTATATTATTCAAAATGATATATACAGAGGGAAAACTTCCAAATTCCTTCTATGAAGTCAGCATCACTCTAATACCCAATCCAGGTAAAGACACAACCAAAAAAGAAAACTATAGACCCATATCCTTAGTGAACATAGATGCAAAAATTCTCAACAAAATACTTGTAAACCGCATACAGACACACATCAAAAAGATCATTCACCATGATCAAGTAGGCTTTATTCCAGAGATGCAGGGATGATTCAATATACGCAAGTCAATAAACATCATTAATCATATAAATAGACTCAAAGATAAAAACCACATTGTCATCTCGATAGATGCAGAAAAGCTTTTTGACAAAATTCATCATAGATTTATGTTCAAAGTCCTAGAGGGAATTGGACTAGAGGGAACATACCTCAACATAATTAAAGCTATATACAACAAACCCACAGCCAACATGATTCTAAATGGAGAAAAACTGGAAGCATTCCTATTAAAATCAGGAACCAGACAAGGATGTTCACTATCTCCACTCCTTTTCAACAAAGTGCTTGAAATGCTTGCTAGAGCAGTAAGACAGGAGAAGGGAATTAAAGGAGCACCAATTTGATTTATTTTATTTTATATATTATATTATTTTATTTTATTTTGTTTTATTTATTTATTTCATTTTATGTGTGTATTGCCTGCATGAAGGTAAGTCCACCCATGTCCTGCAATGCCCACCGAACACAGAAGAGGATGTAAGATCCCCTGGAACTGGAGTTACAGACAGTTGCTAGCTGCCATATGGGTGCTAGGATTCAAACGTGGGTCTTCTGCAAGAACAGCCAGTGTACTTAACTGCTGAGCCATCTCTCCAGCCCAGGAGGAGGAGTACTAATTTGAAAAGAAGAGGTCAAACTATCCCTTTTTGTAGATGATATGATACTGTACCTAAGAGATCCCAAAAGTTCTACCAGAAAAGTCCTAGAACTGATCAACATTTT
>NW_008356676.1:2026863-2071965 GCF_000622305.1 Nannospalax galili
AGAAAATGGAAGGACCTCCCATGCTCATGGATTGGAAGAATTAATATTGTGAAAATGGCCATCCTACCAAAAGCAATATATAGATTCGATGCAATCCCAATCAAAATCCCCATGATATACTACACAGAATTAGAAAAAAAAAATCCTTAAATTCATATGGAATCATAAAAAGACCCCGGATAGCCAAAGAAACCCTGAACACAAAGAGCAGTGCTGGGGGAACTACTATACCAGATCTCAAAGTATACTACAGAACCACAGTCATAAAAACAGCATGGTACTGTCAAAAAATAGACAAAATAGACACATAGATCAATAGAACATCATCGAAGACCCAAACCCAAGTACACACAATTTCAGCCACCTGATATTTGATAAAGGTGCCAAGAACACACAATGGAGGAAAGACAGCATCTTCAACAAATGGTGCTGGTAAAACTGGATCTCCACCTGTAGAAGAATGAAACTAGATTTTTATCTTTCACCTTGCACAAAAGTGAACTCCGAATGGATCAACGACCTCAATATGAAACTGGAAACTCAGAAACTATTAGAAGAAAATATTGGCATTAATTTACAGACATAAGTGTAGGAAAGGATTTTTCAAATCAGACAGAATTTTCTCAGGAATTAAGGTCAGCAATCAACAAGTAGGACTTCATTAAACTAGAAAGCTTCTGTCCCTCAAAAGAAACAATCAAAAAGTGAAGAGAAAACCCAGAGTGGGAGAAAATCTTCACCAGTGACACATCTGACAGAGGTTTAACGTCTAGAATATACAGAGAACTCAAAAAACAAAGAAACCAAATGACCCAATTAAAAGATGAGCTAAAGATCTAAACGGAGTGCCTACAAAGGAAGAAATAAAGATGGCTAAGAAACACCTCAAAAGTGCTCAACATCGTTAGTAATCAGGGAAATGCACATTAAAACCACCCTAAGGTATATCACCTTTCCCCAACCAGACTGGCTAGGATCAAGAGAACAAATGATACCAAATGCTGGAGAGGACGTGGAGAAAGGGGAATGCTCATTCACTGCTGGTGGGATTGTAAATTCGTGCAACCTCTGTGGAAAACAGTGTGGAGAACTCTTAAAAAACTAAAAATGAACCTACCATATGACCCATTTATACCACTCCTTGGCGTATACCCAAAGGACTCATCCTATTTTAGAGACACGTGCACAACCATGTTTGTTGCTGCTCTTTTCACAGTGGCTAAGAGATGGAAGCATCCTAAGTGCCCCTCAACTAACAAGAAGTTAACAAAAATGTGGTATATTTACACAATGGAGTTCTATTCAGCAATAAAGAAAAATAAAATAATGAATTTTGCAGGTAAATGGACAGATCTAGAAACTTATACTAAGTGAAGTAACACAGACTCAAAAAAATAAAAGACATATGTTCTCCCTCATTTGTGGATCCTAGCACCAAATCGTTTTAAATTCCATCTCCTTTTACTAAGATGATAGTGTACAGCATTTGCATGAAATAACTACCACCATCATGACTTCAGCAGTGCCTGATTGCTAAACAGCATCACATTTGGGCTTCTTGCCGGTTGTGCTTCTTCATTAAAGGAGGGGCAAACAGGGTCATTGGACCTTCACCAGAGTATCCAGCCACTCTTCCCAGTCAACTCTATGTAATTTGGCCCTAATCACACATGGTCTCCTAGATTTGGGAGGGCTAAATTATACAATCTGGGGAAGGATAGGAAGAGAAGGCCTGACCCATGCTAGATAAACGCTCTTCAGGGTGCATACCTTCGGGTCATTCATGCACCTCAGCAACTCCTCAGTTATCTCCCTGAGTAAGCTCAGTAAATTCATGGTTCCCCAGTAAAAGGTTAGTCAAATATTGGTTTGACACTAGAACCTTAAAAGGGAATAAGCATTGCTTAGTATCCCAAGGAAAAGAACTCTCACAACAGATGGAAATTTTATTTGTTAATGGTATTATGTCTTATAATTGTTTAAAAAAAAAAAAGAAAATGAGAATGTAAAAAATGTTAAAAGGATATGGGAATGGGGATATTTTCCAAATAGAAAAAATGAGAAACCCTAAGCAAGTGATGAAGGTCTATGTTGATTTGTTATGCTATGTAAAGGATGAGACAAAAATAATGTACACATCATCTTAAAATTTCTAAGGTCATAATTTAGTCAACTAGTTTAAGGAACAAAATATATATCTGGTCAAGGTTTATCTGAGAACATTTGGTTTTTTTACCCAAGTGCACATAGCACATAGTAATTAAAATTACCACACTGGTGGAACTAACCTTATTGGCTGTTTAATAATAGCTGTAATTTGAGGCCTATACTAATGTGGTGAGAGGAACTTAAAGGACAGTTTTTTCCCCTTGCCCTCCAAGGTCGACTAAGTGCCAGGGGACTATAGAACATCTCTCAAAATGTCCCGTAACTGTGGGGAGTCACCTGTCCTCCTTTTCAGGGAGGCCATGGAGACCCCAGCAGATGTGAACCAGAGTCCAGTCTACAAAGAGGAAGGTTAACTCAGAGGAAATATTTCCTCCATACTTCCAAGTGAAGCCAGCCATGGTCGAGTAGGATCTTTGACTTATCTTTACATAGTTGGAACTGGTAAAAGAAAGGAGCCAGGAGCTCCTCCCAAGCCCATGTGACCCCTGAGGAACAGATCCTCAAACGACCTTAAGTGTAAATACAAATTGATTTATTTGGGCCAACTGTATGGTCTTAAACACCCAAAAGGAAAGTATAACCAAAGAGTAAAGTCATCAGTATATTTCTTTAAGAGTTCAAGGGATTACACTTCCCAGACATTAGGCTTAAGTCTATATAAAAAGTTATTTAGACAATTATTTCTCATTGATGATTTTGTTCTGAATCAGAAAGTGCTGCTCAGATGTAAGACTTCAAATCTTGGTCTGCAGTACTATAGTGCCCACCTATAGCTAAAGGAGACAACCCACTATTGTTCTAAAATGATGGCCAAATTTGTTTTCTCCCCCTATTTAGAAGCCTTTCAGAGGCAACTGACACTGATTCTAACCACTCTAACAGCTATAAAAATGCCTGAAAGCAAATCCTGAATCCATCACTCTTGAGTCCATCCTTGGCAGACTAGAGAAAAATGAGGAGGGACCCAATAGAGGGATGCTTTTGGAAGCTCTCGTCAAGAATTTCCAATGGACTCTCATATGAACATTTGAAATTGCCCTGTTTTGACTTTTTTCTAGTTCCCTGTCTAGAACTCGTAATGCTAATTACTCTTGCCTTTACTTCTCCTTCATATCTCCTATTCACCAGTCAAGGACTTTCTTTTCCCCCTACAGATAAGAGTTATACAATTTGGGAGTCTTTTAGATAGACCCACTGAAGGGGTATCCCAATTGCCTCATCCTGCATCCCTGTTCAGCATGGAAGAAGCCAGAGCTGTCTGTGTCCCAATTCCCTACCCACAATTGGGTAACCCCTTCAGAGGATGGTGTGATAAGAATAGGAGGTAGGAATTGGCTAGGCAGTTAGTGTAAAAAGACCCCCAAAAAAAGTAGCCACTTTCTTGGCTAAAAGTCAAAATGTCTTTGGGCCTCTTAGCAACATACTCTGTTCCAAAGGCCAAAAATATCTAAAGTATTTGGGAGCTCTTATCTCATCCTTAAAAGATTTTAGGGTTACCTCCTCAGAGGGGGGATTTTTAGAGTAGCAAAAATCCCATAAAAAAATGAGAGAAAGAGTACAAAAAGTTGTCCAAAAAAGTGATGGAGAGATATGGAAGGAGTTGGAGGGGAAGGAGTGAGTATGGATTTGATCAAAATACCTTATATGCTTATATGCCTGCATGAAATTCTCGATAAATTATTAAAAAAAAAAAACCTCCCCACCTCGTCTATGGCCATACCACCCTGAATGTACCCGATCTCATCTAAACTCCCCATCTCATGCCACCACCCTTCAAAGCTCAGCCCCCATTACCTTCTTTGTACACCCACACACTATGTTCATGCATAATTTATACCATTAATCATGCTTATAGGAATGTTTGAATGTATCTGTCTCTGTCTCATATAGGCTGGTGAGTTTCTCAAGGACAGAAATTGTATTTCATTTATTTTTCCATCCTACATAGAGCCAAGTACTTTAAACTTAGAAAGTAATTATTATATTACATCGTGGCTATTATATATTATTATTACCATTGTGATTATTGTGATGCATTAGAATAACCAAGAAAAAGAGTGATAAACTGGTCAAGCATTTTTTTCTTCCAAGAAAAGTATTTTAACTTTTCTTTCCAACAAGTCAACATAATAGATAAATGTACAAAAGAATTAGATGTACAAAAGAATTGAATGTACAAAAGAATTAGATTCTGCAAAGAGTGTGAGGCCAGATCCATGACGTCCACCTATCATTGAGTTCTGTGACTGCAAATAAGTGACTTATCCATGAATCTAAGCGTCCTCATGTGAAAGGTGGAGATCAACAGCACCTTCCCTTTATTTCTTAGAGGAGTTAGGGTGCAATGAAATGATGTGTAAACATCTGCTGGACTTTAAATGCTATAGAAATACAAATCAGCTTAAGATACTATTTTAGCAGGTCACTTTCAGAAAAAGGTGGTTCAAATAAAGAAATAACAGTTCTGAATAAGGCCCACTTTAGAGAAAGCATCATGTAAAATCCATGTTTAAATAAGCCTGGTAATGCAGGCCTATAATCCCAGCTACTTGGGAGGCTGAGGCAAGAGGATCATAAATTCAAGTCTCGCCAGGACTACAGGGTGAGTTCAAGGCCATCCTGGGCAATTTAGTAAGACCCTGTAATAGGGAGTGAAGAGAAGGCTGGAGATGCAGCTCACTAGTGGAGCAATTTGCCTAAGCACACATGAGGCCTTAGGTTCAATTCTCAGTAGCTCAGAAAAGCACCCTAGTATGTTTCATCACACAAAGGATACAGATCCCAAATGTTTCAAGTTCTCTAAACCAGAAATCTATTATGAAATTTTGTTTAATGTAATAATAACAGAGTATAGTCCCAACATACTATATAATATTATTAGTTTACTGTTGAGAACACCAAAATTGTTTGTCAGTAAGTATTACGGTATAAGAGGCCAGCGAGATGGGTCAGCAAGTAAAGGAACTTGCCACCAAGCTTGACGAGCTGAGTTTGATTTCTGGGACCCACATGGTGGAAAGAGAACCAACTCCTGCAACCAAGTTGTCCTTTGTCCTCCACATGTCCTCCACAGCACATACCCCTCCCCCAAATAAAATAAAAATGTAATAAAAAATATTTTGTAGGGAGCTGGAGAGATGGCTCAGCAGTTAAGAGCACTGGCTGCTCTTGCAGAAAACCCAGATTCAAATCCCAGCACACAGGTGGCTAACAACCATCCTAATTCCAAGGGATTCAACCTCCTTTTCTGACCTCTGTGGGCATTGCATGACATGGGTACACTTACATACATGCAGGCAATACACTCATACACAGAAAATAAAAATGATAAAATGTTTTTTAAAAATAAAAATATTTGTAAAGAAAGGACTAGGACATCACTGGCTGCTGGATAGCTCCATCTGGATGCCACTGACCCTTCAAAATGCCAGCAGCATATGTTGACATCCTGTCTCTCCTCTCTAGCCTGGGACCTCAGCTAGAACAGTGGCCATGATGATCAGTACTCCCTACTGTGGACCAGAACTTACCACAGTTCTTGGCCTTGGTAGTAGCTTTATTAATTATTCACTGAAGGAATGAATGAATGAAGAATGACATTCAGATAAGGCTTCTGAAACAGCTTGGGGGGGGCGGGAACTGAAGGCTATTTTTAGGACAGACTGGGCAGGAAACCTGGCAGCATTCTGAGAACTGGAGCCAGAGATGCTCACTTTGTGGCCAGCAGCCTATCTTTCTCACTTGTAAACAGCTCTGCGGCAGCCATAGCATTTGGCTGTTAAATAGTCTCAGATTTGTCCCCCCAAATTACAAGCCATTCTGCTGTTACTTCTGTCTTATTTGTCAGTAAGGGATGCCATCTAGCTCATCAGCATTAATATTACCTTTGGGGTAGAATGTGGTTGTTTGAATGAAATGTCCCCTCCCCCGTCACCTCCATAAGCTCATGTATTTGAACACTTGGTCCTCAGATGGAGGCACTGTTTGGGCAGGTTATAGAACCTTTAAGAACTGGACTCTTGGGGCTGGAGAGATGGCTCAGCAGTTAAGAGCATGGGCTGTTCTTGCAGAAGACCCAGGAATCCCAACCGTCCATAACTCCAGTCCCAGGGGATCCAAATCCCTCTTTTGACCTCTGCAGGCACTGCACAACATGGGTGCACTTAAACACATGAAGCATAATACTCATACATATAAAATAAAAAGAAATAGTTTTTAAAAAGAAATGGAGTCTTGCTGGAGGAGGTATGTCATGAGGGGTGGGCTTTGAGGGTTTATAGCCTTGACCCTCTTCCTGTTCTCTCTCTCTCTCTCTCTCTCTCTCTCTCTCTCTCTCTCTCTCTCTCTCCCGCTCTCCCTCTCTCTGACATGTGATCAGTCAGCTTCCTGATCCTGTTTATTACCATGTCTTCCCTGCCACAATGGATTCTATCCCTCTAGAACCATGAGCCAAAATAAATCTTTTCTTCCTTGAGTTGTTTTTGTCAAGAGTATTTTATTACAGTCAAAGAAAAGAAACTACTACAGGTGGCACATCCCCTCTGGGATACACCTATAAAATGTGTATGTCACTCCACTCATCACTGGGGCAGAATACCTAACTAACATCAGCAACTTAAGGCAGGTTTACTTGGGCTCAGTTTAGAGGATACAGTCCATCATGGCGGAGAAGGCAAGGCAGCTGGGGTAATTCCCTCTCTGGCACCAGGATCTTATATCTCAGCAGAGCTCAGCAAGAAGCAGGGCTGGGCTGTAACTTTCAGAGGCTCACTTCCAGTGACCCATCTCCACCAGCCAGGTCCCCTACTCTAAAGGTTCCACAATCTTCCAAAACAGCGTCAGTAGCTATGGACTAAGTGTTCAAACACATGAGCATGTGGGAGATTATATAGTAAAGTCATAACAGGTGTATACAGGAGATATACCCATAAAAGGTATAAGTCAACTATTATTTGTAGATAGTGAATGAAGTTAAAAGGAGAGTCATTTTCTATCCTTCCTTATTTTACCTAACACTTAAACTTATCATTTTGCTTGGTATATAGTTAGACACAAAGTACAAAGACCAGAGTTTCACCCCACATCTCTAAAATAGAAGTCCGCCTTCATTATGTTTTGCACCTCAATGTTTCATAGCAAGATTTTTTTTCTTTTCTTAGCCCTTCTCAATAATTTTGTGTGATTATAAAATAAGAATGGCTTTCCCTCATACACATGCCAGAGCTTGTATCTGAATGTTGTGGGTTCCTCCCAGGGCTCTGGAAGGTAAGCCACTTGATCTCATTCTGATTCTACCTCTTTCATCAGTCACCTGTGAAATTGCTTCCAGCCCGGCTTTCTTTCAGCCTCAAAATTGCCCTTCCATTACTTTTGATTCCACACCCATTTAACTTGGTGCCCTGCAGCCTTCTTTCCCCTTCTGAATCTTATCCTGCAATGAAATTTCCTACTTTCTTAAAAATAAATTCAAGTTGGGGATATGATTCAGTGAAGCACCTACTTAGCATGTATGAAACCCTAGGTTCAATCCCCAGTACTGAAAAAAATAAGTAAGAATAAATAAATAAATTCAAGCTCCTTATTAAAATAAGTATATATGTATTACACTAGGTTCTAGTAAATATTCCAATTGTTCCAAATTTGGCTGATCATTACAAGGAAGACTTTATGAATATCAGCAAGTCTTAGTTCATTTGGCAGGTTTTGATTCAATAGGTCAGAGTAGGGCACAGGAAGCTACACATATTAAAATAACTTTTCAGTCAGGCATAATGGCTCATGCCTGAAACTCTCAGGAGGCTGGGGCAGGAAGACCATGAGTTGGAGGCCAGACTGGGTAAGCTCTTTAAAAAAGATACATATAACTCAGTACTTTGGAACCTTTCTTTTGCCTGCCTTTACGTTATTCAGCATGTGCATTTACTGATCTGACTCTCAGCATTTAAAAAATGTTAGTGTCAGTTTTCTTCAAGGACGAGGCCCCTGAGAAGCCAGCCCAGATCCAGATGACCCACAGCCTTGCATATACACTGACAGTGCTAAATGGACTTGGTGGTTTGAGGAAAAAGAACACATGAAACTGGGAGGGAAAAGTGGAGAGGGGGAACAGCGGAAAAACTGGGGGGGGGGGGAAGGAATGGGGTGGACTGAAGCAAAGCACAGTACATGAATGCATGACATTCTCAAATAAAAGAAAGTTAACAAAAAAGCTGAGTGTCAAAATCATGACAGAACACACTCGTGGAAAAGTATTGCATCCCTCCACTCAAAATGCTTTTTGCCGTATGTGTGGAGACCCAGTTATGTGCCAGTCTGCCCCCTTTCTGTCACCACCAGCCAGCTGTGCCCTCCCCCCGACCACAGAGCAGGCAGAAGAGCAACTGGGCTTCATAACTGAGCACGGTCACTCACTGAAGCTCTTCCCTTCTTCTTGAAAGCCAGGTGCCCACTCTCACCAAACCTCACTCAACTCCAGCTCCAATACTGGATTTCACAACAGAGGCAGACTAGACCAAAACCTGTGCATGAGGCAATAAGGAACTACAGTGGGGATGTGTGCTCCATCCACACTGCCAGCCAAAGCCAGCATTGGCACCAGCCTGACCCAGCCAGGACAGCAACGCTGCAGGATGAACTTCAGTGGTACAATGATGGGAGTTTAGGAGTGTGAGATCCTCGCTCACAGAAGAACAGACACCAGAGATGTTTCTGGAATCAATACTTATTAAAAATTCAGTAGGGAGATGATAGTGCTTTGCCATTTACAGCGTCACAGACATTCCCTTTTAAGCATGCAATGCCCCCGGAGGCCAGAAGTGGGCGTCTGATCCCTTAGAACTGGAGTTACAGATGGTTGTTACATACAGATTGCATATGGATGCTGGGAACCAAACCTGGGTCCTCTGCAAGAGCAGCCAGTAAGCTTAACCACTGAGCCATCTCTCCAGCCCTACATTTTCCTTTTTATAAACTGCCATTTGGTGCAGTGTCCTCAAACAGTTCAGAGCATCAGACACTGCAGCAGTGACCCACAGCCTGATCAGTTCATGCTTCCTGGTCAGTTCAGGCTTCCCACCCAGGAACCTTTGAGAGTTCAACAGCTCTGTGAAACAGAGTTCAAAAGCCAAAGTCAGATGATTATACATTTATAGAATAATATTTAATATTCACATAAAACCTGGACATGTAATATTCTGGAAGTCTATAAAATAGGTTTTTTGTTTTTATTCTCATAAAAATATACAACCACTTTTAATTTTTTTTATGAGAAGTAATTGCTCAAAAAATATAAAACTCCCATGCACATACACTTTCTGATTTTGGTTGTCTAGGATGTATGTGGTGATAGGAAGCTGCAGTGTGGCCACCCACTGGATGTAGCAGGGGGTCCCTCCAGTGGCTCGTGGAAGGGTGCTCCTCAAGTGAAACCTGCTATATAATTCTGGGTGGGTCTGTGACTCCACAGGTTTTCCAGTGATGGGAAATTCCTGTGACCTCATCTTTACATTAGGAGGAAAAAATTTAATCTGCCAAACACAAACTAGTTACACTGCAGGCTGTACAAACACAGATGTGGTGTGGTCCGCCCTCCCAAGTGGGGCAAATGGATGCACATGAAAACAGAATGAAGAGAGAAGTTCCCAGCACCTGGAATATTCTAAACACCTCTGGTAGACCCCAAAACTTTAGTCACTTTGTATGAAATACTATAAATGCTAATATTTAGAGTATTTATGCTTAAGTAGAAATTAACATGTTCTACAGCAAAATAATAGAAATTATCCAATGTATTTGAACTAGCCTTTATACAAGCTGCACATTAAACTGCTAATATATTTTGTCTTTTATACTGGCTTACAATTTTTCTTGAGGAAAGCTATAAAGGTATAACAATACTTTGGAGACTGTAATTATGTGAATATTGTCTAATTCCTAAAATTAATCTTCCTCTAGTTTAATATGTACCTTCTTTAAAGAAGTTTATAAATTTATAATTAATAGTAGAGAGATAAAATTAGACGGTTTTATAAAGAGCTATTATATTGAGAAGGTACAAAAATGCCCATGGCTTGTGTCACTTTTTCATAAGCTACAATGAACTACAATGATCTTACCACAAGGTGGCAGTGCTGTCACGTTAATGCTCGGTCCTTTCATGGCGCTTGTGACCTTTTCTTGGTTATATAAAACCTTGCTGGTATCTCTGAGGGACATGTAAGTAAACGGGTTAAAAAAAAATAAAACCTCTCTCCTTCCAATTCTGAATTAACTTCTTTATCAAACACCCCTACTCAATTCCAAGAATAATCCATTTGCCCACACATGACATTTTGATGTAACCGCTTTCCCACATGGCCACAATCATATAACTATTTTGATGGGGGCACTCTGACAGGGCCCAGAATAAACTACTAAACATTATGTCTATCATTTTTCATCAAGTAATTACTTTCAGCAAGTAATGTGAAAAACAGACGACCTCACACCATTTCTGATTCTGAGTATTACAGTGTTCTCAATGGCCCCAATTCCAGTATGCAATTCTGGTTTGGGGCTCAGGAAGGGCTGGGGGACACTGGTGAGATAGAATAGGAACCAGTGAAAAGAAAGGAGACAACAGACTAATCAGGCAGAACACCAGGGTCATATATTACCATACCAGCACCAGGAAGAGCTAGTCATCTTTCTCTACAAAAGACCAGCTTTTTTTCCTGGAATTTTTAGCTATATCTTCAATAATTTCCTCATGTTTTCTAGTTCCTTCCCAAAGAATATCTGGGTCCTATTCTCAGACATCTGCCAGCTCTCTGAATCCAGAGACAGACAGGCAAATTTACACACAGACAAATAGACACATTTTATTAGAAATTCTACTCCAATGTTAATTTTATGGGCAAGATTTATACCCCCAGAAGATTCGCTAGTTTTCTTAAATACCTTAACTGTCCACAAAAATGAACAGAAACACATTTGAGTGTCCTCTGTAACTAGGATGGGACAGAGGACAGGTGAGAGATGCACACTGCCACCATGTGTTCTAGACTCTTCAGGACAGCATGATCCCTTCCCTGGATCCAACCCTGCCCTCTGCTTTCTCCTCAGAGACCTTCCCTACACTACTCCATCCCTGGTGAGAAAAAAAATCTAACCTAACTCCTCTCCATTTTCTGTTACTTCTGCATAGTGGCCTTATTTCCAGCTTTGCGTCCTGTGCAATTAAAGATGCAGAGCTCTGACCTAGAGTGAATCATGGCCCCCATCTGGCTCTTAAAGACCTTAAGCAAATCACTTGTACTTTCTGCACCTGAGTTTCCTCCACTTTTGGATAATAACCACTAGCATGCTGAGGTGCTGTGCACATTAAATGGATTGATGCCCAAGACCATGGCACTGCTCAGATCAAAAACCTTCCCAGAGTGAGGCTTTTGTTTCTTTCACCTTTGCTCCTGAGCACCCAGCACTCAGTAGGTGATTACAGCGTGCTGGTTAGACTAATCTGAGTTCTTTTCTTTGTCTTCCCTACGTGTTCCCTCTCCACCCATGTCTTTCTCTTCTCTTGATATTGTATATCTTTATTATTATTATTATTACTATTATTATTTTATGTGTATGCATGTATCGCCTGCATGTAGGTAAGTGCACCCATGCGGTGCAATGCCCGCGGAGGACAGAAGAGACTATCGGATCCCCTGGAACTGGATTTACGGACAGTTGTTAGCTGCCATGTGGGTACCGGGTCTTCTGCAAGAACAGTCAGTGTTCTCAACCACTGAGCCATCCCTCTAGCCCTGATATTGTATATCTTTGAAAGTAAAAACTTTCACCTCTTGACTTTGTCCCAAGTTATAAGCTATAGCACCTTTTCATTACTGCTTATGAAAGGCCTTCCTGTCACCTTACTGCATATGACAGCTTTCCCTTTTCTCTTTCCAAGGGAACTACCCCTTGGCTATTTCCAATTATAGCCTGTGTGCAAGTCTCCGAGTGAACTCCTTTCCACAGCTCCAATTATCTCCTCTAAATATATGTATGTATACATAACTCCAAAAATAAGTTTCTATCTTTACTCTCATTTTTTTTGTTCTAGTTCCATTCACAACTGCCTCCTTGACTTCACCACCTGGAGTTGCTCTTACCACCTGAGACTCAATGAGCACTTTCTATTTCATGTACCGCAGTCTCAGGCTAGCAAGAAACATGATGTTCTCACTCCAGGAAGCCTGGGTTTTAATTCCAAACTTCCTGTAACTCACAGAATGGCTCTCCTACAAGACATTCTATGGAATTCAAAATGAATCCTGCAACCTCCCCCAGAAACTCTGCTCTTCTGCCTGCACCATCCTCTTTATAGGCACACAACCCCACAACTTCCAAGTTACCCTTTCCCTTCCTTGCCTTCAATGATTTAGCACATCATCAAAATGCTGACCCCTCTCAGTGTCCCACTTCATGTAGTTCTCTTCTTTCTCACACTACAGTAGTGGCTGCTATGAGGAAACGCTCACATACCAGAACCTGGGGAAGGGTCTCCTAAGGAAAGCCGAATGGGACACCTGGCCCCAGCTCCTCATGCTCAGGCCATGCTTCCCTTCAAGTCTGACTCAAGTGTGTAAGATGAGCCTGCTCTTATTTTTATATTGGAATGTCTATATACTAATATATTGAAAAATATTTGTATTTATGGGGTACTATAGTGTTTCAATACATGCATACTTGGGAAACCTTGAAAGCAGGGCAAGCAGTCTACCTCCTCAAACATCATTTCTCCATGCTATGAACATTCAGAGTCCTTTTCTTGGCCTTTTCAAGCTATGCAGCACACTGCCATTCTCCTCAGTCACCCTACTGTGCAATGGCACCCCAGCATTTCTGACTCTTCTGTTACTTAGTACCCATGCATTCATTAAACACACACATACTCATTACCAACTACATGCTAGGAGTTGCTCTATCCTGGACCTAGAAGAGTAAACAAAGATGCCCGCCCTCACAACATAATGATATATTAGCAGCTACACTTGTTATTCTGAAAACAATTTTTAACAACATCTAGATTCATTTTACCTCAGTAAAAGTGCACGTAATTCACTTACCTATTTATAAACCTCACTAGGTTATATAACCAGAAATGTCTGAAAGTACCAGGCTAAAGGAAAGTATCAGGGCTGGAGAGATGATGATTCAGTGGTTAAAATTGTGTAGTGCTCTTGCAGAGGACCTGAGTCCAGTTTCCAGTATCTGTCCCAGGTAGCTCACAACCACCTGTAACTTGAGCTCCAGGAGCTCCAACACCTACTTCTGGGCTCCCTGGGCACATGCACATAACCACATATAGGCATATACACATATACATAATTAAAAATAGAAATAAATCTTTTTTTAAAAAAAATCAAAATTTAATAGTATATTCAGTAACACTCAAGGAACAGTTTTCCAGATCAGATAACACATGACCACCTCAGAGCAGCAGAACAAAAGTCCAAGCAGACTTTGAGAAGAGCATTTGTTACTCATTTCAAAAGCGTGTCTGTTTTTGCTTTGTTTTGTTTTGTAAAACAAACTTTAGGTCAGTACTGAGGTTTGAATGTGTCCCCCACCCCCATATTCATGAGCTGGAAGCTTGAGCCCTAACAGAGCAACGCTGGGATGTGGGGCCGCAATGGAGACAGATGTCTGAGTAGTGGCGGCTCCACCCTTGATGGATCAATGCCATCATTCTGGGTCCATTCTACATTCCCTCCTTCTCCCCTTCAGCAAAAAAGAGATACCTGCTAGATAGATTTTGGCCCCACATCCAAATCCTGAACTTCCAAGCGTACAGAATTGTGAGCTAATAAACTCCCATTCGTTACAAATCATCTAGCCTTATATGTTCTGTTAGAGCCACAAAACAGATTAAGTCATTAAAGTTTAAAGCTATATACACAGACAAGACACAACTATACAAGTTGTTTCAGAAGGCTAAGTTCATGTATATGTTTTGTATTAAGCACATTTGGAACTTTTTATTTGTAATAAGTTCGCGATACTGTTTTGCTATTATGGCTCTTTTCCTAAGGTGGAAGGGCGGCAAGTAACCAAATTCATCAAAGCCGTGATGGATAATGACTGGCTTTCGACATTAGCTAAAACTCTGTTTAATAAATAAGGTATGGGGCTGGAGAGATGGCGCAGTGGTTAAGAGCTCACTGCTCCTGCAGAAGAGCTGGGTTCAATTCCCAGCACCCACATGGCGGCTATGAACTGTCCTTAACTCCAGTTCTATGGGAATCTGACTCCCTCTTCTGACCTCCATGGCATTGCACAACATGGGTGCACTCACATACATGCAGGCAATACACTCATACACATAAAATAAAAATAGTAAAATATAAGAAAATATTTTAAATAAAAATAAAATATAATAAAATATTTTAAAAATAAAATAAAATAAATAAGGTATGCAGAGCAGAGAGAAACCTCTATGAGGGAGTAACTGCTACTAGACTAATAATCCATTCTTTCCTTCCTCCTGAAGTTGGCCTCCCAGCTACAGATTTCCTGACCTCCCTTGCATGTGGCCATGAGACTAACTTTAAGTTGGATGCTAACAGAAGTGATAGGTGCAAGGTACATGTCGCCACTTTGCAGGCCTGGATCTGAACATTCCCCTCTGTTGGCTAGCATGGTGATGACTTCCATAGCCTTGGAGCTGCCCTGGGAGCTACATTTCCCAGGGATTTTGTAGTTAGATATCACCACATTTAATACTTTGCAAAACGGAATGTGAGCGGAAATAATGGGTACCAAAATCCCCTAGGGTGATGACAGGAAACGTGGGTGGAACCTGGTCCTAAAAGCCTCATAAAACAGAGACGCACTCAGCTCAGATGCCTTCCTGGGGCTGTGATGTCACAGAGAAACTTTGCTTTCTTCATCTCTGGACTGCGGGGTAAGGGAGGCTCCTCTTCAGAACTTAGCAGTGCTAATATTCATGCTATGCTTGTGTCACCTGAATAGCTCTGCACTCCATGTCTGACCTGTCACTGGTGAGTGAGACATAAACACCGATATTATTTAGATCACTATAATTAGGGGTTTTGCCACAGGTTAGGCCACAAACACAATTTTCTTACTATCTAATTGGTAATTCAAGTTTTTCTCTGTAGTTACCACATAGAGTTCTAGCAACAGGAACACGACAGTCTGGAGTTTCTTCCCTTTCCTAGCAGGACCTGAACATGACTTAGGTATATCTGTTCATTCAGCAAGTTATGTGCTTGAGGATGTTGGCTGACTTCTTGGCTCTCACAGGAACATATATTTATTAGTTTAATACATTGCTCATGAGCGTTACTTTCCCCTTGCCACAAGTAATTAGTTCAGAGGTGAAATATGACCTAGTTCCAACCACTGAGCTATAAGTAGAGGACTCCAGAGGGACAGCTGTGGGTACAACAAACAGAAAGAGCCCATTTCTGTCTCCTATCTGGATATGACACTTGAAATCTAGTCAGACACTTTGCTGAGGTACAGTTAAGACAGTGGAGAGCAAAGCCTAGAGAATCACAGGAAGAAGTGAGTCAGAGGCAGTCTACACCAGGTGCTTAAGGCAATATGACTTAGGGCCTTTGTCACCTGCAGCTGAGGAAGTCCTAACTGATGGACTATGACAGCAAGCATCATACAATACATAAATACATAAGACAATTCTCTAAATAGAAATAATATGCTATTCCTGTGTCAATAACATAGTACTGTGTCATAATATACCACTCCCATCTCCATTATTCAAAAAGGTGTAAGAAACACCTACGAGTACTCTTATCCCAGTGGCATCAGAGGGCACTTGATGCACCATAGGTCTATTCAAGTGGCACTCTTCATTCGCTCTTACTTCAAAATGATAATACACAACTGCTATGAGGCAAATGACCACAACTATAAGGTCCAAATAAACACTGAACAATTAATCTTCATCTTAGGCTACATACAGTTCACTCCAAGAAAGGGAGACAAAAGTCCCACTGTACTGGGCCACTCAATGCCTGCTGTTTCTCCGCGTCAGGCATTGTAGAGCTTTTCTAAACATTCCATAGACTCATAAACTCCAAATCTGTAGAGCCACTGCCCCAAAGAAGTGGGAATTCAAGGAGGGCAGGCAGCAGAGGTCTGTATCTTTTTCTACACGTTTAAATAGAGAAGCCCATCTGTGGGTTTTTAATTTTTATTTGGTTGGTTGGTTTTGGTTTGAAGGAAATCTTTTCCAAGGCTTTTCTATCATTCATGTAAAAAAGAAATCCTCTGGTCACCTATAGTCACAAAAACATTACACTTCAGTAAGGAAAATGTCTAGACTTAAACTCAGGACTTTATTCTTCCCACCTCCACCTGAAAGTTACTCCCCACATGGTAGGCCTCTTCCCTTGACACTGTCAGCTCCTTCCTTCACTTCATTAGTCAGTGTCTCATTGCTCGAATGGGGTCTCTTCATTGGTTGGGCAGAAAATCTTCAGCAGGAAACTGCCTCTGTAACTCCCGGGGCTCCAATAGGCTCCCCTCCCACTGATCAAGAAGCATGCTGCCTACCCACACACAACCTCTGCCTTGGGCCCACCTTCAGCCTCTGTCAAGGTCTCATTGGCTCTGGCAGAAAGGACTGGTCTTGTGTTGGGACCAATTTTCAGAAGACCAGCAGGCCCTCTCCTGCCCATGGAAATCAGACCCTTGCTATTTATTGGCAAAAGCATAGCTATAGTCCAGTGTAGATGTCTCACCAGCTCTGGAGCAGGCAAGCAGGTGTAGCTATGGCAAGTATCTGGCCTCTAAGCATTTGTAGTCCAGGTTCAGTGTCTTCAAAGCCTCCAGAGAAAGGAGACCAAGTCAAGGAAGCTGAGGGGCCTCCTTCCAACTCCTCCATACTACCTGAAGTGACTTGGACTCATCCCTTCCCTTCCAGCCCTCAAACCTGGTCTTGGTGTCTTCAACCTTGATCTCATCTTCAGGATGTCAGGCTGGGCTCCTGCCTAGCATGGGCAAGGTCCTGTGTTCAATCCCTGGCACCTCAGGGTTAAGAATGTCATCGCACCATGACCATAGTCCTTTGCTAAGCAGCATGGATGTTGCTACCACATACTGTTCTGTTTGCAGCATTTTGGAACCTTAACCCAAACTGAGGCAAAACGAAACCCACTTCAACATCCTGTTACACTCGCTTTCCCCAACACCCAGTGTATCTACCTCCTCCTCCATACTCTTCCTCCAACATCTATAGCAGATTCAGTCTTCAGTCTCTCCATTGCTATAACTTTTTTGATTTGCCTTTAAGGATGCTACTCCTCTCCCCCAACTCATATCTTTTTACTTGGGTGTGTCCTTTTTCCCTTCTGTGACTTTCCTGCCACACCCTGGCCTCTAAAATCTACACCCACCACCACTCTTCATTCATCAAACATTGTTTTGGGAAGCATCTGCAGATGTATTTCTCCTCCACAATTCCCTGATATACAACTCTCCAGTCCCTGGAGCCAAGCACCATCCAGAGGTCTTTCTACAGCAATGAAGATGTTCTGTGCTGTCTGGTGGAGTGGCCATTGGTAATGCTGAATGGTGAAAATGAGGCTCTGAATTTTTTGATATATGGAGTGTTAACTGATGTTCATTTACACGGACACATTTGTTAGGGGTACTGTTCTAACATCAAAGGCTCACCACAAATCAAATGGCTTGCGTCCGTTTTCAACCTACTTTAATGCTGTATCATTTGTATTGTCAGTATTCTTTCAAGAAATTTTCTCATTTTGTTTTGTCTTTGAAAAAGTGTCTCACTGTGCCACAGGTTGGCCTGGAACTCACTATGTAGCCCAAGTTGGCCTCAAACTTCTGGCAATCCTCCTGCCTCATCCAAGGGCTGGGATTACAGGCATGTGCCACCATGCTCAACTCTAAGAAATTTTCTTTAACTATAAACTATAGAGGACTATTTTTAAAGAATGTGGAGAATTTAAATCAATGAACTAAAGAGGCCAATCTGGACTTGGAAAACAACACGCATATATGCAGAATATAATTAATCAGCAAGCAATATGTACTCTGTGGAAGGAAAGAAACGGGTAAAGAGTATAACCAGACTAGAGCAGAGGACAAGGTCAGGGAGAAGGGGGTGGGGGAGGCTGAATGGACAAGCTCCAAGTAGATCATAAAAGATAGCAGCAAGGGGCTGAAGAGATTGTTCAGCGGTTAAAAGCACTCTTCTCTTCCAGAGGATCTGAGTTTGGTTCCCAGGACCCTCATGGCAACTCAACTGCCTGCACACACATGTGGTACACACAGATACACTCAGGTACACACACATAGACATTAAATAAACTAAAATAAGTAAATAAATATATGTCTATTTTAAAGACAGGTAAAATCATAGGAGTAAAATTTAGAGCAAAGAAGACACTGGCAAGAAAAATAAAAGATTTGCTTATAATCCGAGCTCTCTGTCCCAGAGCTATAGCAAGTATCTATGTAGTTCTACTTTCCCACCCAAAAGGGTTAGGGCTGCAAGCATTTGGCTAACAGCTCCACTGTTTTAAGAAAAGTTACTCCTAGGTAGGCTTGGTGGTGCAAGCCTTTAATCCTAGCACTTGGGAGGCAGAAGCAGGCAGGTCTCTGTGAGTTCATGGTCAGCCGGGGTTACATAGTAAGACCCTGACTCATTAAAAAAAAAAAAAAAAGGCAAAAAAAAAGCAAAAAAAATAAAATAAAATAAAAGTCGCTCCAGCAATGGTATAAATGAGACGAGATGGGAGGAGGTTGGGAGGTGGTTAAAGAAAAAGTAACCAGGGTAACCCAGGAGTAAAGGTGGGCTGAGTTGCTAAAATGTGATATTCAAGTAGGTTAGCAATGAATTCTCAATCTATAAAAAAAATGTAATATGTTTTGTTAAATTCATCTTTAGATTTAAATAAATAAATTTTATGTTGTAAAGTCAATCAACACAAATAAAATGGTAAAGGGCAGACCTTTCCCCAAATAAGTCTGCCATTTGGGTGGCACCTAATGTGAACATTTTGATGAACTGTATATGTTTGCCTATGCTCTGTTTCATTATTGTTTTTGAAATATTTTAAAGCATACTGAAAAATAAATTTGAAAGCAAATGTTTCTAGGCCCTATGAGGCATTTCTGTGGGCTCTGTGGGTTCTAGGAAGACCACTCAACTTCAGGTTAGGGTCTAAGAGCCCCCTATTCCACCAACCTGCCTTGTCCATTCCCTGTTCGTAACTTTGATCACCCTATACAATCAACTTATTTATCATAATTAGGGTCCTTATCTATAAAAGCAAAGACTCTCAAGTTTCATTAATTTTTACATCCAGCAGCACATAGTTCATACCCACTACATTTTTGCTGAATGAATAAAGTTCTTGCTAGCCAGGATTGTCTCACAGTGAAGATGCCCTCAGCCCTGCCACTTAGTACTAAACTATGCTCAGCTGCCCCCTGCCATTTCAGGTGGTCAACCCAGGTACGTTGGCCAATCCTCTAGGCTGCCCTAGAATCTTGTGCAATGTGCAACATGCAGCACGTAGGAGGTGCCCGAATAAAAATGTTGAGATGCTAGAAATGGATGAACAGACTGGAGACATGACAGAGGATTAACAAGCCTTGATAAAGGGAGATAAAGACACAAGGATAGCATGAGCTAGAAATGGTCAGGAAAGAGCCAGCAACATACAGACCTGCAGATCTGTGATTCTGTGAATCAGGATGGATGAAAGGATGAGGAGCTCAACTTATACACACTGGTGACCAAAAGCTACCCAAGCAGAAACGTAGCTGTCCTGGCCCACAGTGGCTTCATTTTGCCACTACTTCGACAAATACTACTACTGAAAAGAATTAGCAGTGAAGCATTTATATTAATGAAGTACTCACTAGGTTTGGATCACAAAGAAAACAGTATCACACAAAAAATATAAGGAAAAAGAAGAGTGATATCGAGGGTCTTATTTCATTTGGAGATGTCATCAAAAGAGCTGGCTCTTAAAATACAGTACAACTGCCACAACAAATCAACAAATAGCCTTTAACTTAATTTCTAAATTATATTACTTTTTATAGAATGTTTCATTTTTTTTCCAATTCCAAATTTAAGACTGCTGGTTTTACACATGCTTCTTGGCTCTATTCATTCCCTTTTCTTCAAAGTTACGGCAAAGAGGTTTCTAAAAAGGCATAAAATGATGAGGATAAACAGACTGAGAGAGGAGACAAACGCTGACACATTTCACAAGCGATAAAGCAGATGGACGAGTGAGAACTGACTTAGCACAGCCATAAGGCGGCAGTGCGGAATAACTGAAAACCAACCCACTTGAACAAACAATCCTCAAATGGCTCAAGAACTGGCAGCACCAGGTGGCTCTGGGTGGCAGAGCCAAGATGAAGCTAAAAGAATTGGGCGAAAATCTGTTTTAGAATCTCTCACCCTGCCTCCCAGGTTCCCTCGGTCCCACTCCTAATTCAACTATGAATATCCCCCAAAAGTCCTCTCTTACCACAGAGAAGACTGGCGGTTTATTTTGGGGAGGGTCAGACGGAGAATGTCTAGAGTAAAAGACTCAGGAATAACTGGAGGTAGAGACATAGTGCTGAAAACGGGAGTGCTGTACGAACTTGACCACTGCCGGATCCCTAGAATTCCTGTGCACCAGACCTGCAGGTTGATGGCTGTTAGGGCTCTGGTGACCTGACACAGTCAAGATAATAAAACAAAAGATGTCAGGAGGGGCCAACAGAAAGCTACACAAGTTATAGAATGAACCACAGAGATAACAAATCTCATCTGCACAAACACAGAGATCCCAGTTTCCAGGGGCTCTTGTTCTCATGTACGTATGTGCGTATGTTTGTGTCTGTCTGTCTGTGTCTATGTGTAAATGTATCTGTGTGTGTCTATCTTTGTATGTGTCACTTGTGTGTGTGTGTGTCTGTGTGTGTGTGTGTGTCTGTGTGTGTGTGTCTGTGTCTGTGTCTGTCTGTGGGTTCCACATCCCCAGTGAATTCAACTAACCGTGGACAGAAAATATTCTGGAAAATTTTTACATCGGACTAAAAATGCACACTTTCTTCCTGGCATTATTCCCAACACAATACAGTATGACAACCATTTACATTGCATTTATTAATACACTGGTGTAAGTACTCTAGAGATGACTGACAGCATAAACAAGAGTGTCAGATTACGTGCAAACATACACATTATATAACATATATTTGAGTGTCTGTGAATTTTTGGTATCTTCAGTGAGTACTAAAACCAAGCCCCCACATAGGCTAAAGGATAACGATATGCACACACACACACACACACACACACACACACACACACACATACTCACACCCCATTGTATGTGTATTTATCTATCCAAAAGGAAGCGAAAATACAACAGAAAGAGCTGGAAAATAAAGCCAAGAAATGTCTTAGAAAGCAAAATGCAAAAACAAAAAAACAAAAAAAAAAAGAAAGAAAAAAAAAGGAAAATGGGGTTAGGGGAGTAAGGAGACTAGGAAAACTAGATGCCAAGTATAGGAGGTCCAACATCCAAATAATGATGATACCAAACAGAATGAGCAGAAAAAACAGGAGGAAGAGGTAATTCAAGACCACTTCCCAGCACTGAAGGCTGAATGGGAAAAGAGCCCACACAGTGGATGAAAATAAACCTACACTGTGAATTCTGCTGTGAAGTTACAGATCCCTGAGGAAAAGAAAAGATCCTGAACATTTCCAGAGAGAAGGGGTGGAGAACGCATTCCACAAAGCACCACAGATGCAGAATGCAAAGCCCTTCTCAGTTCTAGAAGCCAGAAAACTGCAGGGCAATGTCTGTAGTGCTCTGAGGAAAAGGTGGCTTCCCACCAAGGGCTTTGTTTATTTTGTTTTGTGTAACAGCATGCTTTCAAATCATTTTTTTGCTTTTTTTCCTCCTTTTTTTTTATTGGCATACATCAAGATGGGTTTCATAGGAACATTTTCTTTCAAGTTTAAACCCAGCTGAGCCAGCAGTCTAGTATGAGAGGAAACAGAGCCATCTTCAAACACGGAATTCACAGTGTATGGCTCCCTCTTCCTAGATGACCAAACCCTTGGTTCTTCAATTACCTTTGCATATCTTCCTTTCTCACATAATTCCTTCAACTCTACCACAAATAAGCCTTAAAATGATCCTCAATTGTAACAGGAACAATCTCTTCCCAGAAAGCAGCAATTTTATTCATCTCTGCAAACCCCACTAAGCCTTGCAGAATGTGTGGTGTGTTGCATCACAGTCAACATCATTGAAATTCACTGAAGAAGAGAGCAGGCCAGACTGGAGAGGTTATGAAATTTGACCACAGGATTTACCATAGGATCTGTATTACTTTTTTTCATTGCTGTGATCAAATCTCTAATAAAAAGCAACATATGGGAGAAAGGGTTTGTTTTAGCTTACAGGTTAATATGGGATACAGTCCATCATGGTAGGAAGGCATGACAGCTTGAGTGTGACACAGCTGGTTCCAGTGCATTGACAATCGACAATCGGGAGGCAGAAAAGAGATAAGAAGTGGGGCTCAAAGAGCCTGCAAGATATAGATGCAGAAACCTCTCAATTTCCACATCTACTGAGACCATGTAAAATACCATAAGGGCATTGCACAAACAAAAATTTATTCCAAATCTCTGTCTTGGCAGAAGCTTGGAAGTATAAAAATTTAAATCTCTTCAAATAAATTTTGTAAATGGGTCAGCATTGGACATTTGGTTCTTAATGTTAGCCAATGGTCAGATCATTGTGCATAATTATGGCTTTAAGAAGTAAAAAGAAAAAATATAAAACCTTTGTGAAGCATGACTACACAGACAACAGGACTAATCTCTTTGAACCTTTTATTTATTATTTATTTTTCTTTATGTGTATGAGTGTTTTCCCTGCATGTATGTAAGTGCATCCATGTCATGCAAAGCCCTCAGAGGCCAGAAGAGGGCAACAGATGCCCCAGAACTGGAGCTACTAATGGCTGTTAGAGGCCATGTGATTGCTGGGACTGAACCTCAGATCTATCTCTCCAGCCCCCTCTTTGAATATCTTGATGTTTCTTATAGATCCATGCTATCTAATAATGCCCCCCCAAGCCCAACTTTATGACTGGAAAACATCTGTCAAGGTAAGAACAGCACTAACAATTTTGAGATAAAGTGTGCTTCTTCACACTGTTTAAAATCTACAAGTTATGAAAAGGGCTGATCACATGTTGCCAAGCACTATTATAAAGATTTGTTTTCTTTTCATTTTATGTATATGCATGTGTGTCTATGTGAATCTATGCCACGTACATGCAGGTGTCAGTGGAGGCCAAAAGAGATGTCAGATCCCCTGGAGCTGGAATTACAGATGCTTGTGAGCTGCCCAACATGGTTACTAAACTTAGGTCTTCTGAAAGAGCAGTGTTCTTAACCCCTGAGCCAACCCTCCAGCCATGCCCAGCACCATTTTAACATAGCCTTTATATAGTTTCTACCAGTTTCTTTTTCATTGTGGTAAAGTACATGTGACATAACACTTATCTTATTTGGACTGAAGAGATGGCTCAGTGGTTAAGTGCACTAGCTGCTCTTGTAGAGGAACCAGGTTCAGTTGCCAGTACCTATATGGTGATTAAGAACCATCCATAATTCCAGTTCCAGGGGGATCCAACACCTTCTTCTGACCTCTGCAGGCATTGTACAACATGGGTACGCCTACAGACATGCAGGCAAAACACTACACATAAAAATAATAAAGTGTATTTTTAAAATGATTTTAAGTGTACAGTTGAATGATATTAAGTACATTTATGCTGCTGTACAACCAAGCTCCAAAATTTTTCACTTTGTAAATCTGAAACTCTGTACATATTGGACAGTTCCTCCTTTCCTAATCCTTGGCAACCACTTTTCTACTTGCTAACCCCATGAACTTGGTCTCTCCAGGCACCTCACTTGCATGGACTGGAACAGTGTTTGCCTTTGTTTACTTTGTTTGTTTGTTTGTTGTTTGTTTGACACAGGGTCTCACTATGTAGCACTAGCTGGCCCAGAACTTGCTATGTAGACCAGACTGGCTTCAAACTCACAGAGATAAACCTGCCTCTGCCTCCCCAGTGCTGAGTTTAAAGGTGTGCGCCACCACACCCCTCGTGTTTACCCTTTTTTGAGGTGCTTATTTCCCTTAGCGTAATGTCCTCAAGGTTCTTCCATGTGTCAGCATGAGTCAGAATTTCCTTCCTACTGAAGGCTGAATAATATTCTATTGTATTAAGGCAATACATTATCTTTTCATCCTTCCATTGACTTTTGGGTTATTTCCACCTTTTGGCTATTGTGAATAAAAATGCTATGACAGGAGTGTGTAAATGTCACTTTGAGACCTTGAATTCAATTGTTTTGAATACTTACCCAGAAGTGGAATTGTTGGACCACACAGAGATTCTATTTTTAATTTTTGAGGAACTACCATAGTTGCTAAAAGTATTTCAGTCTTGCCATCAATCGGCTCCAGGATTCTAAGTTTTCCACATCCTTTTCAACACTTTTTTTCTTTTTTTCTTTTTTAATATAGTAACCATCCAAATGTGTGTATGGCTGCATTGCATTGTGGTTTTGATTTGCATTTCTCTAGTGACTATGGTGCAGAGAAACTTTTCAAGCACTAACTGACAATTCGTGTGTCATTTTTAGAGAAATGTCTACTTAAATCTTCTGTACATTTTCTGTGTTTGAGTGTGTGTCTGTCCGTGTGTTTTGTATGCACATGTGTGTGTGTTCACGGATGCACTTGCTTTTGTGTGCATATGGAGGCCAGAGGACAACACAGATGTTTTCCTCAACCACTCACTGTCTACCTTATTTTGTGAGACAGGCTCTCTCACTGAGCCTGGAACTGTCTGATTTTGTTTGACTGGCTGGCCAGTAAGTGCCAGGATCTACTTGTCTCCACCCCAGTGATAGGCTTTTATGTGGGTGCTGGGAAGCCAAACTCAGGCCTTCATCCTTGCACGGCAAACACTTTACACATTGAGCCATCTCCTCAGCCCCCGTACAACTTACTTGGATTATTTGCATTTTTGTTGTTAAATGTGAGTTCCTTACACATTCTGAACACGAATCATTCACCAAATATATGACTTAAAAATATTTTCTCCTGGGGCTGGAGAAATGGCTCAACAGTTAAGAGCACTAATGGCTCTTGCAGAAGATCCAGGTTTGATTCCCAGAACCCACATGGCAGCAAAGAACTGGCCTTAACTTCAGTTCCAGGGGAATCCGAAGCCCTCTTCTGACCTCTGCAGCATTGCATGACACGGGTGCACTTACACACATGCAGGCAATATACTCATACACATAAAATAAAATAAATAAAATATTTTTAAAAAACATTTTCTCCTATTCTGTGATTATCTTTCACCCTGGTAAGGGTACTCTAACTGACAAGGCTTTGTCTCTTTGTTTGGTTTTGTTGTTGCTTTCAACTTACAATTTTTAATGACATTAAGTACATTTATGCCATTGTATTTCCAATATCACTATGTCCTTCCCAAATTTTTTCATGGCTTCAAATGGAAACTCTATACCCATTAAACACTGATTTCCTATCCCTCCCTACCCTGGTCCCTGACAGGTATATACTTGTTCTCAATGACTTTTTTCATTCTAGTACTTCATATTGATGTCTAATACTCATAACTGACATTTTAAATTTTGATATAATCCAATTTAACAATTTTTATTTCCATTGTTTAGGTTTTTGGTAACATAATCCACATAATTTTTACCAAATCCAGTAACACAAAGCTTTTTGCCTATTTTCTTCTTGAGTTTTATTGTCTTTAGTTCTTACATTTAGGTCCTTTATTGATTTAAGTTAACACACACTGCATAAGCTAAGGGCTCAACTTCTCAGTTTTCCATGTAGATACTTAGTTTCTTCAGTACTAGTTTTTAAAGACTGTCCTTTGCAGCCAGGTGTGGTGGCACACGCCTTTGATCCCAGCACTTGGGAGGCAGAGGCAGGTGGATCTCTGTGAGTTCAAGGTCAGCCTAGTCTACATAGTGAGTTCCAGGCCAGCTGGGGCTACAGGGAGACCCTGTCTCAAAAAAAAAAGAAAAGAAAAAGAAAAATCAGCACAGAAGATAGACTGTCTCTACTGGCAGCACATTCTTTCTACCATCTTGATTTCTGGCAAATTTACACATTACTTATGGCATTCAGTCAGCTATTCTAATGATCCGTCAGAGGCTAGAACCAAATCTGTTCATCTCATATAGAATGTAATGAAGATACTGTCAAGAGGAATCCGGTCAGGAGGATGAAGCCAACTGCAATACTGACCATAGTTATTTTTCTGGGTTCTGGGACTCAGTTCTGGGGGAAGAGAGGACCAACAGATCATATGAGATATTCAGGCTGTAGTCTAACAGCAGGGCAGTCACATCCTATACAGGGAGTTTTAAATCATCTACTGATTTTTGTACTGTCAACAATGAGAGGGCATAATAGGTCAAAAGCAGCTTCCATAGCCAATGAAGAAACATTACACTGTCCATTCTCTCTTGCATATACACAAACAACACGAAGGAGCACATGGCTCTAAATTTAAGATTTACTGCTAAACTCAATTTGTATCCCAATGACATGTGCCTAGTTAAGCTGCTGCCCAGTGATGTTGGCTGCCACACAGACAGCAGCCAACCCAAGACTCTTGGAGTAATAGGAAAAGAAAATAAATTTGTATTAGATTAAGACACAGTGGGAGCTGAAGCAATAGCTCCATCAGTAAAGTGCATGCCCCACAAGCAGGAGGACCCAAGTTCAGATCCCCAGTGCCCATGTGAAAGCCAAGAATGATAGCTAGCATTTCTAACCCCAGTGCTGGAGTGGAATGGGGGAGAAGACAGGTAGTTCCCAGGAGCTCACTGGCCAGTCAGTGAGCTTCAGGTTCAGTGAGAAATGCTGCCTCAAAATATAAGGTAGGGCATGAGGAAGACAACCCCATGTGAACATTTGGCCCCCAAGTATACACATGTACCAGTATGCATATGTTCACATACCCATGCCCCACACACACACATTTTTTCTTAAAGAAAGGAGAAACAAGAGAGACAAAGTCATGCCAAAGCATGTGTTTATAAGTATGCTCCAGGGCCCCTGTGGCTGGCACTGGGCACAGAACAGCCTGACTCTCCAGGTCCACGTTTTCTGATTTCCTAATCTGACAGTTGGAGCTGCCAACCCAAGTGCAGGTCATCTGCTACTTGTCATGTGATTACTTTTCCAGGTTACAGGAGGAAAAGAGAATTACTTGCCCCTAATCTTTAGCTTCTTGGAGTCTTTCCCTCCCCAGGTACAAGAATATACTTGCTGTGATTTAATCATTTTAAGTATAAGAGGTACAATAATGGCCCCTCACAAAGCCCTGATCCCCAGAGCCTATGAGCACCTGTTAGCTTGCATGGCAAAGGAAAATAAAGGTTCCTGGTGGGTTTAAGTTCACCAACAAGTTAACCTGAGGGAGAACATTTACTGGATTACTAAGGTAGACCCAACATAATCACAAGGGCCTGTATAAGCCTAAGGAGGAAGGCAGACCAGGAAGAACCAGATAGATGGCGGTTTGAGAAGACTGCAAACATCACTGCCTTTGAAGGTAGTTGAATGGAAACAGCAACCAAAAGTATGAGGAACCTCTAAAGAAAAGATGAGACACGGACTCTCCACCAGGACTCCAGAAGGAACCCTGTTTACTGATACCTTGATTTTAGTCCAATGAGACCCAATGTGGACTTCAGACTTTCAGATCTGAGAGATAATGTGTATTATGTTAAGCTAGGAAGTCTGAGGTAACTTGTCACCACAGTCATATAAAATAAGAACATTATTGAGACTAGTTCATTACCAGAATGTATTCTTCCTGGGTAACAGACTTCAAAAGAGTATTCTGCTGTTGGGTTGAGTGCTCTGCAAATATCAAATAGGTCAAGTTCGTGAAAGATGGTATTCAAGTCTTAAAGTCCTTGAGACTGTCTATTGGAAAATGGACTGTTGAAATTCATAAACATAACTGCAAATGTATCTGCTTCATTCAGATCTATCAGTTTGGATTCAGGTGCTTTAAAGCTGTTTTAGCTGAATATGCATTTAGAATTGAGTCTTAAAGAACCTCTCGTTATCCCTGATAAAAGCCTTTTTCTGAATCTGACTTTCTTTGTTCTTAATACAACTCCACCTTTCTTTTGGTTACTATTTGCATGGCATAACTTTCCTCGGTATTTTCACATTTACCTTATTGGCATCGCTGTATTTGAACTGCTTTTCTCATAGACAGCACACACTGGTTTGCACTTCTGTACCCAGCCTAACAAATCATTCAAAAAGGAATGATTGGACCACTCAATCAATAGGGGTATCAATGTGATTAGAGGTTTAAGTATGCCATTCTGCTGTTGGTCACCTCTGTTCCTCCTTTTTTCTAGCCTTCTTTTGAATTAACTTGTGGTGGTGGTTAGTTTTGAGTGTCACCTTGACACAGCTGAGACTCACCTGGGAAGACAGTCTCAATAAGGGACTCTCCAGATCAGGTTGGCCTACAGAGATTTTCTTTCTTAGCTGGGTTGAAGAGGGAAGAGTCACTCTGAATGTGGGCAGCACCATTTCGTGAGTGGCCCTCAACTGTGTAACAGTACAGAAAAGGGGCAGAAAGATAGCTCAGTGGTTAAGAGGACTGGCTGCTCTTGCAGAAGACCTGTCCATAACTCCAGTTCCAGGGGATCTGACAGCCTCTTCTGACCTCCACAGGCACTGGATGACACAGGTGCACTCACATACATGCAGGCAATACAGCTGCTTCAGGCTCCTGCCTTCTCTTCCTGGCAATGATGGGCTGTGACCTGGAATTTTAAGCCAAACAAAGCTTCTCTCCCTTCAAGCTGCTTTGTCAGGGTTTTTTATCACAGCAACAGACATGAAACTGGGACAAATATAATCTCCGTTTCTGGCTTACTGGACACACATGGTTCTGTCTGGCTTGCTCATTTGCTTTGTTTTTTAGTGGTTTCAACTTTTTAAAGTGATTTCTCTATGGTTTACCACATCCATCTTCAATTTACCACAATGTACACTCAAAAAAAAAAGTACTTTATTTGCCTGAACATAGTGGTAAACATCCATTTCCTCCAACTCCCCACCCCTACCTTTGTTCTATTGTTATCTTAGATTTTGTTTCCATTGCTTTGTAAGTCCCACAACACATTGTTAGTTTTGCTTTTAAAAGTTGATTATCCTTTAATTTTGACAATAATCAGAAAAGAAGGTTTTGTATTTACTCACATTCTATCTCTGGTGCTCTGTAATCCACTCTGTATTTCTAGATTTTTACCTGGTATTATGATTTTTCTTTTTTCTGGAGCACACATCCCTTAGTATTTCTTCAGGAAAGGTCTGCTGATGAATTCTGTTTCCATGTGTCTGAAACTCATTTCACCTCCCCTCTTTTTTATTTAATTTTATTTATTTATTTATTATTTTGTGTGTATATGTATTTGCACACACATATGTGTTCCAGAGCCCTCATGTGGAAGTCAGAGGACAACTTTTACGGGTCAGTCTTTTTCCACTATGTAAGTCCCGTGGATTGAACTCAGGTCATTGATCTTGGTGGCAAGTGCCTTAAGCAGCCGGACCACCTTGTTGGCCCCTCATCTTCACTCCTGGAACATATTTTTGGTAGGCATATAATTCTAAGTTGATGGCATCTTTCAGCAAAGAAGTCTGCTATAGTTCTTACTTTTGTTCTAGATGTGATTTCTCTAGCTGCCTTCAGGGTTCTATCCTTATGACTGGTTTTCAGCAAGTAGATTTTGATAGGTTTTCATGTTGTTTTCCTCATGATTTCTCTGCTTCTGATTCACTGAGTTCCTTGGAGCTGTACATTTACAGTTTTTATCAAATTTAGAAAAACTTTGGTCATTCCTCTTTTTTTACTATACATATGTAGGAAGCTTAATATTTTCTCATTAACTCATCGGAAAAAAAACGAGCAGAGCATCAACTTTTTATTGTTTTATTCTGGAACTTATTTTTTCCTGCAATACTGAGAATTGAATCAAGAGCTTCATGCCCTCTAAGCAAGGGGTCTACCAGTGAGCTGCATTCCCACTCCATTTATTTATTTACTTTTTACTCTGAGAACAGGTCTTATTAAATTGTCCATGCTGTCCTTGAATTTGTTATCAGAATTTGTTATCCTTCTGCCTTAGCCTCTTGAGTAGCTGGGATTATAAGCACATAACATCACACCTGGTTTACAGTGGATAGTTTCATAATCTATGTCATCTGATTCACAATATTTTCTTCTGCAGGATTTAATCTACCATTAATCCCAGTCAGAGTACATGGTGGTTTGAAGGAGAAATGTCCCCTAGACTCAAGTATTTGAACCCCTGTCTCCAGTGTACATGCAGGGACATGTGCCTGTATGTGGTTGTGCATGTGGAGGTCAGAGGTTGACACTAAGTTATTTTCCACCTTTTTTTTTTTTTTAAGATAGGTTCTCTCACTGAACCTGGGGCTCCCTAATTCAGTTGACTAGCTGGGCAGTGAGCTCCAGGGATCTGCCTGTCTCTGCTCTGTCAATGTGGGGTTACAACCATGCTTAGCTCTTTATGAGTGCTGGAGATCCAAACTCAGGTTCTGGTGTGTTTGCTCAGCAAACGCTTCACCAACTGAGCCCAGGCTCCTTTTTTATTTTTGAGTCTTCTCATGCTCTCTTCAACCTCCCTGAAGAAATGAGATGGGAATAGTTTTTTTGCCTGAATTTTCCTCCTTTTGCATGCCTGATGTCTTTGAAGTTGGACATTATGAATTTTATGTGATCAGAATCTGGATTTTGTGTTACTCCTTTAAATATTGGATATAAAATTTTGTGCTACTCCTTTAGATAGTGAATATAAAATGACAGAAAAATAAGAATACCACCCAAGGCTCAGGGTGGTGGAAGAGGGGACAAAAAGAATGTAAAGAGCCAGAGGATGAGAAGCCATGCTGCAAATGTGGTCCTCTAGACATGTCACAGCTGTTGCATGTATGAACACACGGCAGCCATGGTTGCCTGTACAAGATCAAGCTAGTTAATAGCCCAGCATGAATCGGGGAGGGGCTCATGAGACCTCAGCTCTAGCTAAGGAGCTATTGTCAACTGGGAGCTGCTGGGGAGGAGGGCTCATCTTTCTTCAGGGGTGTGACTGCCAGTAAGATGCTCACACTCTGGTGGATGGCCCCCATACCCATGTGCATGCAGGCAGTACTAACTGGACTCAATTTTTTAAAAAACAAAACAAAAAACCATAAAGGCCAGGCGTGGTGGCACACGCCTTTAAGCCGAGCACTTGGGAGGCAGAGGCAGGCAATCTCTGTGAGTTCGAGGCCAGCCTGGTCTACATAGTGAGTTCCAGGCTAGCTGGGGCTACAGGGAGACCCTGTCTCAAAAAGACCAAAAAATTAAAAAATAAAGAAAATGATCTTCAGGTTGTTTGTGCCAAATGAAAAAAACTTACTGTCAATATCCTTTTATCAACATTTGGACACTGCAAAATTAGAGATGGCAAGGGAGGCTTGCCACATCATTCATTAGTAAACACTTACTGAGCATCTTTTTATACTCAAGAAGTGCTTTAGGGACCAAGATTGATACAAAGATGCCTGAAAGATCCCTCCTCATCTTACCGCTCTTATAAGAAACTTAAAAGCCTAATCATTGAGATAAAAATATAGATATAATAAACACATTAGTAGGTAGCAAATACCATTAGAAAGGTTTTGGTTTTTTGTTTTGTTAGTTTGTTTTTTGTCTTTTTCTTTTTTTATTTTTTTGAGACAGAGTCCCCCTGTAGCCTCAGCTAGCCTAGAGTTCCCTATATAGAACAGGCTGGCCTCAATCTCACAAAGATCTGCCTGCCTCTGCCTCGAGTATCTCTGAGTGCTGGAATCAAAGGTATCACCAGCACACCTGGCTCATTAGAGAGGTTTTAAGTATTATAGAGAACCCTACAGCAAAAGAATCGCTCAGATCTATATTTTAAGTATACCTGAATTATGCAAGAGTTAAAAAACTTTTAAAAAGCCGTTATTTAAGCTTAAAAGTTCCAGCTACTCCAGCCTCAAGCAACAAGCATAAGATTATATCTCAGATTCAAACTTTGGTATTGTTCTGTCCTCTTTGTAAATGTTAGTTTAGACCAAGCATGGTGGTGGATGCCTTTCTGGGGAGGCAGAAACAGGTGGATCTCTGTGAGATCAATGGCAGCCTGGTCTACATAGTGACTCCCAGGCCAACTTGGGGCTACAGGGAGACCCTACCTTAAAAAGAAAAAAAAGAGAGAAAATGTTGGTTCTAGGTTAGGTTAGGTGGGGCATGGTGACACACACCAGTAATTCCAGCACTCAGAAGGTGGCAGCAGGAAGACCAGGAGCCAAAGGTCATTCTTGCCTATATAGTGAGATCAAAGTCAGCCTGGGCTACATGAAACCCTGTCTCAAAAAAAAAAAAATGTTGATTACATTTACCTTTTTTAACTTCACAAAGCAATCAATCTCATATAAATAACAGACCTCCTCTGTTGTAAACCTACCATGTTGGGTTATTTCTTGCAACATTTCAAAATTTGTACATGCTGTATCACAGCAACTTCATTGTTTATATTATGGACTATCAGTGGTTTCAAACTGCCTGTTGTCACAAGCTCTGTACTCATCCTTTGCATCCCTGTATCTCCAAGTGCATTCATGATGTTGTGGCCAACCTGGAGTTCAGGAAAACATTCAAAGACAAGATAACCATGACGTGGGGGTGGGAGGGCGAAGAAGGAAGGAAGTCTCTGAAATTATGAAATATATTATAATTTATATAGCACTGTTATATCCTCAACCATTGAGATCATTCTAATAGTTGTTCAATTGTGGGAGGGAGGGTCAGGGGGAAGGTGGATCTCTATGAGATCAAGGCCAGCCTAGTCTCTACACAATGAGTTCCAGGTCAGTTGGGGCTGCATAATAAGACCTTGTCTCAAACAGCAAGAAAAGAAAAGCAAGAGGGAAGGGTGGGAGGGTAGGAAAGAGGGTAGGGGATACATTTTTAGTGTGGCTGGGGAGAAGGCTCAGTGAGTAAAGTGTTTGCTGACCATGCATGAGCACCTGCGTTAGGATTCCCACCACCCTTATAAAAGTTGTGCATGATAGTGCACATCTGTAACCCCAGCATTGGGGGGTGGAGGTAGAGACAAGGACATCTCCAGAGTTCACTGACCAGCCAATTTGGTCAGTGAGCACCAGGTTCAATGAGAAACCTTGACTTAAAAAAATAAAGCGGACTACAGTTGAGGAAGACACTGGACATGAACCTCTGGTCTGTACATGTACAGTCATACATGTGCAGGCACACATACACATACACCACACATACATGCAAACGTACACTCACAGTACATTTTTAGGTAACTACTTCTTAAATTTACATAAAGTTAACCTTAGTGTCAATTTTTAATTATAAAACCCTTAAGATGAATGAGGCTATTGTGCATAGCTTCCCGAAAAAAAATCTTGTCATTTTAAATATTTACACCTCAACTGAAACCTCACAAGCACTCTGATACACAGACTGTACTATTGATGCTTGGACAGCAGTAAGATGACCAGCAAAGAACTTCCAATAGATACCGGTGGATAAACAGGGCCAATTTTAAAAAAATCATCTATAAACACATAAAGAACACATATGTGCCAGGTGTGGTGGCACACACCTTTAATTCCAGCACTTGGGAGGTGGAAACAGGCAGATCTCTATGAGTTCAAAGTCAGTCTGGTCTACATAGTGAGTTCCAGGCCAGCCGGGGCTACAGGGAAACCCTCTCAAAAAGACCAAAAAGTTTCCTACAACCACTTTTGAAAGAGATACACCCTTGCTCTGGAATGTGTCACTGAATATGTTAAAGCTGTAATGAAATGCTTCTTCTAATCATGTGGTTATTAAATTTTAAAAAAAGACGAAAAAGTTAAAAAAAGAGAACACATCTTCATACTATATATCTAGCACATTTATATGAGTATAGATGAATGGAAATTCTTTTATCACTAAAATCACATTTATACTGTGATTAATATTTAACAAGTCATTTCCACCTATAGCTTCACTTCAATCTGCTCTTGTCTTTGTTCATTCCCTCTACCTGGAATGCCCAGCATGTCTCCTTGTCTCCCCAACACTTAACAATGGGTTTAAAGTTGTTTTATTATTATTTGTATATGCGTCTGCCTGCATGTTTATGTGCACCATGTGCATGCAGGGACCCAAGGAGGCTAGAAGAGGGTGTTGGATGCCCTAGAACTGGAGTTACAGGCTGCCACATGGATGCCAGGAAAGGAACCTGGGTCCTCTGCAAGAGCAGGAAGAACTCTTAACCACTGAGCCATCTCTCCAGTCCCTTAACACTGACTGGGTTTAATACCAAATCCACTTTTATCAGTTTTGTATAATTCTTTAAAAAAGAAAAAATAAGTTGGTTCCAGGGCATTTTCCTTTGTCCTTTTCGGAGGGGTCTGTTTTGTTTTGTTTTTGTTTTTGTTTTTGTTTTCAGCATATCTTACAAGCTTTGAAAGATGAGCAGTCCAGAATTCCTGGGGGTGGGGGTGGGGTGAACGGAGCAGTGCCAAAGCAACAAGAGGGAAAGAATAAAACAAGGAAAGGAATAAGGTTGGCAAAGTAGAGGGTATGGGTTAGGGGTCCAAGCAAAGGTTTGCAGAGACAGTTGTTGAGTAACAGAGGATATGGATACCCCAGTTCAGCTACAGAGTGAAGGGCTGAGGTTCTTCCTGGTGCTGCCAGGCTAGGTCAACCTCCTCCTCCCCAGTTCACATTGGTTCTGCTGATTCTAATCCAACCCCACATTTTTCCCAGCAAGCGGCTCATCCCTGGGCCAGGCAGTGCTCAGCCCCCATCTCACTCCATGGGGCAGCTGCTGGGGTCATGCCATGGAAGGTGGCTCTGTGAATCTGGGCTGCACCTGGATCCCTGCATTACAAACAGTATTGGTTCATACAGTCATTGGTAATGAAATGGTACAAGAGTAATGGTTGTGTTTTCTCTGTTTGAGGATCACAGATGAATAAAACAGAAAGGAAGGGTGGCATGTCATCACTTTATTAAAGGACAAATGTGGCCCTGTCCTCCCCAGACGTACCACCACTTCCTGGTGCCATCACTCTCCATCACCACCCTACCACATCACTCTGGATTTAAGTTGCAAGTGCTTTGAAGATCTCTCCCCCTCTTTGGTATTTTCCATTTTGTTTTGTTTCATTTTGAGTTTTAATTGTTTGTTTTTGTTTTTGTGTTTTGCTTGACTGTTCCTAAATACCAACAACTTGGCAGCATATTTACTGGGTGCCATTGTTAAATTAAACATCCTATTTAAATTCACTAATCTTTAAAATTCACATGATCTTAACAGTTTTTGTTTTTACAGAGTCCTGAAGTAGCACATATGTTCAACAGAGCTATTACTATTACTCTGGCTGAAGTAGAATTTTCTAGCGGTTTTGTTTTGTTTCATCTTTTTCCCTAAAGACTGAAAATAAGAAGGGAATCTCGGCAGTCAGAGCCACTGGTATATAAACCCTTTTAGTTCTGCATTATCCCCAAACTCTAAAACTAACTTCTCATGTTCACAGTCTTCCTCAGAAGATTCAACAAGGCCTGTGCTGGGGCTCTGAGGATACTTAACCAAGAAAGTAAGATTTGAAGGCTTTAGTGTGGAACAAATAGAAAGTGTAAGTGTGAAGAAAATGGGAATACGGGCAACTTTCCCTTGAGAAGTCCAGACCCACACCTGGGTATGTCTTATTCTTTCTGAGTGCCTCCGTTTTTACCAACCCCTGTGCCTAAGTCTATGTTGAAATTTCCTTTTAATAAACTTCAGAAAGAGAAAGGAGGAAGAGAGAGAATACAAATTTCTATTGCTGACCTTAGAAGGGCATCTAATCCCCTCTGAAAGATGTCATATGGGCAGCTTTTCTCCGAACAAATTAAACAGCAGTCTAGAACCAAGTAAAAATGATTATTTGAAAATATTAATTAAAATATTACTGGTAGCAGACACAAATAACCCTAGCACTTTGGATTCAGGGCCAATATAGCAAGACCCTATCTCAATACAAACAAAAAATTAATTACTGCTTCAAAAGCTAACATTATTGCACAGACATTAGTTTGGCTGGAGGACAGGCAGTGAGACCCAGTGACGCATGACCTCAGACAAAAACACTGTACTATGAAGTTTAAAAATTAGGTCTCTGCCTCAGAAATGTATTAACAATAGAGAAAAATCTTATCAAAAAACAGAGCTGCTGGGGGCTGGAGAGATGGCTCAGCAGTTAAGAGCACTGACTGCTCTTACGGAGGCTCCAGTTCAGTTCCCAGCACCCACATGGCAGCTAACAACAGTCTATAACTCCAGTTCAAGGAGATCTATGCCCTCTACTGACCTCTGCAGGCACTGCAGGTCATGGGTGTATGGGGGTATGGTGTACATGCAGCAAATACACTCATACCCATAAAATAAAAATGATAATAAATAAATTTTAAAGAAAAAAGAGAGCTGATGAGGTGGTACCCATCAGTGTTCCCAACACATAAGAGGTAGAAGCAAGAGGATCAGGAGTTGAAGGCCAGCCTCCAAACACAGCAAGTTCAAGGCCAGCCTGGGCTACATGAGACCCTGCAAAAGAAAAAAGGAAGAGAAGGTGGAAGAGAGCAAAAGAAAGAAAGGAAAGACATGACGACTAAATATAATGTGAAATGATACACTAAGAATAAGAGAATAAACATTGAGGAATGTAAATTTCCTAAGAATATAAAAAGATCAATAAAAGTACAACTGAGAGGTCAAGAAAATATCTCAAAAAGTAGCTTTATTTTGTAGTATTATTGCTACCAACAAAAACGTAATTTATCTACTTCCATAATTGGTCAGCCAATAAGCCATTAGATGGAGCTGAGCAGGTAGGCACATGGGGGGTGCCAAAGGACAAGAGGGATAATGAAGGTCTCCACAGCCCCAGTGTGGTATGTGCGTACAACCTGAGCAGTGTGAGGAGAGAGCAGGTGGAAGCTGAGCAGGGCCAGGACAGCAACCACCAGAGGGGACTCACAAGGGAAACTGAATGGGAAGCACAGGGAAGACAGAGGAGGCAGGTTTTTAAGAAGAGAGAAACTTAAATGGGGGAAAAATGTGGGGTTGGATTAGAATCAGCAGAACCAATGTGAACTCAAGGTTTCCAGCAGGAATTTTGATATGGATATAGATGTACTATAGACAGTGTGTGTGCTTCTGTCGACCGAGGGCCTGGGAGCAGACACCTCAGTAACAACTACCACACTGCATGTGCAGACCATGGTTTCATTTTCCCTTCTATTTTTTTTTTAAGTATTTAATTGTTTGTCATGTGCATACAGATGCCTGCAGAGGCCAGAGGATGTCAGATGCCCTGTAACTGGACTTTCAAGCGATTATGAGCTCCTGATATGGGTGCTAGGAACCAAACCCAGTTCCTCTGCAAGAGCAGTAAGTGTCCTTAACCTCTGAGCCATCTCTCTAGCCCAAGACCATGGCTCTAAATTCTGCTCTTCACTGCAAGTAAGCAGGGCTTATTTCAAGGTGGAGATAGAGAGGCTGGAGAATTACTCTATGGTTAAGAGCACTGGCTGTTCTTGCAGAGGATACAGGTTCAAATCCCAGCACCCACATGACGGCTAACAACCATAACTCCAGTTCCTGGGAATTTGACACCCTCTTCTGACCTCCAAAGTCACTGCACGACAGACATGGCTGCACCTACCTACATGCAGACAATACACTTGTACATATAAAATAAAAATAAATAATAATAATAAAATTCAAGGTGGGGACAGAGAAAGAACAGAGGAGCTCAGGATATCACATGAGGCCAGAGAGTCAGACAGTTAAAAATGATGGGCTCTGGCCGGGCGTGGTGGTGCACGCCTTTAATTCCAGCACCTGGGAGGCAGAGGCAGTTGAATCTCTGTGGGTTCAAGGCCAGTCTGGTCTACAGAGTGAGTTCCAGGCCAGCTGGGGCTACAGGGAGACACTGTCTCGAAAAGACAAAAATTAAAAAATTTCTTAATGATGAGCCCTCAACAGAAGAAATGAGAAGCTAGCTTAAGAGGTTTCTAATGAATGATCTGAGACAACTCGGGTACCCAAAGAAAGAATACGAACAGCTTGCAACTGGTCGCCATGAGTACTGATGTACATGAAATAAATTTACAAGTAGAAAAGAAAGTTCCCTAGTGAACAGTAACCTAATAAACACAGAAGAGAATGAAAATATGGACCAATGAAATTTTTAAAAATTTGTCAACCATGATAGTGATTATTTCAAAGTAGAATGTATTTCCACTAATTAAGAATATGTAATAAACTGGCAGGTTTTGAACAAAGAACAGGCAAAGCTTTCTTTTCCCAGTAGTGCTTGCTAAAAGGAAACATAAAATTTAAGAGTCACAGTCAGATATAGTGGCACAGGACTGTGATTCAACACCATGGCGGCTGAAGCAGGAGGACCTTGAGTTCAAGGTCAGCCTGAGCTTGTGGTGAGCCCATCTACAACAAAACAAAAAAATGCTACTGCTACGAAGTTAGACTCTCAGCTGTTAAATTCAATAAAGCAGGTTTCTTTCTCAAATGCATGAAGCTGTACCATATAAACTTCAGATAAATAACCTCAGATGGAATTTTCTTAAGAAAAATTTCAAATAAAAACTGAGTATACTTTGAGATTGCCCAGTAAAAAAATGGTGCTTACGGATTCAAGAAGTGGGGCAAGAAAAGAAATGTTCATAAGATATTTTGTTATAATTTAATCTTACAGACCAGCTTTATCTGCAGTACTTAGATTTAGTAACTTGCCCAGAATCTAAAACTCTTACAGGAAGATTTCTAAAAGGCAAGTTGATTCAAAAATTCATTTTCAAGAGATTTTTTATTATCAGAAATGCAAACAATTCTTCTGCTCCGTTACATTAAACATAATTATCACTCAAAAGATTTTTTTTGGGATACTGCCTCCATGTGCGCTTCTCCAGAAGTCACAGCATAAATGTCAGATGTGGAGAACTCAGCACTCACCTCTCTCAAACTTTTATCCCAGAAGGTAGAACCCATCTCATAACAAGCACCCATCTACCTCTACAGTAGAAAACTCAGCACTGCAGAAGGTCAGACATGAGGAGCAGAATTAACCAAGAACTAGACTGCTGGCTGAATGCCTTCTTGAACAATTCTACATTTGATCTGAAGCCATGAGCTGTTCTGTAGACCACATGGCACCATAAACACAAAGGGACACCAATAAGTGAGGATAAAAAACCTAAATTAGGGCTGGAGATACGGCTCAGCAGTTAAGAGCACTGGTTGTTCTTGCAGAGGCCCTGGTTCAGTTCTCAGCACACACATGGCAGCTAATAACTGTCCATATCTCCAGTTCCAGGGGATCCAACACCCTCTTCTGTCCTCTGCAGGCATTGTATGGGTGCACGTACAGACATGCAGGCAATTTACTCATACACATAAAATAAAAATAAAATAAAAATTTTAAATCTAAATTATAGCATTAAGTAGCACTTAATTTTTCTATTTGAATATAAATAGACTTTGAATTACCAAACTTCAAGGATAAAGAAACACAATATGGGAAAATCAGGCTGGCCTAGAATTTTAACAGTAAAAGAGCCAACAGACAATGGAACAAAACTCAGAAGATGAAAAATAAGATGGCTCAGTGGATAACCACACTTGCCACCAAGCCTGACCACCTGAGTTTGATCTCCAGAATCCATGTGGTGGAAGGAGAGAACCGAAGCTGTCCCCTGACCACCACATGCGTACCATGGCACACATACCCACACACATACACATTACACCTATATACATCACACACACACACACACACACACACACACAAAGAGAAAAATAGACTCAAGAACTTTATATTCAGCCAAGTTATTCATATACATATATATGTATAGTGTGTATGTATATGAGAGAGAGAGAGAAAGAGAGAGTCTTGCTAGAGATTGAACCAAGGTTTCACACATGCTAAGCAAGTATTCTACCATCTGAGTATAGTCCACTAAGTTATTCATGCATAATGACAACAGACAGACATTTCCATTCCCAAAGAAATAAAAAAATACTCATGTACCCTTGTTAAAAAATTACTACTTGACAAGTAATTAAGAACTGAATCAAATAGCTCAAAATATACAAAAATTGGAAAAATGATTTATGGTAAATGTCAGATGCCGTAATTTTAAAAGTGTGCATTCTAGTTACAAAATATAAGGTAAGTGTTATCAACCTGCAAACATAAACATTGCCACACAGAGCTGGAAGGTGGTAAAACAGTTTCTTTCCCAGCTGGGGATCTGTGGCACACACCTACAACTGAACAGGGGCACTGAGTAGAGCCCAACTAGCAGCAGAAATGCTTTTCTTACTATTTTCATTTTTTTAAATATTTTTATTATTTTTTGTGTATGAGTGTACTGCCTGCATGTATGTAAGTGCACTCCTGTCATGCAACGCCTGTGGAGGTCAGAAGAAGGCGTAGGATCCCCTGGAACTGGGGTTATGGATGGTTGTTAGCCACTATGTGGGTGCTGAGAATTGAACCTGAGTCCTCTGCAAGAGCAGTCAGTGCTCTTAACCACTAAGCCATCTCTCCAGCCCTTCTTACTGTTTTCTTAAACCTAGTGGACTAGAACTCAGATATAGAATACCAGCCTACCACACTTGAGGCATATATATAATTTTAAAGAAGAAAAAAATATGCTGGAGTTCAGTTTATCAGGTTACTAATTCAGTGGAACAAATTACTTTTCATTTTTTAATTAATTAATTAATTAATTTATTTATTTATTTATTTATTTTGGTCTTTTTGAGACAGGGTCTCCCTGTAGCCTCAGCTGTCCTGGAACTCACTATGGAGACCAGGCTGACCTTGAATTCACAGAGATCCGCCTGCCTCTGCCTCCCAAGTGCTGGGATTAAAGGTGTGCACCACCACACCCGACAAAATGCTATGTAGCCCGGATCCTCCTGCCTCTGCCTCTTCAGCATATCCTACCTATGTGCGCCACCACAATTGGCTACTTTTCATTTTAAATACCATGTATTTTGTGACCCTTTTTAAAAAAATTTTATTTAGTATTTGTGTGTGTGTGTATGTGTGTGTGTTATGCCTGCATGTTCTTTCCAGTTCATTGTTTCTTTTCTTAAAAAATACTTTAGGTAGAATTTTTTATTTTATGTGTATGTTTGTATTGCCTGCATGTAGGTAAGTGCACCCGTGTCGTGCAATGCCTGCGTAGGACAGAAGTGGCTGTCGGATCCCCTGGAACTGGAGTTATGGACAGTTGTTAGCTGCCATGTGGGTGCTGGGATTCGAACCCAGGTCATCTGCAAGAACAACCAGTGTTTTTAACTGCTGAGCCATCTCTCCAGCCCTGTGACTCTTTTTTAAAAAAACATTGTATCTATGCTCTATCGTTTTATGTATGATCTACCTATCATCTATTTATCATCTATGAATCTATCATCTATTTATCTGTCACCTATCTGTCATCTATGAATCTATCATCTATTTATCTGTCATCTATCTATCATCTATAAATTTATCGTCTATTTATCTGTCATCTATTATCTATCTATCATCTATCTGTCATCTATCTGTCATCTATGAATCTATCATCTATTTATCTGTCATCTATCATCTATCTATCTGAGAAGGGGGACATATGTCTGGAATGACGTACCAAATATTATCTATCTATCTATCTATCTATCTATCTATCTATCTATCTATCTATCTATCTATCTGAAAAGGAAGGGACTTATGTCTGGAATGAGGTCTATCTATCTATCTATCTATCTATCTATCTATCTATCTATCATCTATCTATCTATCTGAAAAGGAGGGGACTTATGTCTGGAATGAGGTCTATCTATCTATCTAGCTAGCTAGCTAGCTAGCTACCTACCTATCTATTTATCTATCTATCTATCTGAAAAGGAGGGGACTTATGACTGGAATGAGGTATCTAATGTTAACTGTGGCTACTTCTGGCAAGCAGATTTCAAGACTTTTCTTGAATTTTCATTTTTATGTGTTGGTTTAGAGTTGTCAGCATTTGGCATCCATGTGCATGTCCTGTGTCCTCCCTGGCCCTCACAATTTATTAGTTGCAAAGCTAAAATCATTCCTTTAGGTTCTGGAAGTAATTTGGGTTCTGCCAATCAGATGCACTGAATTTGGAAGATGAAAACGAAGGGAAAGATACCTTCTAACTGTTGAGCGATCAACAAGATCCAAAAGATGTATGTATGTGCAGTGACCAGAATCCATAGTCTGGAATCCACAGCAGCCCTGTGGTGTGAGGCAGCTGCACATTGGCAGGTGGCCCCCTGAGAAACAGCTGCAGCCTCCCAAGCCCTGGGCGGTACGATAATACTGCCAGTCCAGTGGTGGCCTCAGGCCTGTACTCATCTAAACTCAGGGACTTTGTAAGTCTCCAGTCTATTGAATTAATAACCTTTTCTGAGTAAAATGCCTAAAATATTTTATATATTGCACTAAACTTCACTGCACTTAGTTAATTTTTTTATTTTTGTTTATTTATTTTTAATTTTTATTTTTTGAGGCATGGTCTCCCTCCAACCCCAGCTGGCCTGAAACTTACATAGACCAGGCTGGCCTTGAACTCAGAGATCTGCCTGCCTCTTCCCAAGTGCTGGGACTAAAGGTGTGCACCACCATGCCTGGCCCTTATTTTTATTCTTTATAACTGCACTGCTGTATGTATATTTGTTAAAACAGTCGTTTTTGTTCAAGAAAACAAAGAACAAAAGCACAGTAAGATGTTCATGCTCTTTACTTCTGAGTGGTGGGAATATGAAAGGTTGTTATCTTCTTTTTTACTTTTCTATATCATTTTCCAACAACTTTTTTTTTAATAGGAATGGGATTGCTTTAGTTATTGAGAGAGGCCTGGAGGGAAGCAAGGCTGAAGTCAGGTAAACCACTTAGAATGATGATGCAGTAACTCCAAACTCATAACAACTATGTTATAGTTGGATATTTTTAACCTAATTCTATTTGGCTGAAATGGAGTAGAATACATTTAAATCTGGATAGTCAAGCAGTCCCTTCTGTCTTTAGATAGATATCTGTCCTCAGAAATGAATGCCTTGAACTAACAGTCAAATTAATCTTACAATGTTCCTAAATAGGCTGACCTAAATCTTCCTAACATCTCCCTTAAACAGATAAAAAGGTCAAGGCTAGGGCCAGGGCCAGTGGAAGTTACTTTCCAGTTTCAATTCTGCTTTGCATGAACAATATTCCAAACACTGTATTTTTCATTTACTGTTTGGACTTGTTAATCTTTTTCTAATTTCTTGGGTAAAAGATTTTAATCTTTCTTGATCTGCAGCTGAGCCAAGTGCTACCAGTAATAATCAATAGCCAAATTTCCTGACTTTTTAAAAGGTTCTTATAACAGGATTTTTCTGATGATGTATTTCTTCTCAGACATTTGCAACACCATCCTTTTAAGTACAAATAAGACAAAGATCTAACTCACACCGGAAAAATATGCTATTATTTTTAGAAATGCTAAATTCACGATATGAACAGAATAAGAAAGCATCTTTTGGTCCTTCTATGTGTTGCCCCGTGTCTCGGGGGCTATGCTGCAGAATTTATCATAGTAGAGGGATTACTACAAATATGACTGATTTAACAACACCAAGAAGAATGCCTAAAGCAAACTGCTGAAGAGAGTAACTAAAAATGAAGAAAAAGTGATGAATAATTTTACATCCTATAAAAGATGCAAAAGAAAAGTTTGGAAGGATTTTATTTCAACAGGATAAAACTCTTAGTTACAACATACAAAAAAAGGTTCACAAACATTTTAAAATACACAAACAACAACAAAAAACATATTGTAATAACCTATAATTTCTTTTTTGAAGTTATAGAAGCTAGGTCTATATCAAATTACAATAATTAGCCCTAAGCAGTTTCCCTGGGATGACCCATACTATCAAATCTACAGTTAAAAAAAATCTGAACAACATACTTTAAAAACCAAAATTGATATTCAGTTGCTAACATATTATTGAAAGAGCCACAAGACACTTGCGAAAAAATAAATTCTCAAATTTTTATGTTCAAACTCCCTGGTCATAGAAAGTACAGCCAAATATAGAGAAAGGATGGCTACAATGAATTTAATGAGCTGTAAGGTATCTGGAAAGATGGGCAGTAAAAAAGAACTATGGTATTTTCTCACAAAACACTTCCTGATACTGGTAACACATCTTTCCCTTCCAGCTCAATGTTGAAAGTTGATTTCTTCTCACTTCAATTGGTCATTGTCCAAAAAGCAAGCACCAAAGGTTTCCTGAGATCGATCACACACTGAAATATGCCACACATGAAAATTTATAGATAATAATTATTTTATTCTTTAGGCCAATAAAGAATTGAACTATCGTCTACCCAATACATAAGTCTATTACATCGGCAACAAATAACAATTTAACTAGTCAAGGAACTGTGTGTGAGTGTGCAGGTAGGAGACCATTCAGTATCTTCCTCTATCACTTTCCCATCTTTTTTTGAGACAGGGTCTCCCCTGTAGCCCCAGCTGGCTGGAACTCACTTTGTAGACCAGGCTGGCCTTGAACTCACAGAGATCCCCCTGCCTCTGCCTCTCGAGTGCTGGGATTAAAGGCGTGCATCACCA
>NW_008356676.1:2072662-2117976 GCF_000622305.1 Nannospalax galili
CTTTTTTTGAGACAGGGTCTCCCCTGTAGCCCCAGCTGGCTGGAACTCACTTTGTAGACCAGGCTGGCCTTGAACTCACAGAGATCCCCCTGCCTCTGCCTCTCGAGTGCTGGGATTAAAGGCGTGCATCACCACGCCCAACATGCAGACTAAATTTTAAGAACTTTATTTACAAAAGCCATTTGGCACAATATTTATGAACACAAATCCGGAATTTCCAGTAAAAGACTGTAAGAGGATTGCAAGTCATGATCTTGAACACAAAATGGAATTGCATTCAAAATGACATTGAATTAAGCAGAAAAGCTACCATTGCCTAAGATTTGGGTAACCCCTTCAGAGGATGCTGTGATAAGAACAGGAGGTAGGAATTGGCTAGTCAGTTAGGGTAAAAAGACCCCAAAGAAATGTAGCCAGTTTCTTGGCTAAAAGTCAAAATGTCCTTGGGCCTGTTAGCAACATACTCTACTCCAAAGGCCAAAAATGTCTTAAGTATTTGGGAGCTTGTATCTAATCCTTAAAAGATTTTAGGGTTACCTCTTCAAAGGGGGGAATGTTGGAGGGGAGGGAGTGGGAATGGATTTGATCAAAACACCTTATATACGTGCATGAAATTCTCAATAAAGTTTGTGTAAAAGTTAAAAAAAAGATTTTTGTAAAAGCTTTTAGAAAAAATATTTTAAACATTGTGTAGGGGGCTGGAGTGATGGCTCAGCAGTTAAGAGCACGAGATGCTCTTGCAGAGGACCCAGGTTCAGTTCCCAGCACCCACATGGTGGCTAACGACCATCAATAACTCCAGTTCCAGGTGATCCAACGCCCTCTTCTGGTCTTCGCAGACATTGTACATACATGCAGGCAAAACACACACATTAAAAAAAATAAAAATTTAAATCATTCTTTAAAATTGATCAAGAGATTTACACATACAAATGGGATGTTTCAGTTAGAAGCACAGATATCAATTCGTGTTGAAATTACCTCAGTGGAATGAGGTAACACTGGTAGAATGGAGGTGATGAGTTTGTGAAATGAGGATAGTCTGAAAATAGGAAAGAGTAGGAGGAAGCTGCTCAAACAGGTAGCAGTCAGTGCTTACCATGGTAACCGTGATCACCAGACCAGCATCCATCACGACATGAAGCTTAAGAGAGTCCCCACCTGCACCTTCTTTAAATTTCAGTTCATGGTTCCAGCAACCAATAGATATTAATAAGTAACACTTAAGTAGACTAAACAAGCTGGCAGCAACAGCAGTGACTAGACTAGTGGACATATCTGTAAAAGCTAAATTTCAAAGGGACTCTGGAAGATTTGCAAATTAAGAGAATGACAGTATTTTATTTATGAATTAACAATGGTGAAAAAGAATGCTGGTGGATGCTGAGCCCAAGATTCATCACACTTTTACACTCAGCTCTCATATTCATTGATGTCCTTGGCTCCAAGAGACACACTTTGATGATGAAGTAAATATTTTAGTTATAAAGTTCTTTCCCTTTAGATCAGTAAGAAACTATGCAGCAACGTGTCCACCACAAATCTGCCAGCCCCAAATTAATATTTTAGTGGTATTGCCAAGTCAGAGGGATTAGTGCACTGTCAAACATGACTAGTCAATTTATACATGAACTTAACAAATTGCAGAAACTTGACCTGAAGCAGGAAAAAGTGCAAGAGACAGTAAGATTGACGCTCGTTTGTATTTACCTCCTTTGATCTGCATAACAACCCCACAAACTGAACCTAATTTATCTCAGTTTTAACATTAGGCTTTTGTAGGTGTTAAATAATTCACCTACTATCATACCATTCCTAACTATAAGAGGCAGAAGAAGGGCTGGGGCTACAGCCAATGGCTCTATGCTCAATCTCCAGCACCCTTCCCCACCACATTTAACAGGAGGCAGAAGGTTCTATTTGTCTTAGACATCCAAACAAGGCCAATGGCCAGGAACTACTACTGTCTGGCTCAATGATGAACCCCAGGCTACACCTCCTTTCAAGAGAAGCATATACTTTAAAATATCCCACTCTATTTTCCAAAAATGTCTTTGGGTCAATAGAACTATATACTTATTAGAAGCAAATCTACTGCTTTTACAACACCCACCAGAGTGTGAACAGTTAATGTGGACATGAAGTCAGGTATGGTGGTATGCACCTGTAATCCCAGCACTCAGGAGAACGAGGCAAGAGGATTGCTGTAAGTTTGAGGCCATCCTGAACTACATAGTGAGACCTTATCTCCAAAAGTAATTAAAAAATGAAACGCACATCTATTAATCATTGTAATTATAGCACATAAACAAAATGTATGTTCAAAATGTTAGGGGATGAGTGGATGGCTGAAAGGATGGGCAGATGAGTGAGGGGTGGATGAACAGATTCTGTACAGTAGCCTGTGTTGATGTGTTTATTTTTATTTCATGTGCATGAGTGCTTTCCCTGCATATCTGTAAGTGCACCCATGTCTGCAATGCTTTCAGAGGCCAGAAGAAAGCATCAGATCCCCTGGAACTAAAGTTAAGGATGGTTGTTAGCTGTCTTGTGGGTGCTGGGAACTGCACTCGTTCTCTGAAAAGCAGCCAGTGCTCTTAACCACTGAGTCATCTCTCCAGCCCCCAGTAGCCTGTTTTGAACATCATCTGTCCTAGGAATTAGATATAACTGCCACTGCAGAGCAATTACAACTTTTTGTCCTTTCATAATGCTTATCATTTCAAGAGATGTCTTATTAATATTTTAATATGACATTGATAAATAAAACTTTGCGAATATTTCCTTTAACTTATTCAAAGAAAAAAGAAAGATGAAATCTAGGGTACTTTTCATGATTGATTTTTAAGAAACAGCTGAACTTTCATAATCCTCAGAAAAGAGATTTTGATGAAGAGAACCGGACAGAAGATGAACCATAAGAATAATAGGATTTAGTGTGTGTGTGTGTGTGTGTGTGTGTGTGTGTGCGTGCGTGTTTTTGTAGGTAAGCATGTGAGCACATGTATGTGGGTCATTCCTCAGGAGCCGTCTACTTTGCTTTCTTTTTGAGACAGGGTCTCTGGCTGACCTGGACCTCATCAAGAAGTCTAGGCTGCCTGACTTGTTTTCGCCTTTCCAGTGCTGGGGTTACAAGTGCATACCACCACACCTGGCTTTTTTTAGAGGAGTTCTGTGAATTCAACTCAGGGCTTTATGTTTGAAAGCAAGCTATTTACTAACTAAGCTATCTCCCCAGAACCTAGTTGGGTTTTTTAAAAAAAAAAAAAAAAAAAAAAAAAACATGCTCAAAAGAATATCTTAAGCTAAATTACCCTTTAAAAAAAAAAACACATTATCCCAGTAATAAGCTATATGTACAAGACACATAAATGGAACTCCATCAGCTTCCTTCCATTGTTATTGAGCTTTCTACTGTGTACCTTAAGACTATAATGACCATAATTTTTTTATAAGCCTTCATTAGCCGGGCGTGGTGGCACACACCTTTAATCCCAGCACTCGGGAGGCAGATCTCTGTGAGTTCAAGGCCAGCCTGGTCTACAGAGTGAGTTCCAGAACAGCTGGGGCTACAGGGAGACCCTGTCTCAAAAAGACAAAAAAAAAAAAAAAAACTTCATTCAAAAACACATATTCAGTCATAACAAGAAGGCAAACAGAACTTAATAAATTTTCTTTTTTGTTTCAGCTTCCATATTAAAAAAAATATTTAACAAGAAAAACATTTAACAATATTTCTAAAAATTAGGGTGGATTTACAATAAAATAATCAATTTAAAATATCACCCCCTTCATTTAAGGCCAGGAAGGTCAATAGTTCTCATCAATAAATTTTCTAATTAGCCTTTCCTATTGTAGACAGTCTCACAAAAACACCTGGTAACTTCTGTAACTCTTGAATAAAGTTTCATTAATTCAGTGGTGTGATGGTTAATTCTGGGTGTCAACTTGACTGGATCTGGGATTAACTGAAATAACAGAGACCTTCTTGATTGGATCTTCTGAAGCTGGAAGACCCACCCTAAATGTGGGGATTACCTTCTGATGGCAGCCATATAAAAGGCTATGGCAGAAGAGAGCTCTTGGCCTTCTCTCTCACTGGTGAGTTCATCTTGCTGTTGTGACCAATTTCTTCACACTCCAATGTAGACTGAAGACTAGCAGATCTCTTGTAACTCATCAGGCCTTCAGTACCAGATTGGGACTACTGAGACATCCAGCCTTGTTAACTGAGCAACTACTGGATTCTCACCCTCCCCTGTGTGGTGCAGCCATTGTCAGACTACTTGGATTCTATCTTGTAAACTAATCTGATAAATCCATATATACAATATATATGTTCATATATATATGTATATATATATATATATATATATTCATCCTACTGGTCCTGTTTCTTTAGAGAACCCTAACTAATACAAGTGGGCACTAAAAAAAAGTGTCTCTAGTGAGAACAATTAGTGTTCATTGAACATTGTATAGTTCAGTCTTGCTGGTGCTGGATTTGAATTGCTAAATCTATAAGATACAGTTCAACCTGATAGCCTCTGCAAGCCTTGCATATCTGCCCCAGCACATCCCCTGTGTTTGCCTCTGTTACAACATGCATCTATTACCATACATCTGTAAGCAATGATATTGTCCCCCACTACAAGAAAGAATAGCATTCTCTAAATTTTTATGCATATAGGTATTTTCCTGCACATATGTTAAGGGCACCATGTATGTGCAATGCCCATGGAGGCAAGAAGAGGGCATCAGATCCCCTGGAACTGGAGTTACAGACAGTTAGCCACCACACAAGTGTCAGGAACTAAACCTGGGTCCTCTGCAAGAGCAGCCAGTCCCTTATCCACAAAGCCATCTCTCCAGCCCCAGCATTCTCTAATTTTATATTCTCTGCACAGTATGAACCCAAATAAATTCGAAAAGGATACAAAGATGTGTATGCCCCTCTACAAAATCCTGAGAGTGTACTGGGCAACATACTGGCCTAAAGGTTAGTTACTCTTTCCACACAAATTACCAAAAGGAAGGGTGAATGTTACAACTTCCAAAATACATAATGTTTTAAAACCAGAACTATTTTTTAAGTTTGTTCAACAAGCTTTATGCAACTACTAAATAGCAGACAGTCTTTGAAACACAGAGCAAGGAAAGAAACAGAAAAGTATCCCAGTCCCCAGGGGGTTCTAACTATTATAAAAAGACAGGCACTAGAGAAAATAAATATATTTTCTAATGTATTTGACAGTAACCAGTGCTATGTCGAAGTGTAAAGAAGGAAAGAGGGGCTGGGGATATAGCTCAACTGGTAGAGTGCTCACCTACCTAGCATGCACAAAGCCCTGTGTTACATTCCCAGGACTGCATAAACCAGGCCTGGTGGATCTCACGTGTAATCCCAAATTCAAAATCATCCTAGGCTACAAAACAAAACAAGAAGGCTGGTTGGAGTGTGCCAGGCTGTGGGTGGTGGCTGTGTTGAGCAGCACTGCCAGCACAGGTCTCTGAGCTGACACCTGAATCAGTGAAAGGAGGGTGTTTAGCCTTTTTAAAAAAATTTGGATGTTTTTTTTTTGTTTTGGGGGGGTTTCTTTGGGGGTGAAGGTGTTGAGACACAGTCTCATGTAGCCTAGTCTGCTCTGGAAGTTGCTACATTGCCAAGGTTGAAATCTTGATCCTTCTGCCTCTACCTCTCAAAGTGCTAGGATTGTGTGCCACCGTGCCCTTCATGGGGAAGGAGTTTTGCTAGAAGATTCTTTTTCCTTTGCTTAAGACCATAAGTGTGTTCTGTAGAACACTAATTACAAACAAACCACCTGCACGGCTGTCTCTAGCCTTTCACACTGAGATTCCACAGCCTGGGAAATTCAGCTGTGTCTAAAGCAGAGGGTATGGAAGGGACTGTCACCCCACAGGGGGCAGGTTTATTTCTTTGCAAGGCAAGGTTTTTTTTTTCCTTGCTCAATCACAAAGTTTCTTTAGAGGTTGATTTTATTTCAAACATCAAACTTGGTGTGATACATCTTCTGTTTTCTTTCAATACTAACATAACAACTGACCTGTTCTGTGGGAGATAGGCTTGAGCCTAGGGTGATATTGCAACTGTCAGGGTCCAGGAATCTTGGCTCTGTAATCTGAAATCCAATATGCTAATGAGGCATCGTACCCTCTAATCTGTGAGGATGTTGTCTGTTATTCTAATAGGATGATGCTAATAAGGTATCCTACTTGCTGTACTGTGATAGGACGCTAAATCTGTTATGCTAATGAGGTATCCTACTTGCTGTGCTGTGATTGGACCACTACCCCTATATAAGCTTGTGCCTTCCTGCAATAAAGCAGACCTGTGTCACTGAACCTGGTCTCCTGTGTCTGAATGCGGCTCTGCTGACACAGTCTCCTCACCAGCCCTGGGGTCCGGGACCGGCAGAAGCAGTGACCACAGGAGGCAGCACAGGGCAAGCAGAAGAGCTGCCTCAGCACCAGGCGAGCAGAAGAGCAGCCTCAGCCCAGGGTGAGCAGAGGAGCAGCCTCAACGCCTGTGAGAACGAAGGAGCGGCCCCACGAGAATGGAGGAGCAGCCGCCGCTGGCGGTGACTGCATTGTTCAACTCTCTTCGAGCCACCATTCCAAATAGTTGTATTATCTCATTTAAATCCTCATAACGACTCTGAGATACACAAAGTTATTGTCCCTGTTTTAGCAAGAAGTCTGGTTTACAAAGCTTAAGTAACCTTTCCAAAGTCCCTTAGATGGGAAAGAGGACACCTGGGATGACTTTAGACCAAGCCTTTATCAAACAATAAAGTTCATCATCCCATTCCACAGCACACTACTGCCTCAGAGTCAAGAAATCAAATGCTGCACAGTTCGACAGACTTATTAACTGTTCAAGTAGAAACTTGATACAAAAAGCAAGCCTCATGACAAAAGTTTACATTGTAATGCCAACCATTAAGCAATATGAACTCACAGAAGCAAAATTCAGTCTCTAGTTTTGAAGACCATCTTGGGAATCTAAGATACAAACACCAGGATTGGTGATGCCAAAAGGATCATTATGTTAGGGAAAAGAAAGCAAATGGACCAATAAAGACAAAAGGAAACTACATCCTGTCTCTAAGAATATCTCTGGTCTCAGAATTGTTCCAAGTCCATTAAACCAACAGAGCAATGAAAACATGCATTATTGATCCCTAGATCGATTGTAGCAACAATTAATAATTAAAATCAGTGATAAAAGAACAAATGACAAACGTCAGTGTGATGTTTGTGCTTGTCATGGCAAGCCTTTATAGTCTTTCTGAAATGACAGCCATTTTTCTGCTCTGTGATATAAACAGGTTAAGTCAAAGGCAAATGTGTATTTAATATAGAGGAAAATGGGTCATCTTAATGAACAACTCTGTGTTCTAGCTTCAAAGATCTTTTTAAAGTATCGAAAATTAGAACATGAAAATATAATGAAGTATATCCGAATTTACTATTCTGGCAGGAAGATTTTTTCGATGCACTATTCTGATTGATGGGCTCTGAACTAATGGGTTTCAACTCAAATATTGGTTTTAATAATATTGACAGCAGTTTCCTTTTAAAGTAGTTTTACATAGAGTTGATTCTCATTATTTGTCTTAGCAATTATATTTTATAAAGCGACTGCAACATTGAAATAACAGATATGAACTACTAGGGAATATTTTCCCTTGAAGAATTACAGTCCTTTAACACCTGGTCACAATATTTTTCACAGTCAATCAATGCAAAAACCTTGTCATAAGGGGTATGCTTCTGTTTGAAGTCTTTTTCTGGAAAAAAAATACATATTTGATTCATGAACATTGAACTCAGTGCCAAAAACACTGTATCTCATGTCTGTAAAAAGCGTATCATCTATATATTTTCTCCATAAGACACATCACGGCTTTGTAGATCTTAGGACCCACACATTAGCTCTAAACAGAAGGCCATGTGATCACTAACAAGAAGCACAAAAATGGAGGAAACCTGGAATCATGCTGGTAAGATGAAAGAGGGTGCATGTTTACAAAATGAGAGCTGAAAAGAAGGCAGAGCATCACCTGGAATGTCACCAGGGGCGTCACCTGGGGCATCGCCTGAAACGCCACTGCTGGGAACATAGACATTGGGCAACTCAAAATTTTCACGTCTTTATGCAGGCCCACAAATGGCCATGAAAACACCATGAGTTGACTCTGAGGTCACAAACTTTAGTGAGTGGGTGAATTAGCAAATTGGGAAGATGTGAATGGAGGATCAACTGTGTAAAATGTCAAGTACATTCTTGTACTGCTTTTTAATTGTATGAAAATTTCATTAAATACTGTGTTGCATTTAACAACCTCTTCAGATTGTACCAACAGCTGCGTGGGGCTAGGGAGATGGCTTGGTGGGTAATATTCCTGCCATACAAACATGAAGACCTGAGTTCAGATCTACGGTAAAAGGGCACAGTGGCGCTTCTTCTGAACAGTGCTGGAGGAGAGGAAGCAGGTAGTGGGAATAGGCAGATTCCTGCAGCTTGCTGGCCAGCCAGCCTAGCCAAGCAATGGGCTCCAGTTTCAGTGACAGACCCATTTCAAAAATAAGGTGAAGAGCAACTGAGGAAAACACCAAATACTGGCTTCTGTCATCCTCACATCCTCACATATATACAACACACACACACATACACACACACACAGAATGCCTGACCCCTGAAGGTGTGGCTTCAATAATGCAGAGGCATTATCTCTAATATCTGTCATCTGAAAAAGGTCATTATTGATCTGGGTATTTCTTTCATCTTTAAGGTTAAAATTAATTTCAGTGGTTTGTGTAGTACAGCATTTCTAGGGAACACAATCACACTGTTTGTTGAAAGGAATCTTTCAATACAAAAAGCACATTTTACCAAATGAACTTTTATTAATATACTGTCAATACATTATCATTTACTAAGTATTCTTTACATAAATAGGTCTTATAAACACTATCAATAGCTAAAGTTTCCTATTATCAACCTTTTATTAAGAATTAACATTCAATTGTTTATGGTATGTATGCTGGATAGCTTTGGTGTCAACTTGACACACCTGGGTTGAGGGAGCCTCAATTGGGGGATTGCCTCTATTGGACTGGTCTGTGGCCATGTCTGAGGGGCATCTTCTTGATGAGTGATGTGGGAAGGCCACCCCTGGGCAGGTGGGCCTGTGTTGCATAAGAAAGCAGGCTGGGCAGGGGCCAGGGGAGCAAGCCAGTAAGCAGCATTCCTCCATGGCCTGTGCTCCAGCTCCTGCCTCCAGGTTCCTGCCCTGAGTTCCTACCTTGGGCTCCCAGATGAACTGTGACCCAGGAGATGTAAGATAAATAAACCCTTTCCTCCCCAAGTTGGTAGTGGTCAGAGTATTTTGTCACAGCAGTGAAGAACAAACTAGGACAGTATGAGTGTTTGCCTATATGTATGCTTATATGTGCGCTGCACGCATGATGCCTGGTACCTGCAAAGGCCAGAAGAGGGCGTCAGATCCCCTGAAACTGGAGTTACAGACGGTTGCAAGCCTTCATGTGGGTGATGGGAACCTAGCCTGGGTTCTCTTCAAGAGCAGCAAGTGCTCTTAACCCCTAAGCCATCTCTCCCAACCCAATATTCAATTTATTAAAGACATAAATTTAAAACATAGGTCAACCTTCAGCTAAGTTCAATTTACAAGTCAGCTTATTCTATCTACAAATACCTGGTATTTTAACCTCTTTTAGAAGCTCTTGATTCTATTACCTCACACACAATAAATAAAAGCAATTTAAAATTTTTTATGCAGTTATTCCTACATATAGAAACAGAAATTAATGCACAGTACTAGGTAGATAGTTAATGCACTTATTATTTACTATTCCAACAAAAATATTAAATCTGCCTCTAGAAATATGAGCAGTGCTTAAGTACTTTAATAAAAATAGTTTAAGTTACTGAATGGATTATGAGAACTCAAATTTTCTTTTTTGGTGGGGGTCTTGTAAATGATGCTTCTGTGAGCATGGGGTTCAACCACTTCATCATTTTAATGCTTAATATATCACATGCTTGCATTGTACTAAGTTCCTCAGGTTTTACCAACCTATAGGTAATCATGTGCTCACAATGATGACCACAGCCCTCACTTACTGGCTATCTCTCTCACTTGCATGGAACCCCAGACTCTCTCTCTCCCAGGGAATGTCTCAGATACTCAGGTTTGCCATCTCCTCGAGGAAACTGAGCATCTGTGCTGTCTATTTACTCCAACTTCTCTATTACTTCATAGACACAAGGGTCTTAATGCCACTGAGTGACTTTTCCCTGTCCCTCCATTACATCCACTCTCTTTCCCAAGCCAAAGCAGAAGGAAGGCGCTAGTCCAACAAGCAAGAGTGCTTTTTCCTTTAAGAGAAGGGCCATGGCTGGTTGGATGGTAATTTAGAACTGCTGTGACACAAACGGATGATGATAAGGGAGAAGTGTTTATTATACAGAAAGGTTGGATCTTCTTCAACATTCTTCTTCCTACTGTGGAATCTTAACTACATCTATGATAAAATCTCTACTTCTCAAAGGAGACCGTACCTACAAAAAGGTTTATAATCAGAATGCTCTGGCTTCTGGCTTGTCAGAGGCAGAACAAGAATTCTTTCCCCATGACTGCAAAATTTCATTAGCTTCTAGCTCACTTTCATCCCTAAGAAAGGAGGTACCTTATTGGGAAAATTGCCGTTCATCTCAAGAGTCCTAGATGTCTGGCTACCCCTGGCATTTACTGTGAGCTAGGCATGAGCTGAGGACTTTATTTTATCTCCTCACAACAGCCTTCTAGGGTTTACATATGGAGAATCTGGGGTTTATAGATGTTATATAGCTTGTCCAATAAGAACTGGAACCAGAGCTGGGTGTGGTGGCACATGCCTATAATCCCATCCCTCAGAAGGCTAAGACAAAAGGAAACAAGTTCGAGGTCATTGTAGGCTACATAGTGAATTCAAGGCCAGACTGAGACTTACACACACACACACACACACACACACACACACACACACACACACACAAACACCATACAACATACCTGAAACCAGGACGCATGCTATTTAATGCATTTCAGGGTTTTGTCTGTATTTTTTTTTAATTCAAACCAGATTTATTCATTTGTTTGGGGGAAACTTTCTCATCATTCTCTAAATAAACTTATCTTTGTATTTCACAACAGGAGGATTCCCCAAGACTCACATACATAATTTGGGGTTACATATATATTATTAATTACATAGTATGGAGCCCTTGGGGTCATTTGGAGAGCCACTGTGTAGTACAATGAATATGACTTGTTTTGGAGTTTCATGAACTTACCTCAAGGAAGAGCAAGACAAACAAAAAGGACACAGGATTCACAGAAAGGCTATCAGGGAAACACACCACTACCCAGCAGCTTGTTAGGCCAGGGTCCGTGGAACACTCTGTGTGGGGGTTGCTGAGTAGCAGGAGAAATGTCAGAGGTTAGGTGGGTGGGGCTGAACAGACAGGCTGCTGTGACAGTGTCCTGGAAAACTAACCACCATGGTAAGACCGAAATTTGCCCTTAGAGGCATATTCATATTAAAAGAGTACAGTTGCTGTTCTAAATTAGCAAGTTTGATCTTAAAAATAAAGTGGTATCTAAAATCTACTAAAAGACAGTCAAAAAACAAAGCAATAGTTGGAGAGGGATCTGGAGGTCAAGTGAGGGCTTTATTTAAATGAAACTAGTTTTTCTTAAGAAGATCCTATGTGGGCCAAGGAGGAGCATCCAGATGCCAGGGAAGAGTCGATCCAGAGCCCTATCTTTGTGCATGCAAAGCAGGATGGGATGGTGTGAGGAACTAGCCGGTCTTCCCTGGGAAACCAATCATCAGCTTGAGGCAGATGCAGGGGAAGGCACTTCTACAACTCTTCTCCGATAGTTTTGATTTTCCCAGTGAAACAGGGAGCTAGTTATAATCTGAGAATGAAGGTGGAAGAGAAGATGGTGTAGATCTGAAAAGAGAGGAAGGATAGGAAATATTTGGTCAGGGGAGGGAACACTTGAACAGGAGAGTGAGGAAGCAAAGGGGCTGAAGAATGCAGTGTGAATACCAGGCTGAGGGGAGTGTCCAGGAATGTCAAGCAGGCACTGTCAGCCTGGCTGCAACCCCATCAGCTGCAGGGGCAGAGGAAGAGGAGAGGAGAACCGTGTCAGATGTGGCTGCAGGTCATCTAGGCATGGCCAGGCATGAGGGGACAGGGAGACCTGCCGGGGGTGACACAAAGGGGAGGTCTCTAAGGTTAAGTGCTGGAATTTATGCTGAGAATGAGAAGTGCTGGAAGAAAAGGTTGTAGATAGACACTAAGTCCAAGAATGGATAATTAGCTATTCAGATTTTACAAAAAGAAGAAAAAGGCTACTAAAATAAACTATATGGTTTTAATTATTTTAAATATTAGATGCACTAACAGTAGGTTACATATTATATATCAATTAAATAGCTATACTATTCTCATAATAATTCCAAAATGTGCTCATCATGAAGACGTGTAAACATATTTTTTTAAATCTTCTTGTAGAATGGTTCCATCATTTTTATCAAGAACTGTCGATTTTTTTTTCTTTGCATACTAGCAACTAACATACCATTTTAATCTCCTTTCAACTGCATCTGAGTAAGTGAAACAGGAGAAAAACCTGAGTTCTGCAACATTTTTTAAAGTGTCTCTGAAGAATTATGTTTAAAGGAGGATAATTTAAAGTATGTGCTGTTTAGTCAATCTTCAAAAATAATTTGCAAGGTGGCAGTGGGTGGTACACACCTGTAATCCCAGCACTTGAGGGTGGAGACTAGAGGACCAGACCGATCCAGAGTTCAAGGCAGCTTCAGCTACATGAGACTCTCTCAAAAAAAAAAAAAAAAGAAAGAAAGAAAAAGAAAAGAAAAGAAAGGAAGAAAGAAATAGTAATAATTATTTTCACATTGGGGTTGGAGTTATCCATAACTAAAAGTGTCTTACTTAGATCCCCTTGTAGGGGATGTCACCACGTTGATGTTTGGGTATCTGGACATGACAAAAAAGGATGTTATCAGGATGCCCTCTTCATTTATTAGGTAGTGGAAACATCTACGTCATCCCTCACCCACACTATGTAAAGTCCAACAGAATACATTGCTTGTCTCTAAAACTAAAAATAAAAACCTGGAAAGCTTTTCATTTTCCTCCACTAAACTTACTCGATAGCAAATTTGCAATTCTCTTTAACTGGATGTGACACCTGCTCCACACATGTCATCCTGCTGGTCTCACAGTCTCCTACCCATATTCTACCAAAGCTTGATACAGCATGTGCAGTGAGAACATAAAAGAAACCAATCACAGAAAGGGAAACATCTCAAGTGGGTAGAATGACATAGGCACCCAATTAGGAAACATCTGCCTTATTTTGAAAACAGAAGTTTCAAGTGACTGGTCAGAGAATGACAGTGGCAGAAAACCAGACTTGAATGACATGGCACCGACTGCCAGAGGCGCTCTTCACCTAGATACCTGCATAGCTCAAGTCACTTGGCCGAGTTAGATGTTCACGTATGTATCTCTTATTTTTTGTCCTAAGTTCCTTATACAAAGCCTCTCTAAGGAACATGCAGACAGATGTAAATTTTAGGAGGCCTTCCCAAATCCAGTTGAGCCTGGGGATGCCTGAGGTCTGAGCTAGGAGCTCCTTTGTAACTCTGTTAACTCACTTCCAACTTTCTCCCTGCTTCCCCCTTGTTGCACTCCAGCCCCACCCCACAGGACCATCTCTGCAGCTGCTCTTCCTTCTGATTGGATGGCTCTTTCCACAGGTCAACACCACATGGCTCTAACACCACCCTCAGGAGAGACCTCCTTTGCAACTCCCCCCACTAGTCTCGGACTCTGTTTCCTATAGTATTCATCTCTCATACGTCACTCACTCGAATATTTATGAGCTCATAAATTCTCCCTGCACTGAAATGCGAACTCCATGAGGGTAGAAGTCTATTTGTCTATTTGGCTTCCTGTTTTGTCCCTGGCACCTCTCACAGTACTTGGACTGCTGTGTTTTTAGAATTCGTGAACTGAGGTGCAACAAAAACTAAAAAGAGAAGGCACATACAGGTAATGTTTGCTAATGAAAATGTTCTCAACCAGTCATGATGGCTCATGCCTGCAATCATGCCTGCAATCTCAGCAGTCAAGAGGCTGAGGTACAACAGTCACCAATTCCAGGCCAGCCTGGGTTAGAGTGAGACCCTGTCTCACACACACACACACACACACACACACACACACACACACACACACACGCAATCTTTAAATATAAGCTTGATGCACTTCTCCCAGATTTTCTTTCTTTCTTTTTCTTCTTTTTTGTTATGTTATCTTTATAAGGAGATCGGGTCTTGCTATGTTGCCATGCTGGCCTCAAGCTCCTGGCCTCACATCATCCTCTGGCCTCAGCTTCCTGAGTAGCTGGGACTACAGGCACTGTGCTTGGCCATTTCAGTACTGTATTGTTTGCAAAGCAGGTGACCTTATTTAAGGGCTGCATAAAATTGCCTTCTGTTTCCTACCCTCAGACTCACAGGATTACAGTGCAGGGTCCTGGTCCAGAGCCCCTGGGAAGTTTTAAGGGACAGCATGCAAGCATGAGGCCAGCAGGGGGAAGCTCCTTCTCTCCTAACCTCTCTTACTCCTTCCCTTCTCTTTCCCTGAAATTCCTTCTCCTTTCCCTCTTGCTCCTACCATTACTAATTTCTTTTTTTTTTTTCCAATGTGTATTAGTGTTTTGCCTATGTGAATGTAAGTGCACCCATGTCGTGCAATGCCCATGGAGGCCAGAAGAGGATGTCAGGTCACCTGGAACTGGAGTTAAAAAGGGTTGTTAGCCACCAGTTAGGTCCTGGGAACCAAACCTGGATCTTCTATGACAGCATCCAGTGCTCTTAATCACTGAGCCATCTCTCTGGCTGGGCTAGAGCCCACTAAGTATGCAGGCTAGGTTCAAATGCAGAGACCTGCCTGTCTCTGCCTCCTGAGTGCTGGGATTAAAGGTATGAGCCATGCCCAGCCATGATTAATTTTTTACTGTGAGTATATCTCACTCTATGTCTTCAATTTCACAATACCTTTTTGCATGGGAATCCTGGTTTTTAGTGGTATGCATGAGTAAAAATTTGAAATACAAATATCAGATTTAAATACTTTAGCTGAAATGTCTATGAATTCTAAGTAAAATGAGCAAAAACCACTGAATCGTTTGGTTTTTTTTAAAATTTTTTTATTTTTTGGTCTTTTTGAGACAGGGTCTTCCTGTAGCCCCAGCTGTCCTGGAACTCACTGTGTAGACCAGGCTGGTCTTGAACTCACAGAGATCCGCCTGCCTCTTCCTCCCAATGCTGGGGCTACAGGAGGCATGTACCACCACACCCGGCTGTGTTTTTTTTGTTGTTGTTGTTTTTTAGTTTTGTTTTTTTTTTAATCAACAGAAGTACTAATTTAAAAGAAAATGTTTCTAGGTACCTAACTCTTCAAACAGGTTTTCAAAGAAAAGTGTTAGTTTCACTTCTGTAAAGATGGTATTTTTTTAAAGGTCATCATATAGCTTAAAAGAACCTATGATGTAATTTTCCACTTGGCCTATTAAGATGTATTTTAGGGAAAAAAAATGAGTAAAATTTATTTTTAACTAGGTAGGGAATGCAAAATGACATGTTATTTTGGCCCAGTTTTTAACCTATTTTATTAAAATAAAATGTGCAAGAGTGATTTTTCTGAACAAGCAGATCATTCTGAGTTGGATTATTAGTACAAACCCCTAACTTCTTTAAAATTTGCAATATTCTAATATTGATACATATCTAAGGATACGTCATACTTCCACAGCATGTGAAACTCAATGGCAAAAGGGACACCTGTGAATCTAGCTTTAGAACTAAAATATTTTCTTTTCTTTGTTTTCTCGCTCTATTGTCCCTGCTGATCTGGAACACACAGAATTCCTCCTGCCTCGGCCTCCTAAGTGCTAGAACTACAGGTATGAGCCATGATGCTCAGCTTTAAAGGACTGGATGCACTAAATTACATTCTGGTAGTCTGGGAAAGTCCTGGTATTCAAATGGCTCCATGAGAAGGTTAGATATTCCAGCTCCACACAGGATCAAGCCAATCATATTTCCTCAGATACAAAACAAAAGCCTACAGTCTTCCAAATAGCCTCATAACCAAAGGCAAAAAGGAGGGGATTGCTACTGAAAAAAAAAAATCTAAATTTTAGAGACTGGAGAGATGGCCTAGCAGTTAAGACAGGGTATTGCTCTTGTAGAAGACCTGAGGTCCATTCCCAGCACCCACATCAGGTGGTTCACAACTAACTCCAGCCCCTAGGGATCTGATACTCTCTTCTTGCTTCAGACACCTGCACTCACATGCACATACCCAAACACAGACATATACTCATAACACATAATTTTTAAGTTTTCTTACAAAGTCACTAGCAGTTAGTGCCTTCTAGAAGAATGGCTTTCCTTTCTCCTACACAAAACTGGAAATAAACAAGTCTTCCAATTAATAGCCTTAAATAAAAGGTTATTTGTCCAAAAAAATTTAAATCCTTAAAAAAAAAAAAAAGACACCAATAGCTGGGCATGGTGACTTATTCCCATAATATAAGCATTCAGGAGACTGAGGCAGGAGAATTGCTACAAGTCTGAGTACCAAATAGTCTAGACTACAAAGTAAGACCCTGCCTCAAAAAGAAAAAAATCTCTATGGGCATTGCACACATGGGTGCACTTACATACATGCACGCAAAACACTCATACACAGAAAATAAAAATAAACAAAAAAATCAAAAATATTTTTTTTAAAAAAGATCACAACTGGAGAGATGGTTTGGCTTTTAAGAGCACCTGCTGCTCCTGCAGAGGACCCAAGTTCAGTTCCTAGGACTCACATGTTGGCTCCAGTTCCAAAAGATTTGACACCCTCTTCTGGCCTCTGAGGGCATTGCACACATGTGGTGCACTTACATACACAGAAGCAAAATGCTCATAGACACATAAAATAAAACATAGTGAGTTCCAGGACAGCTGGGGCTACAGGGAGACCCTGTCTCAAAAAGACAAAAAAAAAAAAAAAAAAAAAAAAAAAAAATTTTAAAGAATTATCTATGAAAAATGGAAAAAAAGTACTTTGGATTCTAAACTAAAGCTGTGATCAGTAACAACCATTGGTTACCTTAAGCTATGTTGGCCAATCAAAAATATAGATGTGTTTCAAGTGGCTAAATAGTCAGAGTGAAATACTCAATATCCAAAAAGCAGCAAACAAATTTGTCAAGAGAAACTGTAATGCACTAACATGTTATGGCCTTTTTCAAAGGTCTATTCTTAGATATAAAACAATTTCCTTTTAATTAAGCCTTTGCTTACAAACAAGTTATTTAAGTAAATGAAATCTAACAAATCCAATCTAAGAGCAATGCTGTGCCTGGAAACAGAAAGGCGCTCTAAGCCGTTTCATACAGCCTTTCACCAAACCCATGGTAACAATGAACATTCAACCTGAGTGAAAGATTTCTAAATGCAGACACTTTAAAATAACGCATCCTAAGCTATATGTAAAGGTTTAGCAAATTATTTATGTCGCTTATCTTTAATAATGGGATACCATGTTTGACTTGTAATCAAAATGGAAAGAAAGCTGTTATACCATATATTACTGTACCAAGAGTCAGAGTTTCCAGTCTATATTTAGTTCACATTAAAATGGAAGCAAAGACGCAAACCAAACTAAAAATAAAAATGTTCTACAAAGTTGAGATTTTTCAAATGGACTGAAATTTAGCTTTATTTGGTCCTTTAAGTGCTGATATTTAGCAGTACCCTCACCCTGCATTGTTTGGGAACCTAACTCTACCATCTTCCATCATCTACAGTAGGGGCCAACGTTAGCTGACTGGGACCCACCCACCATCTCCACCGGCCACATCCTGCTGGCACCTGAGTTTGCATAGTCAACAAGTAAAGAGTTTTACATATTCGAACTGGTTAACTTTTTAAAGCAATATTTTTAAACCTGAAAAATATATTACATTCAAATTTCAGTGTCCTTAAATAAAGCTCTATTGGAATACAGCCACTTGCTCATTAGACTATGTCTATGGCTTTTATACTAAATGGCAGAGAGGTACTGGTTTGTGGGCAGGTGGGTTGGGTTATGCTGTCCTTTTTTTTTTTTTTACTATGGTATGACTGACAAAAATTATAAGCTGCTATCGACAGTTGATGGCATCTGAGGGAGGGTGTCAGTTTTCTTTAAAGGTGTGGCCCTTGGTAGGTCAACCATGCTCCAGTCGATTAACCTTTCCTCACCCATGAGGATATGGACAGCACAAATGGACTCAGTGAGTTGTTTTTTAAAAATAAAAGAGCTGGATGTGGTGGCACACGCCTTTAGTTCCAGCACTCAGGAGGCAGAGGCAGAGGCAGGCGGATCTCTGTGAGTTCAAGGCCAGCCTGGTCTACTTAGTGAGTTCCAAGTCAGCTGGGGCTATAGGGAGAGACCCTCAAAAAGACCAAAAAGTAAATAAATAAAAAAGAGGTGGCAAGGGGAGTGGGACTGGGAGGAGTTAGGTGAAGATCAGGGGATGAAGATGATCCCCTGAGAATTGTATGAAATTCTCAAAAAATTAATAATTTTTTTAAAAATTATAAGATGATCATAGTAATTCATAACTGTAATCCCAGCCAGACAGGAGGATTCCAAGTTCAAAGTCAGCCTGGGCAACTTAGTAAGACCCTGTCTCCAATTAAAACAAGTTTTTTTTTAAAGGAGGTGACTATGAGTATAGGCCAGTTGTCTAGCATGCCCAAGACCCTGAGTTCAATACCCAGCACCACAAAAAAAAAAAAAAAGTGTATTGCATATATTTATGTTAGAAGGCATAATATTTTGATATACACAGACTATGAAATGATTGTCAGGGTACTTAGCCTATCCAGCATCTGACTTTTTTATCGTGAAAACATTTAAGACCTCACAGCAAATTTTAAGTTTATAAATTATACATTATTGTTACAACTATAGTCACCATGATACAGTTACAGAGCTTACTCAGTCTGACTGAAACTCTGTGCTCTCTAACCAAGGTCATGTCACTCCACCCTTCCTCCACTTCCCTCTCTGGTCCATTATTCTCAGAGCTGAGTAACTGAGAGGGAGACCTAATGGCACCACAAACTTAAAATCCTTACTACTGTCAGGTGTGGTGGCGCACGCTTTTAATCCCAGCACTCGGGAGGTAGAGGCAGGCGGACCTCTGTGAGTTCAAGGCTAGCCTGGTCTACATAGTGAGTTCCAGGACAGCTGGAGCTACAGGGAGACCCTGTCTCAAAAAGACCAAAAAAAAAAAAAAAAATCCTTACTACTTTGCCCTTTAGAAACATTGGCCAACTTCTGCTCCAGATGAACTGGTCAAAATGTAAACATTCCTCCCATTTCATACTGAGTTTCTGGGCAACAGACCTGTCAGCACTTTATTCTTACTTCTCCCACTTCATCCTATGAATTCCAGTGTTTCCGCTCAGAACTGTTGCTAAAAATTTTGATAATATTTTCTAGTTTATTTTTTCTGTCTTAAACTCTGGACACAGAACCATCATGACCTACGAAGGCATTGCCACCTACAATTTGAAAAACCATGAGCAGGTCTTCCCATTCTCCTCTATCTAGACATCATGGTTAAAAAATAATACTGTTTTATTTGCATAAAGCAAAGAAAAACACAAATCATTATTTTCACATATTGCCTTGGCATAAAGGTATCAAAGCTTACTTATACTTTTTGTCTTTTTGATACAGGGTCTCCCTGTAGTGTTAGCTGGCCTGGAGCTCACAGAGATCCACATGCCTCTGCTTCCCTAGTGCTGGGATTAAAGGTGTGAGCCACCACGCCCGGATGCTTATACATTCTTAATGGTAAATTAAAACCAAGATACTAATCAGATGATCATATTCACTCCTTGGTTGACTTTAAGAGCCGCCTTAATTCAGATATAATTTGTTGATAATTTCTGAATATCTTGCCAGTGTTTAGGTATTTTTTTGCTAAATTTAGAGAATAATTTAATTGTAAAGATAAATACAAATGGCAAACAAAATGAGATCCCAGTTACCTAACCAGGAGGTATTTTTGACACACAAAACTTCATGACCTTGACTGAGATGACTCAATGGCCAAAAAGTCGTTGAAATGGTTGATTTGTTTACACCATTACATAACAGCTAACCATCCTAGCCTGCAAGCTGAGCAAGCAGCCCTTGGCCACCCCTGCAAAAATGAAAGATTACTGCACCCACAGGCCAGCAGAAAGCACAAGTCTTCATGTTCACCAACAGCTCCAAGTTTCTATTAATGCTGTTTCAAAATGTCTCATCATCAAGACCTGTGAAGTGTGTGAAACTGTTACAATAATTGTGTCTAACTGGGAAATCCACAAACTTGGAAACAACAGGGAAGGGCAAAGAGGCAGCAGAAGAGACAGGAAGGATACTGCTCCCATTTGGCTTTCTCCCATCAGCACCACATTAACTTCTGCATGAGTTTTTGCCTTTGGGAAATTAAGTTGGCCACAAAACTATCTGTTTTGCCTGAAATTGCCTGAAATTCTACTTGGCTAATACAGAGAAAAGAAAAACATGAAAAACAGAGAAAGAAAAAAAGGTAAATAGGACAAAAGATGTATTAAGAAACCTTGGGGGTGGGAGTGGAAAACTAAAGGGGAACAAAGATCACATACAACACGAGGATGTGAGGAGGGCACTACGACACACAGGAGTTTGTTAAGCTACGTTAACCTTACAAGCACACCAGTCTTACTCGTGGGCTGGGCAAAGTGAATGCCTAACATGTGTGAGGCCCAAGGTTCCATCTTTATCTCTCTCTCTCTCTCTCTCTCTCTCTCTCTCTCTCACACACACACACACACACACACACACACACACACACACACACACACAATTTTTTACCTAAAAACAGCATATCCACTACAAAAAGCTGAGATGAATGCCCTGGAACCACTCATTTCCTTCCACAGATTACATGACCCGATACTATGTTAGGTTCAACTACATGATATTTCCTACCTTGCACTAATTCTTTGGTTTTGTTTTGTTTTGTTGAGACAGGATTTTCCTATAGCCCTAGCTGGCCCAGAATTTGCTATGTAGACCAGGCTGGTTTTGCTCTCACAGAGATCTGCCTGCCTCTGCCTCTCCTACACCATTTTTGATAGGCAACTTTGTATAGCTCAACTTAGTAAGTTGATTAGATAGACTGCCATCACTGAAAACAATGAAGTAGATATAAAAAAGACACTTTTATGTTCCTAGTAGCATTTTAAAGAAACAGGTATATATTCATATGTGTATTATATATACTTATATATAATATATGTTTATATGTGTAAATACTTATGTATATAAAAACAGATACTGATATTTTCTCTATATCTATCTCAAGCCTTGAGCTTTCTCTATCTCTATATCAAGCCTTGAGCTTGAGGAACTCCTCCTGCTTCTCCAGTGCCAGGATTACAGGTGTACGCTACCACATGTGGCTATACATCTTAAATAAATATATATGTAGTCTGCATACATAAAATATATGTACATGTTTATATATCCTTACATGTATGTTATACATGCAAATATATACACATATATATATACACACATGCACTTGTATGTGCATAGAAATTTTCTGGAAGCACTATGCATGTTTCTGAGAAGGAAACCTAAGGTCTGGGATGAGACCGGTTACTTTATACTGGCTATTATTCAAGCTCTTGTGCTGTTAAGACTGTGTAATTTGAGGCTGGAGAGATGGCTCAGTGGTTAAGAGCACTACTGCTCTTGCAGAGGACCGGGGTTCGATTCCCAGCACCCACATGGTGGCTGCAAACCATTCTTAACTCGAGTTCCATGAGAATCTGAAACCCTCTTCTGACCTCCACGGCATTGCAAGACATGGGTGCACTCACTTACATTCAGGCAATATACTCATACACATAAAAATAAAATGTTTTTTAAAAGACTGTAATTTTATATATGTATTACCATTTTTTTTCAGACATTGTCTCATGCAGTCCAGGCTATACTCAAATTCACCATCCTCCTGCCTCAGCCTCCTGACTACTGGAATTACCATACCACATTGCCAGCTTATACTACTTTTTCAATTAAGAAAATGTCTGCTTTTCAGGGGCTGGGGAGATAGCTCATCAGTTAAGAGCATTGACTGCTCTTGCAGAAAACTTGGGTTCAATTCCCAGTACCCACATAATGACTAACAACCATCCATAATTCCAGTTCCAGGAGAATTGATGCCCTCTTCTGACCTCCTCAGGCATTGTACAACACAGGTGCACTTACATACATGCAAACAATATGCCCATTCACATAAAATAACAAAAAAATCTACTTTTCAAACACCTCATGTAACTTAATGTCCTTTATTAACCTGCAAATCATTTAAAATATTAACCAGGATTTACAAGAACACTTCAAATAAGGTAATTAAACTCTAGATCTTTTTTGTTTGATTGATTTTGAGACAGGTTATTATGTAACTCAAACTGACTTGATACTCCAGATCCTCCTACCTCTATCCCCTGAGTGCTGGAATTACAGGTATGTGCCACTACACCTTGTTTTTATGCAGTGCTGGGAATCAAACCCAGGGTTTCACTCATGCTAGACAAGCACTCTACCAATGAGCTGCTTCCCCAACCTTCCACTTTAACTCTAAACTGCCAACCAAAGAGCTTAATGATTCTAAGCCTCTGAAAGGGAACTAAAATTACTACTAACTACATTTGTATGTTTTTTTTTTTTTTGAGACAGGGTCTCCCTGTTGCCCCAGTTGGCCTAAAACTTGCTAAGTAGACCAGGCTGGCCTCAAACTCATAGAGAGATCCACCTGCTTCTGCCTCCCAAGTGCTAGAATTAAAGGTATGCACCACCATGCCCAGCCTACTAGCTATATTTTAATAAAGAGATTCACAATATGAAGCACTATTCATAAGTATTTAATTCACATGCACAGTGTGTGTGGGGATGCACGTGTGTGCAGAGTCCAGAGGCCAAGGTCAGGTGTCTTCCTCAATCACCTTAATTTTTTGAGTCAGGGTTGCTTCCTGATCTTAGAGCTCCATGATTCAGCTAGCAAGCCCCAGGGATCCTCCTACTTTCCCAACACTTGACTTTTTAAAAATGTGGGTAATGAGGATCTAACTCAGGTCCTTGATTTGTACAGCAAGCACTTTACAGACAGAGCCATCTTCCCAGCCCTGAGAAGTATTTGCTACTTCTATACACAACACACTCTGCTATAGGCCATATGTCTATACATATGGTCTCTACATATAAATGCTTGATAGAGAGCATATCTACACATCTTTATGTAAGCAGTTGTGTATAGGTATATGTGTACAGAATTCAAGTCACCACTAAGTAATTCCAAACTCTCATGCCACATGGTCCTTTGGTGCACCTACAGAGTCTATAAGCAAGAACTGTCAGTGTTGTCTTTAAAACTACTAAGCTTTGAGCTAGACCTGAGACTTGTGCCTCTCTTCCAGGGTCTCCCATCTTACACACCTTTGGAGAAGAGGGATAGAATATCTATATTCTTCTAAAGATGCTTCTCTTCTTTTCTGGATTACACCTTTAGTAGTTCTGCTTGTATAAACTCCCCAGTGACCTCATCTTCTCCCCTCAAAAGCCTGTATATGATAAGAGTCACAGTGATGGAGTTTAGGGAATGTGTCTGTGGTTGGGATTGCTGTGGGTAGAGTGTAAAGTTGAAGCTCACTAGTCTCAGCAACATAAGGCCCTGATCTCAGATGGTCATATATGAAAATATTGATGAACTTATATGAATCCTAATATATGAGCAAGTATAAAATATGGAATTTCTGATATTCTTGTACTGAATGTCAGAAGCATTATTTCAGCATTTGATGATTATCCATAATTGTGGCAAATATTTTTATTGGAAAGAAGGCAAAAAATAAATATGCTTTTTACATTTGTCTTCATAAATGCTTTATCTCAAAATTAAACACTATAATCTTAGCTATTAATGCAAGTTCATTAAACCTCCAAATTTTAGTGGCAGTACTTTCCAATAAATTTGTTGTTCAAACTTATTTACTCTATTCAATTTAGGACCTACTCTAAATTCTCTCCCAAACGATCTACATTCTATTAGCTAATTTTGATATTAATACACATGGAATTTTTACCATTTCATATAAATATATGCCATTTTCCAACTTGCCATTTTTCTCATTATTAACCAGTACTATGCGTTTTTTAAGTTAAGATTTTAAATGTTAAAGCACCATTAGGAAAAGTCCATATTGTTTATCTTTAATCGTCAAGAAATACTCTAAGTCCCAAATTATTTATTACATGTTCTAAAACTCAAAGGTCTCTATTTTTAAAAGTTGCAAGATGTAATTAAATCAATTGCAGAAACAATCCTTGACTTAAAGAGTCAAGTACATCTAAACAGCCACTGACCTGTGTACATCTGTTTATTCATCTTAGAAAGTAAGCAGGCAACGAAGACAAACAGTAATCCATGGGCATACAACAAAAATTGTTTTCATACAGGACTCCACTGAGAAAGCAATTTTCATGAAACTAGCTGTACAATGAATTGACTTTTGCAAGTATATTTGTAAAGGAGTACCCAATGATTTTACTGTTTTCTTCAAAATCTTCCTTAAAAGTCCCCCACTGATAAGTCTGTGAAGACTTTTAGACTAAGATGAACTTTACTATATAAATCCGTTAAAACCCATAAGCATTTATTTGCTTTGTGTATGTTCATGATCAAATGAAAGCTCAACTCTTGAGACCTCACAGGCCGGCATAACTCCCTAAACAGGTGTAACAGCACCACACCCACTCCGCATAGACTCCACGTCCCCTAAAGAGGTGACTTTTTAAGGAAGAACCACGGATGTGCGCTCTGAGCTCTGCCCTGAGTGGGATCCTGCGATACAAAGGCCTGGCCAGTGTCTTCGCACAGCACCCAATCAGCAGAAAAAGCGAGCAGGAGGCAGGGAAGCCGCCTGGTGTCACCCCCTTCCCGTTCTCTCAGGTTGGCCCATTGAGTAGCAGTGGGAAGGAACCCCCGCGTGCACCCAGCACCCTAGGCAGGTCGGCCTGCAAGTGCGCACATGAAACCGAACCACAGCTCCGCAGGCAAGAAAAAAAACAAACCCTAAACAGCCCTTTCAACTTCCCTAAGTGGGAACTCGTCATGGGGCTTGAATTTTTCCCACGCTCCCGCCAGGCCGCTCGCTCCAGCTCCGGGGTCTCCGCCAGCAGAGCGCTCGGAAACCGACCCCGGACGGGATTCCGTCCACCGCATCAGCGCGTTCCTGGCGCCCGGCCCCGCCCCCATCGAGGCCCCGCCCCTCCCAGGACCCAAGGGCACGCTCCCTCCACCCGCCGCTCCCGCAGGCCCGCGGGCCCCTTCTCACCTTGGTCCGGAGCTGCCCGGAGGTGGACACTTTGCGGATCAGTTTCTGGGGTCCCTCCTGCTCCGCCTCGCTGTCGGACGAATCCTCTCCCGCACCGGCTGAGGCAGCCGACTGAGTGACTGTGGCGCCCTCCCCGGTCGCCGCTCCTCCCGCGGCGTCGGGAGGGTGGTGCTGGCTGCCGGCCCCGGCCATCCTCTCCGACTCCTGCGGGGACATAGCAGCGCCCCGAGGGGCGGCGGTCAGAGGATAGGTCAGGCCAAGCGCCCGAACCCCGCGCCCAGCTGCCGCCATCTTCCGCTGTCCCAGCCGCCCAGCGGGGCGACGGGGCTGCGTGAGGACCACACGCGGGAGCCCCGGGGGAGCACCACCGGGTTCCTCTGCCCGCTTCCCAGCCGGCCTCCGCGAGGGGCACAGGGCACGCGGATCCCTGCTCACCTGCGCACCCAGCCTCGGGATGTTCTGGGGTTCCTGACCAGAATACGACCAGCACCGGGGTGCAAGGATGGAGGTCGTGCGGTGGATCAACCTCCCCCCTGCTCCTTCTAGGACTAGAAAGTCGAGAGGGACAGGAAATCTCCGCAGCCAGCCCCGACCGCAGGTCAGGCAGCGGCGATGCTCCTCCCTCGGGGGTGGGGAGGAAGGTCCAAGGCGTAAAAGGGAATCTGGAGCTTGCTCCTCCTGACTCCCTCTGGAGCACCCATCCACTTCCAGGACCCCGGCTCTCTCCAGACATTCGGACTTGTAGCACGGTCCCAGCTAAGTAGAAGTCCCCTCCATCCTGCAGACAGATGGTGTCTCACGACCCCCATTCCCCCTCGGAGGACCATACCTCTCCCGCCTTCGTGGGGAAGTTCGGGTCCTTTCGTCCCTCCCGACAGCGGTGTTTAGTTTCTGACCCACCCCCATCCGGCGCACACGGAAGAGAACAGCATTTTCCGGGAGGTTCAGCTCCGCTCTGAGAACTTTTCGTCCAAAAAGAGCGATTCCCTTTGGCTAACAGGAAACTGGGAAGGGCGTGGAGAGAGCGTAGAAACAAGAGAAGACACTTAGCCCAAGACTGTATGCTAAATGTCTAATCTGAAACGCTCATCCAGACTACCTAGAAGAAAACAAGGCACTCAGTTAGGTGAACAAAGTACGGGGTGGGGGGAGAATTGATCTTCTTTAAGGGAGTGACTTTAAATAGGCTGACTAGACTTCAGTGGATGGACTTGCATGGAAGAAAGTTAGGAGACACTTACTTTACACAATGAGAAACTCTGGAGTCCTGGGAGAGCCACTCCCTAGCCCGGACCAGAGCTGGAGGAAATGGGATCAACAGGCTGAAGCCGCTAGCTCTGGAACCATCCTGGGCAAGCAACTTAAGCACAATTGGGAAGAGCAGCCTCTCTACTGAGAGCACATCAGCCTCAGAAAACTTAATACTGGTCTTGGACCGTTGGTAGAGAAGATACTAAAATGGCAAGTTCCAGTTGTCACCAAAGAGAACTCCACACTGGTGTTTTTTTTTAAATTAGGTAAGATGTCCCCACCAGACTGGGGGGGGGGGGGCGGGATTCTCTACCAGGGTTGAGCAGTGAATCTCTCTAGCTGATCCCTGCCATTCAGTGTTCATTCCTTTCCTATTTGGTCAGTTGACTTGACCTTTAAAGCTCCTCCAATCTAAGATTCTGGGTTTTCTTTGTATTTTTTTCCTTAGTTGCACTCTTTTTTTTTTAAGTTTTATATAATTTTATTTCTATATTAAATGATGTTTTTTACTTCTTCTTTGAATTATTTATTTACTTTTATGGGGCTTTTGGCTACTCTAACATTACCCCCCTCTGAAGAGATATCCCTAAAATATTTTAAGGATTAGGTACAAGCTCCCAAATACCCTAGTTGCATTCTTACTCCCCAAAATTTGATCTCTGTGTTAGCACTGTCAGCTCTAAGAGATTTAGAAATGATATGCAATCCCAATACTGTAATTACATTGTCAATTAAATATATTAACATGTAAAATGTGTTTAGATCCTTCAGCACAAGAGATGACTGCCATGTTACATGAACATAAAGACTATTTCTCCAGTTTCAATCTTTAGGAGTGGGGCAAAATGGACTTCCAGAGTCCTTATGGCCCTCTAAATATGAAATTCTGTGTCTACAAGAACATTTTTCTGGGAAAGCTTTAGGAAAAAACACTGGCCTTGAATGGGGATATAGCTCAGTTGTAGACTTCTTGCCTAGTGTGCACAAAGTCCATCAACAGCCAAAATCAAAATAATGGCCTTTATACCCAGCCAGCTGTTTGGTAATAGACAAGTCTAATGGTTTGGCAGCACTCATAAACACCCCCTAGTAAAGGGTCTTTGTGAGGAAACTGAGAGCACAAACTAGGACCAAAGTAAAAAACAAGTCATTACTATTCTAATGTTCTTACTTTGCCACACTGTATAACAAAAGTCAGTCTGTCAGTTATCACTACTATCCATGCGTTAAACCTTGAGGTTTTATATAGCAGCATATTCCAGGATCCAGGCAGAGGTGAAGTAAACTGAAAGACCCATTCTAATGGTCATGCCTATTTTCTAAGAAGAGTGTGGATTAAGTTTCTCATTCTTTGATTCAAAAGCTGATTGCTTAGATACTTTAGAAGAGCTTCCTATCCAGGAGCTGGGCAATTCCTGCTTAATTCTTCAAAGTACAGGTGTTTGTTACTTGTAAAATTTTAGCCTTGAAGCCAGCTCTGCTCTTCAAAGAGTCCTGTAGCAAGTTCTAAAACTTGTGCCTTGAAAGCAAAGCCCATCTAAGACTGTTCATGCTAAATAAATGACTGTTGCTCTACAATATTTACAACACACAGGAAACTGAGGATCACAAGAAACTTTGTATAGGCAAAGGAAGGAATGCTGTCTCGTTTGCCATAAAAAGCAGTGCATGAAAAACCCTGGTTGAAGACTGTCTCTCCTGAGAAACAGTCCAGGAATCCCCAACTTAAATACCTGACCTACTGGCTGCTTTTCACATCTTAAAATTTCAAGAATGAATATCCAATCTATACCAACTGTAATACACTTCACCTTTTGTTTAATTTTGTTTTGTTTTGAGACAGTCTCAGTGCACCTCAGGCTGGCCTGGAACTCAACTGTAGCCCAATCTGACTTTAAAGTTGTGGTAATTCTCCTTCCTCATCCTCCCCATGCTGAGATTACAGGCCTGTACCATCACAACTTCATCTCTCTTAAAAGTAGTACAGCAATGTCAAGATCTCAGTTTCTTAACAATTTTAATGTAGTTCAAAATGGCAATTGAAAGAAATCTCAAATATGTGGCATATTGCCTTATTTGATTAATAAAAACTTCCTTGCCTTTCTCCTTAGTGTTTTAAGATTTTCAAATAATTTCTTAGATGCTGCTTACATTTTTTTTTATTATTGTTACTTTCAAATTTCTTTGTGGAACACATCACCGACATACTACTATTAAAAATGTGGATGTAGGAAGCTGAGGCAGGAGGACTGCCAACAGCTTGAGGCCATCCTGGGTTACCCAGGATCACACAACAAGACCTTGTCTCCAAAGAGAACAACAACAACAACAAAATGTGGATACTGTACAAATCATATATTTAGGATGAAATGGAAATAAGTGAAACCAACTATTAATTAGTTTTCTATGTAATGAGGTCTGCCCCCTCACCCCTTTTTTTGAGACGTGGGTCTCATTGTGTAACTCTAGCTAGCCTGGTAACTGGCTACATAGAGAGGGCTGGCCTTGAACTCGCAGAGATCTACCAGCTTCTACTTTCTGAGCCCTGAAATTAAAAGCATGCAGCACCACACAGTTGGCCCTCCTGCCCCATTTTTTAGCAGTCCATCATCTTAACCACTCAGCTACCTCATCAGTGCCTGCCCCATGTTTTTAAAAAGCGTAAGTCACAGCTAAATATCATGCTGATTAAAACTTTTTAAATGCCTGTATATTACCATCTACAAAGGCAGTTTTGAATCATATTACCACTATTAATTTTAAAAAACTGGATCATTGATAGTCACTTGCAATGTTTAATCCCTGTATGTTCTATGGCTTTACATTCAAATTATAAAATAATGTGCAGAGAGCTACATGTTATACCTTGAAAAACACAAGTAGGTACTTAAGGGCCACCATGTTTCAGGACTCATGTTCTTAATCAGTACAGAACCAAAACACAAGTTGAGTAGGTACAGGCCTGGAATCTGCTTTGACTAAAATTGTAGAACTATTTCCATAATACACTACTTATTTATTACATGTTCAGAATTCAACATTCAAAAGTATACCATTGAAATTTCCTTGTTACCTGAATAAAAAAAAAAACATTTAAACTTCAATAGTGCTATCAATTATATAAACAGCCTTTCATCCTTGCACATAAGGCAAAAATCTTTCATTACCTAGCAGACTACATAACTATGTTACCGCTCATTTATATTTTGACCTTTTTGCTTTGAAATCCTTCCATTTCTAAGTGTCCATTAATACTAAAAGCCAATTGATATAAAAATCATTTGGGGGCCAGGTGTGATGGCACATGCCTTTAATCCCAGCACTCGGGAGGCAGAGGGAGGCCGATCTCTGTGAGTTCAGGGCCAGCCTGGTCTACATAGTGAATTCCAGGACAGCTGGGGCTACAGGGAGACCCTGTCTCAAAAAGACCAAAAACTAAAAATCATTTGGAAATAAAAAACAATTTTAGGAAATTAAATAGACTCAAGCATCCCTCTAATAAAAACTTCTGTAAATACTCCTACACATTTAAATTTTGCTAGAATTCTACCTACCTATTCGCTCCCTCCCTCCCACCCAAGATAGTGTTGTGATTAAGAACTACTCTGCTAAACAGCTTCCTACCCACCCATAGCCAACAGCAAAATACTGTGAGAAAGAGAAAGAAAGAAAAAGAGAGACAGAGACAGAGACACATACTGGGGATGACTCAGGGTCATCATCGTATGTGCTAGGTAAGTGCTCTATCATTGAACTACATCCTAGCCCCCAAATACTTTTTTTTTCTTGATTTTTTGATACAGGGTCTCAGTATGCAACCCAAGCTGACCCTAAACTCTCCTTCCTCACTAACTGCTGTGATTCCAGCACCATGCCCAGCTCCCCAAATACTCCGATTTGAAGCTTAAGTAATGCCTGTATTGTCACTGACACTTGATTATATTCTAAAACTGGCATCAAAGAAAACAGAGAAACTTACGTGCTATCATTTATCTTCTCTAGGCTCAATACACAGCCGGAGTAATCTAAACAAAGCTAGGAATTTTAATATTCTGATTTAACTAAATAATTTCAACCCCTCACTTGAAGAATGTCCTGAAGTCCCAGAAACACCCTCAGCTCCAGACATGGGGACATTTTAGACAGCTATTGTTTCTCTACAAGTAGCCACATCAATTTCCAAGAAATCATTTGCTTTTCTGTCTGCATAGTAGAAATCATAACATCATGGTTTAGGCTTCATCAGAGAAGAATGACAAGAGAAATCCTTACATGTACCCACCGTTGCGTGCAGTAATCCCACTTACTTAGTACTGAATAGTCCTTTTTATAAATGTAAATTTGCAAGCTTTTACAGTAAAGCATTAAGTTCCCTATATTTGAATCTTAAGATTTTAAAGAACTTAGAAATGGAGTCCAAGTGAAAACAAGTATTCTTTTTAGTGTGTTGTTTGTTTTTAAGAGTGGAAGGATTTATTTTGGCTCATGGTTGGACAGGATACATTCTATCTTGGTGGGGAAAGTGTGGTGGCTGGGGCTCAGTCTATGGTGGCCTGAGCGTGGAAGAGCTGCATGTTCTGTGGCACCCACCAGGAAGCAAAGAGCAAAAACTGCTATTGTTTTTTGTTTTGTTTCTGTTTTTGTATTGGGAAGAACAGGGTCTTCTTGTAGCCCCAGCTGGCCTGGAACTTGCTATGTGGACCAGGCTGGCCTCAATCTCACAGAGATTCACCTGCCCCTGCCTCCCAAGTGCATACACCATACCTAGTGAAAACAGGTATTTTCTTTTTAAATATTTTATTTATTATTTTTATTTTATATGTATGAATGTATTGCCTGCATGTATGTAAGTGCACCTGTGTCGTGCAGTACTCACAGAGGACGGAAGAGGGCATCGGTTCCCTTGGAACTGGAGTTGCAGATAGCTGTTAGCAGATATGTTCGTACTAGGAATTGAATTCAGGTCCTCTTCAAGAGCAGCCAGTGCTCTTATAACCTCTGGGACATCTCTCTAGCCCCAAAAAAGGTATTCTTAACCCGATTGTCTGAGTGTGCATAGATTGGCTTTAGGAAACCTGATTCCCTTGAAATTGTGCTCAAATCCATGGGCATATAAAAGTGTGTGTGTAAGTTAATGATGTCATAACCATCTTAGTTTCTGAGTACACTGTGTGATGCTACAATGACTAAACATGACATTTCTCAGAACTTGTCCCATCTGCTAAGTGGTGCTTGACTATATATCATAAAGGTCCATTTGTGAAGGAAAATTCATATTCTTAGAGGGATCACTGACCCAAACAAGTATCAAGAATCTCATTGTTGAGAGATCCATCCTGCCTGTAGTCCTAGCACTCAGGAGGCTGAGGCAAGAACACTGCAGGGAGTTCCAGGTGGGACTACAGTGTGAGACTCTGTCTCAAACACAAAAAAAATAAAAAAAAAAACTGATTTTGATGGACCCAGGTTCCTTCAAAACATATTAGATTAAGCTAATGACTTCCCCTTTGTTCCACATGCCTGAAAGGTCTAATTTAATGACTTCTTTCACTAATGCATTCTTTTTCTTGTATATGCTACTTTTTTTAAGCAGGGGATAACTTTAAAAGCTGAAAGAATTCCCTTTATGCTTTCTTATTTTATTTATTATTTTTATTTTATGTCTATGCATGCATTGCCTGCATGTAGGTAAGTGTACTGGTGTCGTGCAATGTCTTCAGAGGTCAGAAGAAGCTGCCGGATCCCCTGGAACTGGAGTACAGACAACTGTCAGCTGCCATGTGGGTGCTGGGAATTGAAACTGGGTCTTTTGCAAGAACAGCCAGTGTTCTTAACCCCTGAGCCATCTCTCCAGCCCCTCCCTTTATTCATTCTTAAATAAACTTTGTAGTTATTACATGTGTGACCACAAGGTTCACAATAAGATCACTTACCAGAAATATTTTATGCTATACACTTAAACACAGTTTCTGGATGATATGAATATGTGAAACAAGTTATTTTGTTTAGCAAAGACTATAAGCTTTCTGAGGACAAAACTCTTGTGTCTGAGTTGTTGACTGAGTTGTTACCCAAACATCACAGAACGTGATAGGTGCTTGATAAAAGTATCTGCTGAGCAAATAAAAGGCCTTTGGTGTTTCATGAAAATAAGGCTACTTTTTAATGAGTTCCACAGGCTGGATAAAGTGTCACCACTGGTTCACACACCTCTATGAAGGTTTTAAAAGTACCTGTGGGGAGGCTACTACCGAATATTTTCTGTGAAAATAAATAAGCCCTTTGGTTCTTACAGCTGGAGAAGTAAAGGGAGGAGGAGTTTTTCTCTAATTTTTTTCTAAATGCAAAGTGGTTCTGGCATCAGCACTCAAAGAGAATCACTAGACATTACTGTGTTTCTCCATTGTGATTGGTGTGGGCTTATAGGACTTCCTATAATAAAGTTCAAAAGAGGTCACAGGATTTAATTCTCAGTTATCTGAAATGTCAAAATTGAACTGTATTTTTAATCAAGAATAACTTACTCCCCAGTGATAACCACAGAAGAGAGAAGGGCAGATGGGCGACCTAACGTTCAAATTCACAGAAGCAAAGACAGCTGCAGATGCAGATGGATCAGAATCTAAGGACACTCCTGAAAGGTCAGGAAACAGGAGGCAGGGAAACGTACCCTAGGCGAAAGGGCTGAAAGTCTATGGATTAGAAAAGGAAAGGAGAACCAAGCCTAGTACCTGACAGAAGGCCCACCTGAGCACAGGGGCTCCCTGAGAAAATTGCATTCGAACAGCAAGGATGAAACCAGACATTTCGGACGGGACTTTTGAGGCAGGTTCATGATTTCAACCAAAAGGGAGTAGCGAAAGTCCAGATATCCTGCCAGGGCGTGGACAGCCAAAATTCTATACCCACACAAGATTACAGGGGTCTGCGTGGGGTGGGGATTCCTGGGTGGACTCCCCGGAGGGATACGAGACGGTTCTGTTTGAGACGGAAGAAGGAAGTTTAAAGGAGTTTGAGGAACAAATCCAAAAACCCCCGGGACTCCTAATTATCACCGTGGCAGACACGACACACACGCACTATTCTGGACCCCTAAAATGACTCAGTCTCCGCGTGGCGTGTGCTGCGAAATCCCAAGCGAAAGCAAAGTTAGCTTGTCACTCCACCCGGGGCCAAACATCTTGACCCCTGAAGCAGCCCGGGGCAGAAGCGGCGGACAGGAGTCAGGCTTCGCCCACCAACAGCCTCCGGAGGCTGCGGTCCCGGGAACCTCCGCGCCCAGGTGACTGCCAGGGCGCGGTCTCCCGAGGCGAGCCCGATCCCCTCCCGGCACCACACGCTGACCGCGCAACCGTCCGATCTCCTCTCCCCAGGCCGCCACTGCACGCTCGGAAACCCAGAGAAAAGTTGGGAAGTGGATGAAGCGCGGAAACCGTCCTTGAGAGACGGTCACCCGAGGCCCCTCGGACAAAGGCGCTCAGGGCGGCGCGCGAGGAGGAGCCCGGACGACTGAGGAAGCGCTGGCCCGGCTGGGAAGCAGCTGGGGACCTCATCCCCGGCCATTTCCTGAACGGAACCCGGGCCGGGAGGGAGGAGAGCAGGGGACAAGGGGACAAGAGGGAGGGGTGGGCGGCGCGCGGTACCCACCGGTTCCTCCCAGGCCGGGCTGCGGGCGCCGAGCGCCGGGCGCACGTGCTGCGGCTCCATCGCGCCGGCCCGCGCCTGGCCGCCCGGGACGCACCGAGCCTGGCCGCCGCCGCTGGATGCGCCTCCTTCGCTGCGATCGCTGTCGCCACCGCCCAGGCCCCCTCCCGGGGCCAGCCACCAGCCCTCCGCTGGTCTCCGGTTTCCGCCGAGCTCTCCCGCCCCCGCACCGGTCCCTTCCTCCTCCGCTGCCTCCTCCTCCTCCTTCTCCGGCGTCCCGCTCCCCGGCGCGGCTGCTAGCGCTCGGCTCCCCACCGCAGCCGCCGCCGCCGCCGCCGCCGCCGCCGCCGCCGCCTCCCACGGCTACAGAATCCGCCCCTAGCTCCTTCCTCCGCCCCCGGCTCCCTCCCCTTTTCCTTCAGCCGCCCCCTCCTCCCGGCGGGCGGCCCGGGACGCACGTGACCCCCCTGCCAGGCCTTATAAGGCGCGGAACCGAAAGCGGCCGCCGGGTGGTCACAGGCTCGGGGCAGTGACGGCAGGGACAGAGGTGGCCTGCGCCCCTGGTCCGGCGTCCACTGGGCTCGCGGGGAGCATCACAGGCAGCTCAGGGCTAGGTAGCCCGACCCCCGGGGACGCCTCCCAGAGTCCCTCTCCGGCTGCCTCCAGCCTTCCAGACGCCCATAGTCTGTGCCCACCTTTGTCCAAAAGCTGCCTGCCTGCGCCTGCCCTCCGGCTCCCCGAGCTGAGGCTGGAGCGAAATCATACCGGACAGTGACTGCCTTCAACCCTGCGAGGCAGAGCTTCGCACCCCAGAACCGGTCCCCAGCCAGCAGAGCCAGAGAAGGGTTACTCTGCCAGGTTGAGAAGACTGGGGATGGGCTACCGTCTGCAAGAGAGGTTAGTTAGGCTTAGGGAGTCCTGCTTTTATTCGTTTTCAGTAGCTAATATGGTTTCGTGAAACGAAAAACAGCTAAGGAGCAGGTCTGCGGTCCACTCAAATTAGCGTGACACTCAAATTAGGGACAGGGGTCTTCGTAGAGAGCGCTCAGATGGTAAGTCTCTTCTGGCTGCCCTCGGAGGAGGGGGATTGCAAGTAGCGCTTCAGCTCATCTTTCTGGAGTGAATGAAGATTTCCTTCCATCTAGTTCCACCCCAGCAGTGCCTGCCTTTACACAGGTCATTTCTTCTCCTGGACTTTCGGATTTCTGTCAGCATCTTCTCGTGGTCTTTAATTTGGTCAGATGCATTCACAGGTTTTGAAATCGAAAATTCAAAGTCACTGACTGGATCCAGCATGCTCCGCAAGTCATTCTGATTTCAGTGCCCATCACTCCACTGAGGCTACACTGACATAGATGACCTAATGGATGTGAAGATCCCTGAACCACGGATACTTTCTAATTCTCGTGTTATAAGACGTGTCTACGAAGTTTGTCATTGTTGACTAGATTTTTTTCCTGAATCTGTCCTTCAAATTGGCCCCTTGTCAATTGGGTCTTCATACTGTCTATGTCTTGTTTAGTTTCCTCTTACTTGCTGAGGCACCTAGGTAGTCTTGGTCTGTTTCTAATGAGGGTGGGGTAGGGGGAAATGAGTGGTCTGTCAGATCCTGTCTTCCCTTGCTTTCAGTTACCAACCAGATGCTGAGAACTCACAAATTTCCATTTCTTGAATTTCTGATCATATTGCCTCTACCTCTGGGATTACAGGTATAAGCTGGGGCTCAAACCCAGGGCTTCATGAACGCTAAGCAAGCACTCTACCAACTGAGCTATATGCCCAGCCCAGAGCCAACTTTTCAACCAAAAAGTTTCTACCTTGGGACTGGAGAGATGACTCAGTGGCAAGAGCACTTGTTGCTCTTACAAAGGACGAGGTTGGGTTTCCAGAACCCACACAGCAGCTAACAATGGTCAATAACTCCAGTACCAGGGGGTCCAACACCTTCTGGCCTCTGTGGACAGGCACTACACGCATGTGATGCACTTACATAAATGCAGGCAAAACACTCATACACATAAAATAATAACAAACGTTTTTAAAAAAGAAATATCTGCCTCAACCCCCTCAGGCCTTAAACTCAATCTAAAACAACTGAGCTTTCCTGACAGCTGATTTTTTAAAATTATGTATTTACTAACCACATGATTAGAAGAAGCATTTCATTACAGCTTTAACATATTCAATAACAATTTCTAGAGCAAAGATACCTCTTTCAAAAGTGGCTGTAAATTTTTAGGTTCACAGTTGAATTAATACCATTATACAATATTGAACTCAGTATAAACCCTATAAGACATAAAATTGAATGTTTTAACCTTTAACAAAGATCTCCATTTCATTTTAAAATAAACTGATTCCTACAGACTTAATGCTACTAGCATGTTTGCATATGTGTCTCTAATCTCTATGCATCTGATTATTACTAGTCACAGTGAGTTACTCTCGGATCCTTGGCACCTGAGTATGGATAGAAAATCATTAGGTAGATTTCAATGGTAATGTTTATCACCTCTACTAATTAACATGAAGTAAATTTTTATGCTTCTTCCTCAAATATAACTCATTTTTTAAATTTGTTGATTTTTTTGTGTGTATATCATACAGAACATCCCAATCTTATTCATTTATATACTCACTTCCCAAATGGCACCCTCCCATAACCACACACACACACACACACACACACACACACACACACACACACTGGAGCCCATATACTCTGACAGCTGATTTTTTTCTCTCTTTTGTCTCATGCTCAATAAATGTCACCACAATTCACTTAGTCATGCAAAGGAGAAGCCAAAACTTATCCTAGGCTCCTTTCTTCTGTTGTTTCCCCCTCTGGATGGTTCCCCTTTGTTACCTCTCCATTTCCCTGCTCTGGCCTGGTTTAAAGTCCCCTGTTTCCAGCTCCTAAAGCTTTGCATTACTTTCCTTACTAGTTTTTCATTTTTATTTGTGTGTGAGCACATGTGCGCATGTACACACAGGGAGGTCGGAGAACAACTTTCCGGAGTCTCGCCTTTCACTATTTGGGTTCTGGGAATCGAACTCAGGTCATCAGGCTTGGCAACAGGTACATCTACCAACTGAGCCATCTCTCTGGCTTTACTTTCCTTATTAGTTGTGCTGCCTCTACATTGACTATTTCTCTATCTGCCATCACTTTCACCATCACCAAAGTTAGCCTCCTAAAGGATAAAATTAAAGAATAATTCCAGTGGCTGCCTTTACCTGCAGGTTAAAGTCTTAACATCTTAGTCAGTGCCTACTTTGCCAGTTTCATCAAACACTGAGTTCTTACAGGCAGCCCTCTCAGGCGACTTATTCTGTGTCCTTCCTGGAATGTCCTTCCTCTTACCCAGTCTGTCAAACGCCTGTCCATCTTTCAGTGTTCACTCTAAGGGTCACCCTTCTTGTGAAATTATTCCTGACCCTCTTGCATGTTGCAACTTTCTCTACACTAAATGCCATCTCTGACACCCGCCCCCCATCATAATGCCTTAGAAGACTTCTTTGAACTTGGTTTTTACATATAATCTCTCTGAGAGCAAACATTATAACTGACTTACTCCATCTTCCTCACTTCCAATGCAGTTCTTGACACATACCAGATGTTTCTCAAATGTTCATTGAAAGAATCAATTATATGATATAGTTTGAGGTATATTTTTGAGGCTCTAGGAAATCAGTTCCTCACCCATTGTCCCATTTGATTCTCAGAACCCACCTGGAACTAGAGCTGTTAACCACCATGTGGCTGTTGGGAATGGAACCCGAGTCTTCCACAAGAGCAGCCAGGGCTCTTAACCACTGAGCCATCTCTCCAGCCCCTGAAACTAAATTTAAAGTGATTATTCATGGCTACAGAGAGGCCCTGTCTAAAAAGAGGCAGAAGGGAAATTACACAACCCAAGTGCTCTTACATGCATGCAGGCAGAACAGTCATACACATAAAAAATAAAATAATAATAAAGTAAAAGCTGGGTGTGGTGGTGCATGCCTTTAATCAGAGCACTTCGAAAAACAGAGGCAAGCAGATCTCTGAGTACTCAGCAGTAAAGAGCACTGCTACTCTTACAGAGGACCTGGGTTCAGTTCCCAGTATCCACTTGGTGGTAAGTCCAGTTCTGGGGGATCAAACGCCCTCTTCTGGCCTCCAGAGACACTAGGCATGCACATGGTGCACATACATACATGCAGGAACACACACACACACACACACACACACACACACACACACAAATAAAATAAGTCTTTAAAAAATTGAATTAAGGAAAGGAGGAATTGATTTAAAGAGGAAAAGGAGGAGGAGATTAGAGAGAGACTCCCATCCCCTTTCTGCCATGTGATATTAATGAGAGGATAGGGCAATCTATGAGGAAGAAGGCTCTCACTCACCAGACACCAGATCTCTCTAGGCTCAGTCTTGGACTTCCCACCAGAACTGTAAGAATTTTTTTTGTTATTTACAACCTGTCTAATTAATAGTGTATTTTATTAGCAGTCAGGACAGACTCAAGCATCTATCCATTGTTTTCTCACCTTAAATTCTGTTCTGTATGCTATAATCGTCCTCTTTTCATTACTGGTTGCCTAGTATAGATCTTTATTCTTTCCAGCATTCCAAGTCATTGTGTTTCAAGTGTGTCTTATGAATTAACAGTTAAACCTGGGTGTGGTAGCACTCACCTTTAATTCTGACTGAGTCAGGTGAATCTCCATGAGTTTGAGGCCAGGCAGGGCTACGCAGTGAGACCCTGTCTCAAAACATAAAACCCAAAATAAAACAACAAAAATAAACGGTTAAATTTTAATATTGTAGAACTATTCTGAGAACTCACTTTTAGTGTTTTGTAAGAACGCTTTCTTCCTACTGTCCCTGACCCCCCCACACACACACACAGTGCATCCTTCTCAAGGGACAGAAGCATCAGTGGTTCAGATTGGCAGATGTCTCTTATTCCACAGTGCATCCCTCTCATATACCTTTGACCTTATCCACACAAGGGAAACTTATGGTGCAATGTCTGCTATAAGAAGGAAGAGGAGGAGGAAGAGAACTAGCCTACCATCTTAAGGCCTAGACCCTGCACAGACACACATGCCATCTGGGACACACCATTGGCAAGAACTCAGTTACAGGACCACTTAGCACAAAGAAAGAAAAATGAGCTCACAAATCTCAGCCACAAGTCTAGCACTATAGAGGATAAAACAGACCTGGGAGAAAAACCAGCACTATCTGTCACATCATGATTTTGTATTTATTTAAGTTTTTCTTTGCTTCTCTTTTCTCCTACTTGCCTTATAGTTCCCCTTTCTAAATGCTTGAACTGATTTGAACTTTATACCTTCTAGTTCAATTCTGAATACTTACCCTAAAAATACTAACACTTATACTTAATATCCAGTATAATGACTATCTCTACCATCTCCTACCAGTACAATCTTGAACAAACAAAAATACTTTAACTCTCAAGTTCCCTTCCTATGAATTGTATTTTTTATTCCCCATTTATTTTTAAAATATATTTGTTTTCTGTTTTTATTTTTTTATAGTGCTGGGGATCAAACACAGGGTCTTTACATGATAGACAAGCATTCTACCACTGAACTATGTCCCTAGACCCCCATCTTTAAATTCTCTACTTGTATAATTATTACTACTTGTATAATTATCTGACTAAATTAAACAACATTTTTCCTGTGTTTTCAACCTTACTGTTTGCATTTTATATCTCATTCTTTCTCAGTTTGTCTTGGTTTTTTAAAATTTCTTTCACCAAAAGTCTATGAGTAAAGTTTTCTCTGTGTATGCATTCTATTTTCTCTCATATTCCTTAATTATAACTTCATTGGCTATGGAATTCTACATTGAGAATGATTAATACTAACTCTTTTGTCTAATTACCTTTTGGCATCTGTGGCTAGTCAGGAGAAGTTTGTTCTCAGTATCATTGCCATACAGATTTTTTTCTCTAATAAAATTTGATATGTTCTTTTTTCAGTTGATGTTTGCATTGTTGATTTTGATCTAAGTTGATTTTGGTTTTAGATATTCTCTTCAGGACTTGATAAATATTTTACCCCAAAGATTTAAATCCCTCTTTAAATCTGAAAAAGTGTTTAGCCCTATTATAGTCAAGTATTACTTCTCTCCACCCCTGTTCCATGCAATTTTTCTGTAACTTCTACTAGATATGACTTGGTGTTTTTCATTTTATCTTCCAAATCTTAACTTTTCTTTCATATTATCATCTTTGCTTTTCTTTGCCAATCTTAGGAAGTTTTCTCGGATTTATCATCCAATTCCCTAATTCTCTTTGTGGCTATATTTAGCACGATGTTGCTGCTGTTGCTGCTTGTCCTTTTGACACAGGGTCTTGCTATATAGCTCTGTCTTCTGCCCTAGAACTCTCTAAGTAGATCAGATTGGCCTCAAACTAGGACCCATCCTCCTGTCCCCCGAGTGCTTTAGCCCAGTTCTTAATGTGTCCATTGAATTTTCAATTTGTTTATATTTCTAGAATTTTTATTTCATTTTTTAAATTTGTCCTTCCTTTTTTATAGGACCTTACTTTGTTTTAGAGTCTCTTCTTCCCTTTGTCTCATTGTAAGCACATTTATTTAGAAATGCCTTTCAAGTTGCTCTATTATTTATAATTGCTACAGTATGTCTTCCATTTGCTGCACTTGTGGGCCACATTTGTGTTAGCTTGTTTCCCTGCATGCTTTGTTGTATTTTGCTGGGAGATTCTCTTCAGTAGGATTTGTTTTCCATGGGAATAAAGCAAGTACAACAGAGGCATATATCTGGAAAAGTCTGATTTGGGTTCAGCCAGTGGCCACCATATTTCCATGGCACATTTGCACTTGTGGCAGTTGGTGCTGCAAAACTCAAGGAACTGAGGGCTAGGACTGCTCAGGTATCTCTGTCTCCAAGAGGCCTCTTTAAAAAAATTATGTGTATGAGTGTGTTGCTTACATGTATGTAATTGCACATGTATCATGCAGTGCCCTCAATGGTCAGAAGACGGTGTCGGATCCCCTGGAATTGGAGTTACTGGACAGTTGTTAGCTGCCATGTGGGTTCTAGGAAACAAACCCAGGTCCTATACAAGAGCAGCCAGTACTCTTGACCACTGAGCCATCTCTCCAACCCGCTCCAAGAGACCTCTTGATTACTCATCCCACTATGCTGGCTTCACAATAAACTGGCTTTTTGTAGGATCAGGTGTCCCAAGGTATGTGTTATGACAGAGAGCTAGGAGAAAGCTGTATCCTTGTAGGAATTCTCCTCACATAGTCACATAGCATCACTTTCACCAAATGAGTTGGCTGAATATCACAAAACTTTCCCAGATTGAAGGGTCCAGAATATATACCCTTCAGAAACATTGTACAATGAACAAGTGGATGAGAGACATCTAATTGTGAAGCCATCTTTGGAACAGTCTACCACAATACTATAATCCCAGAAGTGTTGATATCCGTGCTGTGGACTTCTGAATCAGAAGTCCCTTCTCTGCATATATTATAAGCATGGGATTTATCTTCCCCCGGAGGGGGAAGGACCTGGAAAACATGATTATCATCCATGAAGAATGCAGCTCACCAGAGGAGAGGCATGTATTTATCACATTGGAAGAACAAAGAGCAGTAGCTTCTGTCACTCCAGCCAGATCTTGGTGACTTTCCCATGGAACTAATCTGATAAAGACTTCTACATGAGGACTGCATTTGAAGGTACTTCATAAACAGATTACATCTTTTGGGGGGGTGTCCTTTGGAGGCAGGGTCTCCCTGTATAGCCCCAGCTGGCCTGAAACTCGCTATGTAGACCAGGCTGGCCTTGAACTCTCAGAGGTACGCCTGCCTCTGCCTCCCGAGTGCTGGGATTAAAAGCATGCGCCACCGCTCCCGGCTAAAAGATTACATCTTAATAATATATCTCAAACACGAAATGGAAATGTTGGCCTTGATTCTACTTTAGAAAACTCCCATGGAACACACATAATAAAGAGGGCCCACAGCACAGGAAGCAATGCTTTAGCATGTTGGCTGAGCTCATCTTTGCTACCTTAGTGACAGTGGCCTTCATGCTTCTTCATGTGGCAGAATAAAGTGATGTGCTTTTTCTTTCTCTGCTTCCCTTTTTTGGAGACAGAATTTCATTAGGTAGGTTAGGCTGCAGCTGTGTTCCTACCTCAGCTTCCTATGCGCTGGGATTACAGGTGTCTGCTTCCATATCCCAAGCACATGTGCTCTGTCACTTACAAACTACAGCTCAGTGTAAATTTTACAAATGATCTTATTTTGCTTTATTGCCCTCATTTCATATTTCCAGAGAAACAACTTAAAAAGCATCTTTACCCTGAGTATTGACCAGTAGAGACAATGAAAAACACACTAAGTAAAAGGCATTTTTAAAGCACAAAGTAGGACCAGTGAGATGACTCAGCAGGTAAAGGCACTTGCTGCATAAGCTTGCTGGCCTGAGTTCAAGCCCAGAAACCATGGAAAGGAGAAAGGAGAAAAGAATCAGCTGTGCACACAAGCACACACACACACACACACACACAATAATAATAATAATAATAATAATAATAGAGGAAGAACCTGATGTCTGCCTCTGGCCTCCACATGTTTATGCATGGATGAACATACCACACATACATGTTCATGTACAACATTTATAACAACAAAAGAAATATTTCAAATGAACAAAAATGATATATTAATATCTGTGATAGAATTCTTGCAGAGATCCAAAGAAGATCTACAACCAAGACTTCTTAAATTATTCAAAAAGAGAAAAAGAGGGAGAACTCTCAAACACCTCTGAAACCAGTATCCTCCAAATACCAACACCGGGTAAAGAAGCAACAACAAAGACAACAGCAACAAAAAGAAAAATATAGGCCCATATCCTGAATGAACATAGACACAAACATTTGGAACAAAATATTCACAAGCTGCTTACAGACACACATAAAGAAAGATCACCCATCATGATCAAGTTGGCTTTATTCCAGACATGCAGGGATGGTACAATATATGCAAGTCAATGAACATCATAAGTCATATAAATGGGCTCAAAGACAAGAACCACATGGTCATCTCAATAGATGCAGAGAAGGCCTTTGACAAAATTCAACATGAATTTATGTTCAAAGTCCTAAAGGGAATTTGACTGGAGGGAACATACCTCAACATAATTAAAGCCATATACAACAAACCCATAGTCAACACCATGCTAAATGGAGAAAAACTGGAAGCATTCCCATTGAAATCAGGAACCAGACAAGGCTGTCCACTATCTCCACTTCTCTTTAACATAGTTCTTGAAACTCTTGCAAGAGCAATAAGACAAGAGAAGGAAAGTAAAGGAGTAATAATTGGAAAAGAAGAGATGAAATTATCCCTTTTTTGCAGATGACACGATATATCTAAGAGATGCCAAAAATTCCACCAGAAAACTCCTAGAAATTATTAACATGTTCAGTAAAGTGGCAGGTTACAAAATTAACCTACAAAATCTGTAGCCTTTCTATATACCAATAAAAAGCAACCAGAGAAAGAGTAGCTGGAAACACTCCCATTTACAATAGCTGCAAAAAAAAATCTGGGAATAAACCTGACCAAGACATTAAAGACACTACAATGAAAAATTTAAATCTTTAAAGAAAGAGACTGATGAAGATGTCAAAAAAACAGAGGGACCTCCCAGGCTCATGGATTGGAAGAATTAATATTGTGAAAATGACCATCCTACCAAAAGTCATTTATAGATTCAATGCAATGCCAATCAAAATCCCCATGACATTTTTCACAGAACTGGAAAAAAACTATCCTAAGATCCATGTGGAAGCACAAAAGACCTTGCATAGCCAAAGCAACTTTGAGCACTAAGAGCAATGCTGGGGGGATTACTATACCAGATATTAAACTGTATTAGAGAGCTATAGTCATAAAAATGGTACTGGCACAAAAACAGACCCATAGATCAATGGAACAAATTTGAAGACCCAAATATGAGTAATTGCAATTTCAGCCACCTGATATTTGACAAAGGGTCCAAGAACATTCACTGGAGGAAAGACAGCATGGTCAGCAAATGGTACTAGCAAAACTGGATCTCCACCTGTAGAAGAATGAAACTAAACCCCTATCTTTCACCTTGCACAAAAGCCAACACCAAATGGGTCAAAGACCTCAATGTGAAGCCTGAAACTCTAAAACTGTTAGAAGAAAGCATTGGCAATAACCTATAAGATATAGGTGTAGGAAAGGATTTTCTAAACCGGACATCAATTGCCCAGGAAACAAGGTCAACAATCAACAAATAGGACCTCATTAAACTAAAAAGCTTCTGTACATCAAAGGAGGCAACCAGGGAAGTGAAGAGAAAACCCACAGAATGGGAGAAAATCTTCACCAGCAACACATCTGACAGAGGTTTAACATCCAGAATATATAATGAACTCAAAAAACAAAGAAGCAAGAAAGGAAGTAACCCAATTAAGAGATGGGCCAAGAAGCTGAACAGAGTTCTCAAAAGAATAAATAAAGATGGCTAAGAAGCATCTTAAAAGGTGTTCTGCTGGGTGTGGTGGCGCATGTCTGTAGTCCCAGCACTTGGGAGGCAGAGGCAGGCGGGGCTCTGTGGGTGCAAGGCCAGCCTGGTCTATATAGTGAGTTCCAGGGCAGCTGGGGCTACAGGGAGATCCTGTCTCAAAAAGACCACAAAAAAAAAAAAAGTAGGGATGTATCTATACCAGACAATAAACAAAAAG
>NW_008356676.1:2118146-2125461 GCF_000622305.1 Nannospalax galili
ACTGTGTAAATGTACAATTACACAATGGAGCTCTACTCAGCCATAAAAAAGATGAAATAATAAAATTTGCAGGTAAATGGACCAAACTAGAAACTGTTAGACTAAGTGAAGTAATACAGACTCAAAAACCACCAGAACTTATGTTCTCCTCATATGTGGATCCTAGCACCAAATCCTGATAAGTGATTATATATCCAGACATAACTCCTGGAACCAGGATAATGAAAAGGAACCAGGGAAATAAAGGAAAAGAAAGAATCTGAAAGAGAAGAGCAGTAGGAAACAGGTGTTAATAAGGGAGATATGGATAAAAATGTGGTTATTTTAAGGGGAGGGGGGAAGGGAAGGTTATACAAGGAACCTAGGGGATAAAGGGAAAGAAGGAGCTCAAGAGAAGTGGGACCATAGGAGAAGGGTATTATTAAGGGAGAAAGGGGAAATATGGGGGTACCTTAAATGGGGAAACCCTGGTGGAAGGGTTAGACAATGTGAGAGATAAATAATGTCTAGGTAGTTTTTAAAAAACCAGAGGGAACCATATTAGTTCAATAACCTACTGATAAATTATACATACAATTAGATCAAAGAATATAATATATGTCTAGGCAAGGTTTATCTGAGAACCTTTGGTCTTTGCCAAAGCCTTATCTACATGGCACATGGTAATTAAAAGTACCAGACTGGTGGAACTAACCTTATTGGATGTTTAACAGCCATACTTTGAGGCCTACACTAATTTGGTCAGAGGGACATAAAGGACAGCTTTTGCTCCTTGCCCTCCTAGGTTGACTAAGTTCCAGGGGACTATCAGAACATCTCAAAATGTCCTGTAACTGTGGTGAGTCACCTGTCATCTTGATCAAGGAGGCCATGGAGACCCCACCAGATGGACTTGAACCAGTGTCCAGTCTACAAAGAGGAGAGTCAACACAGAGGAAACATTTCCTTCATGCTTCCAAGCGAAGCCAGACATGGTTGAACAGGACCTTTGATTTATCTTCACATAGACGGAACTGGTAAAAGAAAGGAGCCAGGGGCTCCTCCCAAGCCCATGTGACCCCTGAGGAACAGATCCTCAAATGACCTTAAGAGTAAAATAAATTGGTTTATCTGGGCCAATTGTAGGGTCTTAAACACTAAAAAGGAAAGTATAATCAAAGATTAATGGGGTCAATATAATTTTTAAGAGTCCATATGTATAGCTAAAGGCTACATAACAAGGAAGAATGCCAGACAGGAGATACCTTCCTTTGAGTTACTGGCCAAAAAACCCAAAAGACTCCCAGACAGTAACCCAGCATAGAACTAGGAAAATGAACAGCAGACCCCAATCTTATCTAAAGGAATATTGATAGCTGCTAAATGAGGCACAGTTGATCTTCCTAAAACAAGGGACTCTAGATAGGCTGACTAGATTCAGCAGATGAACAAGCACTGGGGAATGGCTGGGGGTGACTACAACACAGTGGACAGTAACAGGGATGACAGAGTATATGGGCTCCAGTGGGGGAAGTTGGGAGTCTATGGAAGGGTGCCATTTGGGAAGTGGGTATATAGATGAATAAGATTGTTTGGGATGTTTGATATATACACACAAAATCAACAAATTAAAAAAATGACATATTTGAAGAAGAAGCATAAGAATTTACTTCACATTAATTAGTAGAGGTGATAAACATTACCATTGAAATCTACCTGATGACTTTATATCAATACTCAAGTACCAAGGAGCCAAGTGTAACTGACTGTGGCTAGTAATAATCAGATACATAGAGATTAGAACACATGTGCAAATATCCAAGCGTTAGTAGCATTAAAAATGAGTCTTTCTGTAGGAAAGAGCATATTTTAAAATGAAATGGAGATCTTTTTTAAAGGTTTAAAAGTAATTCATTCAATGTTATGTCTTACAGGGTCTATACTGAGTTCAATATTGTGTAACTATATCAATTCAACTGTGAACCTAAAAATTTACAGCCACTTTTGAAAGAGATGTATCCTTGCTCTGGAAATTGTTATTGAATATGTTAAAGTTATAATGAAATGCTTCTTCTAATCATGTGGTTATTAAATAGAAAAAAAAACCTATAATTCACACTGAAAAACAAAAAAGATTGGCCTGCGGGCATGTCTGTGGGAGATTGTCTTGATTATTAGTTCATGTAGGAGGGCCCAGCCCACTGTCAGCAGCACGATTCCCTGGGCAGGTTGTCCTGGGCTGTGTATAAAGAACTTGCTAAGCATGAGACTGTGTGAGCCAGAAGTAGCGCTCCTCCTTGGAATCTGCTTCCAGCTTCTGCTTGACTTTCTGCCTGACTTCCTTCAACGATGGACTGTAACCTGGATGTGTAAGCCAAATAAATCCTTTCCTCCCTGGTCATGGTATTTGTCACAGTAACAGAATGAACTATAACAATGTCTCAATGTGGTTTGTGATTATTAACTAGCAACAAGATTCCCTAATTGCTTGTAATTTTTTCTTGTTTTTATTGGATGTATGGTAGGATTATGGATTTTTTTCCCTCCGTGAGATATGTTGCTTGTGAGAGAAGAAAATTATCAGTAACTGACCATGACTAGGTTCACAAAAAAAGCAATAAAGAACTTCTGCCTTCCTTGAGCATGCTAGGTGAGTGCTCTACCAACTGAATTACGTATTCAACCCTGTCTTTGCTTTTTTTGAGACAGGCTGGCCTCAAACTCATTATTTAGATAACACTGGCCTTGAACCCCTGAGCCTTTTGCCTCAGCCTCCCAAGTACTAAGATTATAGACATGCATCTATAGGCCAGGCTATGGCAGCTTCTGAAGTTACACTGTTCAAAAGATTTAAAGGAATAAGTGGAGACTGGAGAGGTGACTCAGTAGTTAAGAGCACTTGATCCTCTTGCAGAGGACCCGGCAGTTCTCAGTACCCACAGGGTGGCTAACAACCACCTGTAATTCCAATTCTAGGGGAAAAAACTCCCTCTTCTGACCTCTGTGAGCACTGCACAACACGGGCTTGGACTTACATACATGCAGGCAATATACTCATACATATAGAATAAAAATATTAAAAAATAAAAGATTAGGTGAAAATATTGTGTTTGAATGTACTTATTTTTGTCAAAATAATTTTTATATATTCTACTTTATTTTTGGAGATAGGATTTTTTTAGGGATTTTGTTTGTTTGTTTGTTTGTTTTGGGGGGGCGGTCTTTCTGAGACAGGGTCTTCCTATAGCCCCAGCTGGCCTGGAACTCACTGTGTAGGCCAGTCTGGCTTCAATCTCTACGTACCAAGTGCTGGAATCAAAGGCATGTACCACCAGGCCTGGCTCAAGATAAGATCTCATTATGGAGTATCTGATGGCCTGGAACTTGCAATCTTCCTGCCTCTGCTTCTTAAGAACAGGGATTACAAACAGGCTCCACCATGTCTGGATAAAAGAACTTAAGTAAATGAGATTTTAAAATGGTTTATGAGGTATAATGTACATTTTTCCAGACTGATAAGAGAAACAGATAACACAAGTCCAAAAGAATTCATATTCTACATAGGTCACAAGGTCAAAGCATGTTTGTTGTGTGTGTGTGCGTGTCTGTGTGTGTGTGTGTATGTGAGCTGGTGTACGTGTGTGGGTGCATATACATACACGTAGAGGTGAAGGGACACCATGGGATATCATTCCTCAGGCACCATCCAACTCGAACTACCACCACCATGCTTGGTTTTTTTTTTTAATGTGGGTTCTGAAGATGGAACTCAGGTCCTCATCCTTACAAGACAAGCAGTCTACAGACTGAGCTGTCTCCCCAGCCCGAGGCACATGTTTTGAGTATAAACAAGGCATATAATCCTATTTGTGAGATTTTTATCAGAGAAGGGATTATAATCCCTAGCAGGCAATTTGATCTCAACCAGAAAGAAACCTAAACCAGATTCCAGTGCTGGAGGGATTCTTTCCTGTCTTGTGTCTTCAATGTTCCTGGTCTCTCTACCCTGCCTCAATGATACTTATTGGAGGAACAAGATGGAATAATGCTTACAATGCGGGTAGGCGCGCCTAAGTGCTCCAGAAGAAAGGAAAAGAAATGACTATTACTTTTTTGTCACATATATTAGTTGGGTAACAGTGCCCCTTGTGATTAATGTAGGAAGTCATATCTTTTTTGAAATTAACAGCAATTAGAATTGGAAAGCTATATTTTGACAGCATGTTACATATAACCGGTTTTTAGAGTTCCCCTTTAAAGGAGCGACACTTTGGTTGTCATCACCCGAACAGCCCTGTGAGGTTATTATTATCCCAGTTACAGGAGAAGATATTAAGGTTCAGGGACCAGGCAAGTGCCCAAGATCGTAGCACTTAAGAGCAGTGCTTGTTTGTGGACTTGTCAGCATGTGGAGGTCCCATGAGATAAAAGAATCAGGAAAAAATCCAGGTATAGTGGTACATGACCATAATCCTAGCACTGGGGAGCTAGAGGAGAGAAAGAAAGACCACAAGGTCAGAGAGTACTCGAAGATGGATAAAGGTCATCTGCACAGGTTGAAAAGATGTAAAGAACTCTGGTTCCTCAGAGCCAAGAATAGAAAGCCAAGGAAGACACATGCACCACACCATAAACGTCAGCTGTTGTTCCGAGACTGGAATTCAGGTCTAACGGGTGTTTTCTCTCCTGTTGCCCCAGGATACAACAGCTGCCTTCAGTACAAAGGTCTTTAACAGACTGGGTCCAGCCTGCTCCTCCTTTCCCTGTATAGGACACCCCCTTTTTGAGACTCTCCTTCCTGTATCATCTTTGACTCTGCTTCCTGTAGCACTGCTTTTCTATGCCTGGGCTTCCCCTTTCTCTCCTCCTTCTTAACATAGATGGGAACCTGAAAGGCCATCAGTAGATGGGCAGGACCTCCAGAACATGACCTAACCCAGTTGGCATTCCCTCTCTACAAGTGGGTTGCAGCTGTACCTGAGCCAAGAACAATCTGCTTAGCATGCCATCTGCCCAATCCTGCCTCTCCCTGTTGCAGCCTCCACCCCAGGACACTCTAGTAGACAGTGCACCTGATGGGAATTCCTGGGGTGCCAGCTGAATGGGTGAAATCAAGAGCAGTTGACAACTGACTTCACGGTGGCGAGTAAGGATTGCAGCAAGCCTTGGAGGACAAGTATTGTTGCTGACTTAGATGTCAAAAGTATTCAATTAAGCTTCTGCTTTTCTGATTCTCCAAGAAAGTACCTTAACAACCTAAAGCTTAATCTCTTCCCCAATAAAAAGTTATTGAGTACCTCCTTTATGAGAATCATTAACTTTGTCTTGCTCAGAAGTCATGTTTAACAGTTCTCATAGTCATTTGATACAGAACTTTGAAACTTGACAAGCTATAAAAGTAAATTTAATTAATTAATTTTTATGTGTATGAATGTTTTACTGCATGTACGTACATGTTCTTGTGTCATGAAGTGCCTGTGGAGGCCAGAAGCAGTATCAGATCCCCTGGAACTGGAGTTACAGACTGTTGCAAGTTGCCATGTGAGTGCTAAGAACTGAACCCAGGTCTTTTGCAAGATCAGTCAGTGCTCTTAACTGCTGAGCCATCTCTCCAGTCCCCGAAACTGAATTTAAAGTGATCATTCTTATGTTTTCTTTTCTGTAACTTTTAAAACTGTGCTAAAGAACCTGGGGGTGTCATTCTGTTGGTAGAGCACTTGCCTAACATGCACAAAGTCCTGGGTTCAGTCCCCAGCACTGCATATACCAGGAGTTGTGGCACAATACTTGAAATCATAGCACTTGGGAAGTGGTGGCAGGAGCATCAGAAATTCAAGGTTGCCCTTGGCTGCATAACCGAGTTTGGACCATCTGAAGCAAAGACAAGCTAATCTCTGTGAATATGAAGCCAGTTGGCTCCCATGCTGGGAGTCACCATGTTGGCCATGAGACCCTGTCTTCAAATAATGTGTAAAGGGAATCTTTTGATTTATTATTTACAATGTCAGAGTTATTTCATTCATTCAAATAAGTGTATATTGAGTGGCTAGAGAGATGGTTCACCAGATCAAGGGAGCATACTGCTCTTGCAGAGAATCTGAGTTTGATTCCTAGCACTCACATTGGGTGGTTTATAACCACCTGTTACTCCAGCTCCAGCTTTAGGGGGACCTGATGTCTTTGGCCTCCATGGATACCTCACTCACATCCATTGACACAGACACAGATACAGACACACAGACACACGCACACACACAAACACATATACATATAATTTTAAACATATTAAAAATATATATGTCCTGAGTATCTGTTAGATTTTAGACTTAGTGCCCAGGAGACCTCTGTGCTAGACATCAGTGTTTTATTGTTTTCTGTTTTGTTGTTGTTGTTATTTGTATTGGGGATTAAGCACAGCCTCTACACATGCTCTACTACTAAACTGTATCCCAAGCCTTTTTTTACTTTTCTTTTTAAATTTATTTTATGACTGTTTTCCTTGAATGTATATAAGTGCACCTTATATAATGCCTACAGGACCCAGGAGGGGACGTCAGAGCCAGTGGACCTGGAGATTCAGATGACTGTTAACTGTCATGTGGGTGCTAGGAACCAAACTCAGGTCCTCTGGAAGAACAGCCAGTACTCTTAGCCACTAAACCATCCCTCCAGCTCTTTACTTTTTATTCTAAAGCATAAAGTAGCCAGGCTGGCCTTGACCTTATTCTCCTCCTGCCTCAGCCTCCCAGTCAACCAGGCTTGGTAGCTACCTAGTTCCATGACACAGTGGATCCCAGGGCATAGAGAAAGGATGCTTCAGCCCAACTTGGAGGGTTAAGAAAGACTTCCTGGACGATAAGATAGTCATAGTGAGACTGCTCATTCATTAATTAGATCAAGAAGCACAGTGACAGGAAGGAGAAAAGACAGTTATTCCTTGAGGTTAAAAACCCTTAATTCTTTATAAAGTCCAAGAGGTGAAAGAGAGCTCCTTTGAGTCTTTCAAATTGTGAAAAAATGTGATATCATTATTAACTACAGTATGAAGTGACAAGCTGAGACAGAAGTGATGAACAGAAAGTGGATCATGAGGGGCTTTCAGACAACAGCAGCAAAGACTATTTGCATCTCAACACAATGGTAACCAAGAGTGGTGGAGCTCATCATTTGCTTGACTAATTAATCCCTATAAATTCTAGCAGGCAAATAAAGCTTGATTATAATAACTTCTTTTCCAACTTTAATGCACTACGTTTCCAAAACTAAGGTGCACAGACACCATTTTAAAATCTCTCTCTCTCTCTCTCTTTCTCTCTCTCTCTCTCTCTCTCTCTCT
>NW_008356676.1:2125521-2144547 GCF_000622305.1 Nannospalax galili
CAGTGTAGACTTGCAGAAGCAATGACTGAAAAGGGGAAAACGGGAGGCATTTTGAACTACCTTGGAAATCCTCTGACTAACTAGTTCAGCATCTGAAAAGATCTAGAAAAGAACACTTTTTCCAGGGTGGAGTGCAAAATGCAAGTCAGGGCAGGCTTTGGCCTTTGGGGAGGGCTTGGAGGATGAAACTGGAAACTGAATTCAATCACAAGCTTCTTGCTTTTTCCTTTTTAAAAGAACTGCTTCAGATGTGGAAATGAAAGGTAATAAACACTTGCAGGTTGCTCTGGCCTATTGTCAGAATATGGTATTCTTGCCTTGTAGCCCATAAACCTCTTATCTATAACTATACATCAAATGAATATGTCTACCAAGTGAAATTTCCTAAAAAGAAATTTCTTGTTGGAATCAGTCAGTTACTAGACCACAGAATTAGTCATGTTGTTTAATCTGTTTAAGCATCTCATTAACAAGATTGGAGCTTTCCAAAGATTGAGACTGAAGGTCAAGGGTCGTTAACATTAAACACCCATATCAAAACAAAGATGATTTATGAAAGTAATATTATGACTGTTACTTGTTGGTATTCAAAGTAGTGGTAGGCTGGGTTTAAATGTAACTAGAAAAAAAGGTACACTCTGACAGAAACGTTAGATCATGTCTCCATCATATGTGGCCGGCCTCAAGGTTCTTCAGAGATAGGGAAAGTGCAGAAAGAAGCAGAGAGCCTCTGGAATGCCTGGGGCTTCCCCAGCTAAGCTGGATGCACTGAGCTGGGCAGAGCAGGGCTGAGCTCAGGGGGCCTAAGAGCAGCTTCTCTTAATCTCTCAGTTTCAGAAACAGAACTGGTTTTTCTTTGATCTCTCCCCTTACTACTCCAATGAGGAAAGAAAAGCAGCCCAAAGACCGCAGTCCCCAGCTCCACTGCCCTCTCCCCAAGCCCTCCTTAGCTCATTCATCACTCAGTATCAATCTCTTCCCAGCCACAGCAACTTGGACAGGTCACCAGCATCTTCCGTGTTGCCAAACCCAGTGACACTTCTCTGTCCTCAGCTGACTTGGCCTTTCCATAGTAGCTGACCTTTCAATACTGTTGACCTTGACCACTCCCTACTCTGAAGCACTTCTCTTGATTTCTGTGTTTACAAAAGAACAGGGGGATTGTACCCATTCGTTTTTTCTCCCCTCCTCCAGGGTCTCCTTTGCTGGCTCCTCTTCAGTTCAACCTCTGACTATTGAGGTGACCCAGTGCTCAAGGTCAGGGTCTCTTGCTGGTACTTTCTGCTACTCTCTCTCTCAGTTCTAGGTTGTAGGCCAAGTTATATGCTAATGTGACCTGCCTTTGTGTTTCCAATCCTGTTTTCCTCCACCCTCATTCTCATATATTTGATGAGAACAAGAGAAAAAAAAACTGGTCTGGCAGTTTAGAGATAGGAAGCTGGAAATGTTCTTGGTTTTATCTTGGCCAGACACCAAAAATGCCAGAAGGGAACTTTGGCTCCTGCTCTGGTTTTTTGTTATCTTTATTCTTTCACATCACCTACAAGCCCCACTGCCTAGAAGCTACATGTGACTGAAACTAAGAGACACTTGGACACCCCATGGTGGGCCAACTGTACTGACTAGCTCACCTCCCTATGCCTCCTCCAATTTCAGCCATAAGTAAGTGACCAGCAGTTTGATGACAACCCATTTCCTGAACACTGCTTTGGCATACACAGGCTCTGCTTGCTAGCTCTTAAGCTCTCACCTATGAACCTCTTATAAATTTATTTCTAAAACATATCCTTCTATGGGCCCTTAATTTCACTGTTTGAGTTTGTGAGACAGGGACTTGGGAAGCCAGTGGCCTGGAGTGGCTCTGGTGGCTGTGGATTTTCACAACATCTTAGCTCTCAGAGCTTTGCATACCTGAGAGGAAAACACTTCTGTCAGTCTCAAGGAGCCCCTACTTTTCCCCCTGTATACCTCACATCCCTAGTAAGCTGGTGAATAGGTATTTCAATCTAGCATATCCTAAGTAGATTCTCCTCCCACAATTTGTTTCCCAGTTTTCCTATTACAGTAAAAAGTATATCAAGCTGGCAAGATGACTCAGTAAGTAAAGGCACTTGTCATCATGTCTGATGATGTGAGTTCAGTCCCTGGGACTCTGGTAATGGAAGAAGAGAACTGATCCTGCAGGTTGTCCTCTGACTTCCACATGTGAACTCTGGCCTGTGTACACTCTCCCCAAACACTAAATAAATAAATAAATAAATAACAAAAGATTGGTTAAAGTATCAATATTCACACTGTAGCTCAGGTCAAGGATCTAAAATGAGTACTCTTTACCTTCAACTATCACATCCAATCTGAAGTGGAGTACAAAGGTACAGGGAGACAGGAGGTGGGGCAAAATATGTAGTGGTTTGAGGCTGATGGAACTGCATAGCAGTGGTACAGGGGGATCATCCCAAATCAGTTGAGGGCAACATGGTCAACCCAGACAAACTCACTGCCCTTCACTTCATTATAATGGAATCTCCATATCATTAGCTTTGCAAACTTGTGTGCTTCCGTCACGCATCTGACACCATGACATATGAAAATCCTGTTTAAGGACAGAAAAGGAAAATATCCTGACTTATTTGGGGAATTCCCTACTGCCCCATGCCTACCACCTTAAGTTGTGAATGATCGTCCCTCCATTAAAATTTGCCCATAAGAGTCTAACCAGACTTCTGGACCCATAAGAGACTAACCACTCTTAAGTGTACAATTTCTCCCTGTGATAAAACCTCCTCTTGATTCTTTACTTTGTATTGTAGCTGAATTCTTTCTCTCATGGTGACAAGAACCTGGAATCACTGGTTGGAGGCCTCACCTGGTTTCCCTGAGACCTTCCCAGCATTCACCATTAGTAACAAATCTGCCAGTGAGTTCTGCCAACTTTACCTCTGAAGTGTGTCAAGCTACTCTAGCTCCCTCAATTCCACTGCAGTTCATTGTCTCTAACCTGTACTTTTTTTTTTTTTTTTTTTTTTTTTTTTTTTTTTTTTTGTATTGCCTGCATGGAGACAGGGTCTGCCTTCTAGCCCCAGCTGGCCTGGAATGTGCCGTGTAGACCAAGTTGGCCTCAAACTCACAGAGATCCGCCTTCCTCTGCCTCCCAGTACTGGGACTAAAAGCGTGCATTGCCACGCCTGGCTTTTACCTGAACTTTTAATAATGCACACATTTCCAAACTGGGATCCTGCTCCTCCTACTGCCCTCTTCCCCCACAACTCATGCTCAATATAACAGAGAGAGTGATTTTTCCAAAAGCATCAATCAGATCATTGTCAATTGTCTGCTAAGCACTTACTAATCACTTCACATTAATGTTTTTGAAGTTATCTGAAATTCAGACATTCTAATATTCTCAAGATCCTTCATCATCCATCCCTACCTATTCCTCTGGCCCTATGACATACACTCTCCATTCCCTGTACTGTAATCACAATGTCTGTTACATTCTGCAAACATGCCAGGCCTTTCCTCCAGATGTAGGAAGTGTTTCCTTTGCTTTCGATGCGCCGTCCCTAGTCTCACAGTGCTGTTCCTTTCCATACAGTGTCACTTGCCCAAGAAGCTGTCTCTACCACTCAAACTAAAGCAGTCATTTTTATTTTATTTATTTTTTAGAACTTATTAATGTTACTTTATTAGTAGGACTTTTTGTTTGGGGTTTTTTTCTGGTTTTTTTGAGACAGTGTCTCCCTGTAGCCTCAGCTGGCCTGGAACTCACTATGTAGACCAGGCTGACTTTGAACTCACAGAGATCCACCTGCCTTTGCCTCCAAAAATCGTCAATTGTCTGCTAAGCACTTACTAATCACTTCACATTAATGTTTTTGAAGTTATCTGAAATTCAGACATTCTAATATTCTCAAGATCCTTCATCATCCATCCCTACCTATTCCTCTGGCCCTATGACATACACTCTCCATTCCCTGTACTGTAATCACAATGTCTGTTACATTCTGCAAACATGCCAGGCCTTTCCTCCAGATGTAGGAAGTGTTTCCTTTGCTTTCGATGCGCCGTCCCTAGTCTCACAGTGCTGTTCCTTTCCATACAGTGTCACTTGCCCAAGAAGCTGTCTCTACCACTCAAACTAAAGCAGTCATTTTTATTTTATTTATTTTTTAGAACTTATTAATGTTACTTTATTAGTAGGACTTTTTGTTTGGGGTTTTTTTCTGGTTTTTTTGAGACAGTGTCTCCCTGTAGCCTCAGCTGGCCTGGAACTCACTATGTAGACCAGGCTGACTTTGAACTCACAGAGATCCACCTGCCTTTGCCTCCTAAGGGCTGAGATTAAAGGCATGAGCCACCACACCTGTCATTTAGCAGGATTTCTAAAACACACAAATACAGTAATTAAAATGTGGCAGAGAATCACGACATAAAATTTGAGGATTAGCAAGTTATCAATAGATTGCAGCAGGCACAAAAACAGTGATGATCCATTACCAGTGAGCAGAATTATTTTTCATGTTTATACATTAGCCTTCTGCTTACCCCATATTTTATCTTTTATGTTATACAAGATGGGCCCAGGTTAATAGAAAAGCTGAAGGAACTAAACCCTGAGAAAAGCTACACTTTTTTACTCCTACCTCTTCAGACTGCTGCTCTCAACTTTCCTGCTCTGGGACATGATCCACATGGGATAGATCCTACACTTTTTCTAGTCTTTCTGATAATGGGATGGAGTCCATGCCTTCTGCATTTACTTGGCAGGTCCTTTTCTTCCTCATTTCCTCATGGCTCACTAGAGAACATTAGGCTTCTCAGGGGTTGCAGGTGGGAAAGGAATAAAAGTCAGAACCAAAAGGGTTGATATGAACAGGTGTAATGTGTTACTAAGTGTGACCGATCCAGGTACTGTTCTCTCTTCTGGGCTCAACTGACTACTTGGGAACCTCTTATTTCCAGTTCCCTGGATGTGGGAAATGCCTCCTTCAGTTGGTTGTTCATGAGCAGCTCTTGGTCCTTCTCTTGTGATCACTTTGTCCCTTGCTTAGTTCCTCTCAAGGTGACTCTACTCATTTCCTTTCTGCAGAATCTCTCTCTGCCTTAGATAAAATTCAGGTATCCCTAGCCCACCAGAGTCATTGCCACAGTGGTGACTAAAGCAGTCATTTTTAATCATTCAATCCTGCTGTTCATTTTCCATAGCCCTTACCACTACCTAGCATCATGTTGTCTTCTTGATTATGCATTGGCTTAATAGCGTCCTCCACTCCAGAATGTAAGCACCACATCAACAAAGTCCTGGTCTTGTTCATAGCTTTATTCCTAGAGCTTCAGCTTTACATATAGTAGATGCTCAGTACATAATTTTTGAATAGGTGCTTTGTCTCAGTGCCTCAAAGCTAACACTTATAAACACCTGCTATGAGTCAAAAACTGCTGTAAAATTTTACACATGTTCCCTCATTTAAATCCTAAAACAACTCTGGAGCTAGGTGTGAATATTTCTGTATTTCTGTGAGACTATTTCTGTGAGAGATCACAGCCCCAGGATACACAGCTGAGATTTCATCCAGGCAGCCTACCTCCAAACGTCCTGCTGCTACACATGGTATAGCATTGCTTGGTTGAAGCTCTGCCTGTCTCCACACTTTCCAGGTCAAGAAAATATCCTCAGGTCAGTTAACAAAAAAAAGCCAGGAGGGAGGGAGACACTCAAGGGAAGCAAAAAGAGCTTGAAAGTTTGTTAAAGGCTGGGAGTAGTGATGCATGCCTATAATCTCAGCACTTAGGAGGCTGAGTCAGGAAGAACACTGTGAGTTTGAGGCCAACTAGTGCCGCATCTGATTATACTTTACTAAAGCACCCAAAATGGGTGTTTGTCCATTCCCACTATACCCCATCCCAGGGGTGAAGGGATACAGAACATGAGAACAAGGGCCAGTATTCCCTTGGGAGAGCTCCATGCTGCACACCTGCACATTTAACCCAAGCATGTCCCCAGTTCCTGTGAGGGGCCATCTAGGTCCATGCAAGCTGCTGTAACAAAATATCACAGACTGGGGGCATATAGACAATAGGAAGTGATTTTTTTTGCAAGCCTAGAGACTTGCAAGTCCAAGAAGAAGGTGACAGCAGGTTTGGTGATGAGCTGGGGATGGCCTGCTCCTGCAGACAGAGCCTATCACTGTGTCCTCCACAACAGGACCATGAAGCATCCTCAAGCCTTTGTGTGAGGGAACTAATTCCATTATGAAAGTTACTCCTCCTAGTGTCCTGTCTCCTAATGCCACCACATTGGATATTACAAGTCAACATGTGAGTTTGGATGGAACATAAACAATCAGACCCTAGCAGTGGACTTAGGGCCTTGGGGCCCCCTTTCTGACTGCAGTGTTCAGAAAGCTTATCATACATCCTGGGATGCAGAGCTCCTGTGAACAGGAGTTCTACACAGTCTATTCTCTGAACTTTTTTTTTCTACTCAACGCACTCAACCCTGAACGAGAACAGTAAATACCCTGCTTTTCTAGTCTCATGGGAAACTCCAGTTAGATCTTTTCAGCTTTCCTGTGGCCCTGTCCTGACCTCTAAGACCTCAAGCTGCCACCTTTTTGCCTTCAGCTTCTGAAATCATGTCTAAATGTAAGGCATGTCTAAATGTAGGCAACAGCCACTGTGCATCTCTGATAGCCAGTGTTGCTGTGCTGGGCCATTAGACATCATATTGTTTCTGAATCAACCAGACAAACCAGAGCCTTTCAGGTACAGGTGTAGTGAGTGAATATATGTTTAGTAGTGTTGGAGCTTGGATTTCTATAATCTAATTTATTCTTCCCCCTCTCCATAGAAGAAATGACTGGCTAGATCTGTTTACTGGCAGACTTCAGCTCCCCAGGGCCCTGCATTCCACAGCTACAATCGAGGTTTATCCAACACCCCTGAGGTTCTCCAGGAGGCCTTCTGTCAAACCAGGCAGACCACTATGCCTGGCCTTTTTGCTTACTTCTCTGACTACCTTCCCACAAAATTATAGGGAACAGAGGGCTGTGACTGCAATCAACCTGGTGTTCCTAGTAGATAATGCAGAAAGGCTGCTGGTGGGCCACAGGCGTTCCCACAGTGGAACACCACCCTGGCTCCTGTCTGGGTCTTGGATGAGCTCAAGATGTTGGCAATGATAGGAGAGCAGTAAGAAGTATTTACAGAAAGGTGTGTGGCCCAGGGCAACCAAACTACAACTAACAATTAAAAAGCCATGATTCTCACACACAGTGACTGAGAATAGTTGCTGGTAGTCAACTTCTGTTTTATAAAAGAAAAATACCTCAGTTAATCAACTTATAAAGAGAAAAGATTTATTGTGGCTCAGCTTGGGAGGTTTTTAGTCAATGAACAAATGGCTTTGTTACTTTGGGTCTGTGGCAGCACACTGGTGGAAGCCATGTGGTAGAGCAAAATTGCTCACCTCATGGCCAGAATGCAAAAGAGAAAGGAAGAGAATTGGCTCCCACATCCTTCAAAGGCATGCCTGGACTGACCTGAGCCTCCACCTAGGCACCATGACTTTATCATGACTTCCCAATAGTGCCATTATAAGTAACAAGACTTTAAAACATGGGCTTTGGGGTGGCATTAAAATCCAAACTGTAGTGTCACCTATAGTAGCCATGTTGAATTTCACACTTTTTTATTGTGGTTATTTCTTTACTCACAGAGCTCTTTTTCCTTTTTCTTTCTTTCCCTTCCTCCCTCCCCTTTCCTTCTTTCCTTCCTTCCTTCCTTTCTTTCTTTCTTTCTTTCTTTCTTTCTTTCTTTCTTTCTTTCTTTCTTTCTTTCTTTCTTTCTTTTTCTTTCTTTCTCTCCTTCTTTGAGAAAGGATCTTAGTATATAGCCCTGGCTGGCTTGGAACTTGCTATGTAGAGTAGGCTGGACTTGTCAAACTCAAAGAGATCCATCTGCTTCTGCCTCTGGAGTCCTGGGAATAAAGGTGTGTGCCACCATACCCAGCTCAGTACTCTTTCTGACATAATCTTTGCTATATATCACAGGTGGCCAGCAGTAAATAGGAACAGTAAATCTGGATAAAATGAACAAAACCTAGAGGACAAAGTTTTGATTTTGTCTTGGGAAAGTGAAGCATTGTTTCCCATTCCTTCTTCACAGGGGCAGGGCTCCAGGCATTGACATGTTCTCCAGTGAGGTTCTGTCCCACCAGGATGCACCATTACCTACAGAATGGAGTAAAAGCTCATTCATGTAGTGCCCAAGACACTAAACAATTTAACTTCACTCAACAATTTAACCTGATTCATATTCCTTTTGTATATGTGTGTTCATGTATGTGTGCATGTATGTAGATGATAGAGGTGACATTGGATGTCTTCCTCAATCATTCTCTATCATATTTTTTATTACTTTTTGGGACCTTGTCTCTCACTGAATCTGGAGCTTCCAGAATCAGCTAGGATGGCTGGCCAATGAACCCTAGGGATTGTCCTGTCTCTACTTCTCCAGCACAGGGATTACAGGCCCTACAGCAAGCCCAGCTTTTTACATGGGTGCTGGGAATCTGAACTCAGGTTCCCAGCCCCCATGTCCTTTTAAAGATTATTATTTGCTCACTGTGGTTCCCCATCTCAGAAGCCTCCTGTGGTACAGGGACACAGGTTGAACTGACTTTAGTCTATGGATCTACAGACAGCTAGGTTAGAGGCCACCTTTTTAGTCCTCACTATTTTCTGTATATGCTACAGCTTTTTTAAAAAAAATTGTTTTTATTTTATGTGTACGGATGCTTTGCCTGCTTGTGAGTAAATGCACTCACGTTATACAGTGCCCACAGAGGCCAGAAGAGGGTGTCAGAGCCCCTGGAACTGGAGTTATAGATAGTTGTTAACTGCCATGTGGGTGCTGGGAATGGAACCCGGGTCCTCTGCAAGAGCAGCCAGTGCTCTTAACCACTGAGCCATCTCTTCAGCCATTGCCACAGCTTTTTTTCCAGTGGTATTTTTCAGTTGTTTTCATTTACTGCTTGTTTCACTAACGTTACTTGTGCTCTCAGAATCGGTTCTATGTATACATGACTTTCTTTAAGTAGCCAAGTAGCCAATTTTCTATGACTATGTTTTCTATTAATTTTTTCCTCCCCTAAGTAGAAACACTTACAATTTGTTCTTTCATTTTGATGAACATGTGATACTTATACACATTTATGGGGTACAGTGAACTGATGCACCAGTTCATGTATACACTGTATAATGATCCCATAAGGGTAAATTAGTCCCTCCCTCACCTCAACCAGTTACCATTTCCTTGAAGGTTGTACCTCCTTTGATTCAATTCTCTGTGAGAGTTAGAGTTAACAGCAGGAACTTTATACCCAGTTTGGAAGAATTTAGTACATAAGTATGATATTGTTCAACATAATATCAAAGTTTAACTGAGATATTTAAAGTTTACTTTGACAGATATTCTGTAGAGATCATAAAACTGTTCTTACTTTGTGTATACATTTCTAAGTGGTTTTTATCACTGGTTGGAAGAAACAAAATAATCTGTCTTAATTCCATTTTACTATTTTTCTAGTCTTCTGTTGAATTCTATAAGCCTCAGCTGGCTTCTATACACCAAACCAAGTAGCATCAGCCCAAAACTAAGTTCAAATCAACAACAGTTGCCATTAGGCCATCACTAACAGGAATTTTAATGTTTCTCAAAATAATTTTTAAAGTCTTCTTTTGCAAATATAATAATTTTATACAACTTGTAATTTCACACCACTGATAAGATCCATAGCTGAGTGTGGTAGTACCTACCTTGTGTTCCCAGCACTGATGAGGCTGAAGAAAGAGGATGAGAAGTTTGAGCCAGCCTGGACTACATAGAAAATTCAAGTAGTGGTAACTGACTTCTAATGACATATTGTTATACCCAGAGATTAAATGCACCTCTCAACTCTCACAAGAGAAGCTTTTTTTTTCCTTTGTAAATTTATTAATTTGGGGGCTGGAGAGATGGCTCAGTGGATAAGAACACTGGTTGGTCTTGCAGAAGACCCGGGTTTGAATCCCAGCACCCACATGGCAGCTAACAACTGTCTGTAACTCTAGTCCCAGGGGATCCAACAGCCTCTTCTGACCTCCATGGGCATTGCACAACATGAAACATTTACATATATGAAAGCAATACACTAATACACATAAAATAAAAATAATAAAAAATTTTAATTTTTTGCACTTTAATTTTTTAAATTTATTTTTATATTTTATTTATTTATTTATTATTTTTATTATTCCGAAGAGAGACAATTTTTAACATATTTTTCCAGGAATTACTTAAAGCAGGTTACATAAAAATAAATATACAATGAAGTTTAAGGGGGGGAAAGTAGGAATAAGAAATCAAAGACCAAATGGTTTGCCAACAGGGTGTCAGCTTTGGAACTTTGGTGGAATAATGAAGGTTTCCATTAGATCTGTTCAAGTTTATTGAGCTTGCTAACAGAGCATAGGGTGGGAGTTTATTTACAGAAGAGCAGGTGCCCCGCCCCCCATCTATGGCTGCACTGGAAAGTCCACACTCAAATATAGATCCTGTGACTTCCTGACAGTCGCACAAAATGGTGAGAGGTGCCTCAGGGCATTCTCAGCTTAGGTATCTTTAGGCCTTCCCCACATATAGCTAAGGTGGACTTATTGGGTGAGAGTGGTAACTGGCCCCTGAAACTCCTTGATGAATGTGGGAAAGGAGGTGTGACTATAGCTTGCCTGCATAGTGGTTGGAGGACCCTTCCAGGTAACACTCCACCCCTTCCTCTGGCTCTTAGATTCTTTCCACCAACCTCTTCCACAAAAGTCCTTGAGCCTTACAGGAGGTAATAGGTGTGGAATGATCTTCCTCTCACTGTGGCAAGGCACTGAACTTTCAGGAATATGGAAGGGAACCAGGGAGATAAAGGGAAAGAAGGAACCAAAGAGAGAAGAATAGTAAGAGAAAGGTGTTACTAAGAAATAAATATGCAAAACTGGGGTAGTTAAAGGGGGAGGATGGAAGGAGGGCTATACAAAGAACTATGGGAATAAAGGGGGAAAAATTCTCCCCATACACAGTAAAAAAAAAAAAAGGAAAAAAAAGCCCTAAGCACAGAAAGAACACTATGGGGATGGGAGAAAGCCCTAGCAGAAGCCACACAGTTATTAAATGAAAATCCCAGTGCCAGAAGTAAGTTGCTCCCCTATGACCTGTTGACCAAAGGGCTGTAGAGGTCCCCAAAACAATAAAGGCCATCACCAATAATGTTGGTTGTATACCAGAAGTGGACAGTAAAACCCTACTGCTAAAGACACTGCATGATGTGAGCACGGGAGAAGAAGAAATCAAGCTTGGACTAAGCTGGAAACTCCCTGCCACTGGATGGGTGGCTTTCATAGTTCCAGAAGGTGACATGCAGATGGCTGGGGGAGAACTATCCTCTATAATTCTGCTTAATGACAGACCCCGAGTGCTGTACTATCAACATGCCAAACAAGATGTTCCAGCTGGTGCAATAGTGGCACGTCTAGTGTATGTACAACCAGCCTGTTCCTAGAGGTGGAACACACATCTAGTAATGTAGACCAGGGCAACCCCATGTAGCGGGGGAGGATATAGACCTCAGTGGGGAAGCCACTGTAGTTGTTCTGTTAGATGGATGTGACACACCTGCTAAAGTACCACCCAAGCATTTGTGTTTATGGCCATAGGTTATTATAGAGGCCACTGTTTAGATGTTCTTACTTTTTGCAGTTTGTATTTGTACATGGAATCCCAACATGGGCCAACAGTCCATGGAAAACAGATGAGGCAAAGACCCAAAAGAGAAACTTTCTTATGTAACAGATGGTGATTAACACAGAAATCCACAACTGTCCAGTGTGCAGAGAACAAGAGGGCATGGATTTCATATCCCTAATTAGGACACCTGTATCAAACTTCTGCCTCCCAAGGCTCAGAGATCATTGCAGAAGAGGGGGCAGGAAGATTATAAGAGCCAGAAGTGGTGGTTGACCACAAGGAAACAGTTTTCCAGACAGCTGATAAGTTACTCACACAAATTCACAGTAATGGTAACAAGCATGCACTAGTCTCCTGCAAACTCAACCTGAAAAAAAAAAAATCCCAGAATAGACACAGGGAAGTGGGTAAGAAACCCCAACCTTATCTGAGGAATTTTTTGTAACTGATGGCTGCTGGGAGAGGAGAATCAGTCTTTTTCCAGGGTGTGACTCTTGGTAGGCTAACCAGTGCCAGTAGATGGACTGGCACTGAAGGACATTTGAGGACACAAATTGATGTGTGTGTGTGTGTGTGTGTGTGTGTGTGTGTGTGTGTATAAGTTGGCAGGGGATCAGCAAGGGGAAGTGTGGGGAGGAGATATAAATATTATAAAAATACTTTTATGAAAATTGTAAAATTTCAATAAAAAAGTAGTGAATTCAAGACTAACCCAGGCTACATACAAACACCCTGGCTCAGAAAAACAAAAACAAAACAGGAAGATTCACAAGATGATGGATGAATCTGGGATTAGCTTTTTCACATTTCAGTTTCTTGAGAAGAGTAAAATTGCAAATAGTGCTTCAGTGAACATGAAATTGAGTTATCTCTTCAAAATGCTGACTTCATTTCCGTTCTATATGTTCTGGAAGTTGAAGCTCATGTGGTGACTTTATTTTCAAGTTTTTGAGGAACCTCCACATCATTTTGCGTAAGGACTCCAACAGTTTGTATTCCCACCCATGACACACTAAAGCTCCCCTGCTGAACATTGTCACAGGCACTTGTTCTCTCTATCCTATCTGTCAGGACAGCTGTGGTCACAGGTGTGAGCAGTATCTTATCACAGTTCATTTGCACCTCCTTGGTGCTTAATGATGTCAAGCACTTTTCCTATAAGTGGTACTTAGAGTTATACTTAACATCATATACCAACATACATTCTAATAGGTTAGAGAGTTGGATATGATAAGCATTTTTTTTTAATTTGGAATTGTTCTGACCAAGGAAGGTAGTGATGCCATGTGCTTATGCCCATAGAATTTACTGATCTTATCAAGTCCCCACCATTTAGAAACCCCTTAGCAAATGCTGTAATATATAAGGTTGGAATGTTCTCCTGTGATATACTCTTTGAATCCGAGGCCCAGGTGACTAACATCTGTTGGTGTTTCCCTGACAGCCAGAATACCAGGATCATGAATCTGATGCAGAAGTGGAAGTCACTCTCCAACCCACTTGCAAATATCAGCTTCCCATCCCTGCAACTTTATAGTTCTCAAGGCAGCAAGGTTTCTCTTAAAGCGTTCAACAGCACTTTGAAAACTGACCTGGGAGAGACATCATGCCTGACCATTTTGAGCTCCACTCAATTACCTTGTGAAGAAGAAATAAACAATATGAAGTACTTCCTCTGTCTCAGGCCCATAAAGAGATCAGCAAATATCTTTAAAGTAGATAGTAATGCAAAATGAAATCCTAAGAAAGAAACCATTGGAAACGGTTTGTCATCAGTCAACAAAGAACAACAAGTTTTTCTTGAATGACTGGAAGACTATTTTGGATGTCTGCTTGTCAATTTCTTGAACTTAAAGATGTGATCGATAATGGAAGTAAATGAATAAAAGGAAAATTGTCAAAGATTCAAAGACTAAAAGAAAGAAATGTAAGCAAACCCTAAGGATAAACTTATATCTCTCCTACACTGATTCTCACAGCAGATCCATCATAAGGCCATTCTGCTAGGTTTACGTTATTTTGTTTCAGTTGTTGTTTGTGTGTAGGGCAAAAGAGTCTTCATTTTTATAATTTTCCTTATTTTTTATATTTTATTAATTTTATTTTATGTGTATGAATGCATTGTGTGAGTGCACCTGTGTCATGCAATGCCACGAAGGTTAGAAGAGGGCATCAGATTTCCCTGGAACTGGAGTTAAGGACAGTTCGTAGCCATCATGTGGGTACTGGGAATTGAACTCGAGTCCTCTGCAAGAGCAGTCAGTGTTCTTAACTGCTGAACTATCTCTCCAGTCCCTTATTATTTTTATTTTATGTGTATGAGTTTATTGCCTGCATGCATGTAAGTGCACCCAAGTCATGCAATGCCCATGGAGGCCAGAAGAGGGCGTTGGACTCCCTGGAACTAGAATTATAGATGGTTGTTAGCTGCCATGTGGGTGCTGGGAATTAAATCCAGGTCCTCTGCAAGAGCAGCCAGTGCTCTTAACTGCTGAGCCATCTCTCCAGCCCCTAGAAGAGTCCTTTGCAAATATAAAACCTGAAGTAATTTTTCAGCACAGTCTGCATCTACAAAAACCTGTAAAGGGACTAGAGGCTCAGTGATAGAGAACTTGCTTACCTAGCATGCACAAAGCCCTGGAGTCCATTCCTAGCACCATAAACAACGATGACAACAACATAAAAACTGCAAAGGATTGTGCCATAGTTGGAGACAATAAATTTAAATAATTTAGATAACTATCACAGCAAAGCCAGTTAGGCAACTTAGATAAATAGTATTGCTATGAAATCCAGGCTACCAAAAGATAACAACATGAAAACTGCTTCTTTTAAATTAGCTTTTTAAAAAGAATTTTATTTATTATTTTATGTGTATGAGTGTATTGCCTGCATGTATATAAGCACACCTGTGTTGTTCGAAGACTGCAGAGGCTAGAAGAGGGCTCAGATCCCCTGGAATTGGAGTTAAGGACAGTTGTTATCTGCCGTGTGAGTGCTGGGAATTGAATCCAGGTCTTCTGGAAGAACACCCAGTGTTCTTAACACTGAGCCGTCTATCTCTCCAGCCCTTAATTAGCCTTTTTATTTTTATCTCTTTGTTGTTGTTGTTGTTGTTGTTGTTGTTGTTTTGTGTTATTGAGACAGGATCTCCCTGTAGCTCCAGCTGGCCTGGAACACACTCTGTAGACCAGGCTGGCCTCAACCCCACAGAGATTCACCTGCCCCTGCCTCCGCCTCCTGAGTGCTGGGATTAAATGCATGTGCCACCACTCCCGGTTTTTATTTTATTTTTTTATTATTTCTAATTTAAGGTCCCTTACTGGTTCTGCTTCCATGAATGCAAGACCAAGGGAAGCGGGAGAGTCACCAGCTGGCACAGGGAGGGTCATTTCCACAACATTTCATGTACACTCAACTAAACGACAAGCACAGAGTCACCATTACCTCTAGAAGTTGGCAGTATGGAACTGGAAGGGACAGATGGGAAATAGGGGTATCGTTAAAAAATACAGCATACCCAAAAAACACTTGCCATCTGGGGTGGAACTTGTTCTGCTTCAACCCAAATGGAATCAGATCAAAAGCAGTTTGGGAAGGCCAGACCATCAGGTATAGGGGGAAGAGTACGGTCCACAGGTTAGGTCCACAGGTAGGGTGCATGACATTTGGCAACTGGGGTGAAGAGATTGTTCTCGCACCCTTCTGGGATCCCCCAGCCCCTTGAGTCTGGAAGGAAAGGGGCAGCCTACAACACCCAGAAACAGGTCTGGGGCGGCTAGATGCTCCAGGCAGGGGGCTGGAGGTGGGGCACAAAACTTGCCCTCCAGGGAGATAAGAGGGCTTCCACCGAATTTTTCTGCCAGGGTGCAGCAGTCCAACCTTCTTGTTGAACTTGTAATTTCATGCATGATCCCTGTCAGCTTCCTCTTGATGGCATCCTTGGATCTGATATAAATCACTTTGCTCTTAAGGGGTACACTCACAGGGGCCCAGAAGATGAACCTAAGGTCTTCCTTCTTGGTCTCCTTGGTCTCGTAGGTGGCCACCAGTATAACCCAGCTGAAAAAGAAAAAATAAATAAATAAATAAATAAAATACTAACATAAAGAAATCTATGAAGTGGATGGAGGAACCCTATTGCTGAAGACACTTCTTGATGTGAGCACAGGAGAAGGAGAAATCAAGGTTGGACTAAGCTGGAAACTCCCTGCCACTGGATGGGTGGCTTTCATGGTGCCAAAAGGTGATATACAGATGACTGGGGGAGAATTGTCCCCTATAATTCTGCTCAACGATAGACCCTGAGTGTTGCACTATCAATATACAAAACAAAATGTTCCTGCTGGCTCAATAATGGAGTTTCTAGTGTATGTATAACCAACAAAATTTTGATTGGATATAATGCCTGCTCCTAGGGGGTGGAACACATATCTGGTACTATAGATACAGACCAACCCCCTGTGGCAGCAGAGAATACAGGCCCCAGTGGGAAGCCACTCCAATTGTTTTGTTAAATGGATGTGACGCACCTGCTAAAGTACCGACCAAGCATTTGTGTTTACACACCTAGGTTAAGTTATTATAGCAGCCACTATTTAGATGTTCTTGCTTCTTGCTGTTCGTGTTTTTATAGCACATGGAATCCTACTGAAATGGGCCAATAGCTCATGGAAAACTGAGGATGCCGAGACCCGAAAGTTCAGTGCCTTGCCACAATAGGAGGAAGATCATCCCGCATCTACTACTCCCTCCAAGACTCAGGGACTTTTTCAGAAGTTGGCAGAAAGAATGTAAGAGCTGGAGGAAGGGGTAGAGTGTTAACCGGAAGTGTACTTCAACCACTATGCTGGCAAGCTATAGTCACACCTCCTTCCCACACTCATCAAGAACTCCAGGGGGAGTCAGTTACCCTTCCCACCTAATCAGTTGACCTTAGGTTCATGTGGGGGGAGGGGCTAAGGATATATAAGCTGAGAATCCCAGGAGGCCCTTCTGTCACCATTTTCTTCTCTCGGGAAGTCACAGGATCTATATTTGGGTGTGGACTTTCCAGTGCACCTATAAATGGGGGTGGGGCACTCTTCTGTAAATAAACCCCCACCCTATGCTCTGTTAAAAAAAAAAAAGAAAAGAAAATGATAGGTGTTTGGATAGATAGATGAGAAGGATCTGACTAGGCCGAAAGTAAATGGACTTGCGCTGGGGAACATCTGGGGATACTGACTTGACACAGGGGGCTTCAACACCCAGGACAGGGTATATGGGTTCCATTCAGGGACCATGGGAGGGTTCTGGTAGGGACAGGGCTATAAAGATGATTCAGATTGTTTCATATTCTGTGTGAAATACAGCAAAATTTAATAAAAACAACAACAAAAGAAATCTGTTAAAATTAATTTGAGAAAATGAAACCAGTTTTTGTTGGAGCCTTGAGAAGAAAGCATCTCCTTCATACTCTAGGGGAAAAAAAAACTCTCACTAGGTAGACACAGTGCAGTCAGCAAGAGTAAAGGGTACTCCAAAGAGCAGCTGGGCCAAGTATGCTGGAAATCTTCTTGATGCAGACTTGCCAAGAAGAGTACAAAAAGAAACACCCACGCTCATGGGTCAACTTTATTGAATTCTCAAAAAAGTGTTCTGAGAGATGAGAGACTGTGTCTACAAAGGAAAAGTCTAAGTCTGAAGATATGGCCCAAGGTGACAAAGCTTGCTATGACAGGGAGATGAAGAATTGTGTTCTTGTTGGGCATGGTGGTGCACACCTTTAGTTCCAGCACTCAAGAGGAAGAGGCAGATGGATCTCTGAGAGATCAAGGCCAGCCTGGCATCCATAGCAAGTTCCAGGCCAGTTGGGGTAGGGAGACCCTGTCTCAAACAAAGAATTATGTTCCTCCCAAAGGTGATAAGAAAGGAAAGAAAAAAGACCTTAGTGCTCCTAAAAGACCACCATTTACTGTCATCCTGTTTTTCTCTGAACACTGTTCAAAGATCAAACGTGAATATCCAGGCCTGTCCGTGGGAGATGCCACAAGAGAATTGGGTGAGATGCAGTCTGAACAATCAGCCAAAGATAAACAACCATCTGAACAGAAAGCAGCTAAATTAAAGGAGAAGTGTGAAAAGGATATTGCTGCATGCCTAGCCCAGGGCAAAGTGAGGCAAGAAGGAAGGGCCCTGGTAGGTCAACAAGCTCAAAAAATGAACCAGAAGATGAGGAAGAGGAAGAGCATGGAGATGGATAAATGGCTGTGTGTGTGTGTGTGTGTGTGTGTGTGTGTGTGTGTGTGTGTACTCAGGCAATTGTTTTGTTAAGAATGTGAAATTCAGCCAGGGATGGTGGTATACATCTTTAATCCCAGCCCTCAGGAGACAGAGGCAGGTGGATCTCTGTGAGTTCAAGGCCAGCATGGCATAGAAAGTTCTAGGCCAGCTAGGCTACAGGAAGACCCTGTCTCAAAAACACCAAAAAAAAAACAAAAAAAAACAAAAAAAAACAAAAAAAAACAACTGTACAGAATTTTGTATAGCTGATGAGATTCTTTGTAGAGAAAATACTTTTTTTAAAAAAGTAGATTTAATAGGGCTAGAGCAATGGCTCAGGAGTTTGGAACACCTCTTGCAGAGGTCCAGGGTTTTGTTTCTAGCACCCAAAGGTGAGCTATCTATCAACTGCTTGTAATGCCAGTTCCAGGGGATCCAACACCCTCTTCTGTCCCCTGCTGGCACAGCACCACATGGTTGTACATATATGCAGGCAATACACTTATATACATAAAATAAAAAGAAATGTATCAAAAACTTTTAAGCAGATTATAAGGCGCTAAGGATGCAACTGCACAAAATCCTGGGTTCAATCCCTAGTACTGTGCAAAAAAATTAAATTAAATTAAAAATACAGGTTGTAGGGGCTGGAGAAATGGCTCAGTGGTTAAGAGCACTAGCTGCTCTTGCAGAAGGCCTGGGTTCGATTCCTAGTGGCTAACAACCATCCGTAACTCCAGTTCCAGGAGATTCAGTGCCCTCTTCTGGCCTCTGAGGACATGGCACAACATGGGTGCACTTACATACATGCAGGCAACACACTCATATACATAAAATAAAAATAAAATTAACACACAGGCTGTAGTTTTTTGAGGGGAGACAATGTAATTAGATTGTAAAGATCTTGATGTTGGAATGTTCCTAAATATTTAATGATTAATTTCTTGTGTATGAAAACAGAAAATTTAATAAGAATTCATATTACTA
>NW_008356676.1:2144610-2177649 GCF_000622305.1 Nannospalax galili
ATGTGCAATCTATATACTAATTTTTAAATCTAAGTGAAAATTCAAAGTACAAAACTGACATCATACGAAATAGAAAACAAAATCTGAGAATTTTTTTGGTCTTTTTGAGACAGGGTCTCCCTGTAGCCCCAGTTGGTCTGGAACTCACTATGTAGACCAGGCTGACCTTGAACTCACAGAGATCAACCTGCCTCTGCCTCCCAAGTGCTGGGATTAAAGGCGTGAACCACCATGCCCAGATGGCCTGACTTATTTTAAAATCTTAAAAAATCTTTTCCTCCCTCCATGTTTGAGCCACTGTCTTTTCTGTGTAACCTTATTTAATCATACCGAGACCTCAATCCCTTGGACTAGAAACCTCGGCCTTTACCAAGAAAGCACTGCTTGGCACTTGGAAAGCACAGGTAGGTGAATCTCTGTGAAATGGAGGCCAGCCTTTTCGATATAGAGTTCAAGGCCAGTTGGGACTACAGGGAGACAAACAAATAAGCAAATTAAAATAGAATGGAAGAAATGACAAGGAACAACGCCTGCTGGTTCTTGTCACTTCCCTGGGAACTTTTATTTGCTTATTACTTGAAGAGGCATTATTGTCTCAGACCAGAACTTAGAAACAGGAGTCAGGGAGCTTTTACCTTAATTCATTGGGTGGCTTTAGTGCAGGACTTCACTTCCAGTTTTTGGTTTCCTTTTTATTTTTTTATTTTTAAAAAGAGAACACTATCATATGGACTGTCTGGGAAAAAGCACTTAAATATTTGTAGTCTAAAAAAAAGTGAGGCTAAGCAAGAAGGCAGCTTCTAAAGGAAGCAAATGCCCCCCAGAGCTTTAAATAGTACAAAAAGATTGGGTGAGAAAATTGCCCAATGGACCTGGCCTTGTGGAGTTCACCAGTAATGTCGTTAAGGGTGGTTTCCATTGTGTGTAGTGTTTTAGGGCTTATAGAGCAGACACATGGGCATTTACTTCCTCCCTCTGTGAAGTTCTTCTTGCTGAAGCACTTAGATCGGCTTCTCTGTTTCTGCCCGGACCCTTGCTGACACACAAGGTTGGATCACAGCTGACATTTGAACCCATTGGGTAGAGGACACCAGGTGGTTCTTAGATCCCTGCCTTGATGTCACTAATTTGTAAGTGGGGCATTCAAGGTATTCAAATGGAGAGAATGACATCTTTCCTCTTGAGTTATAGAGATCTGTTGGAATTTATGGAGAACTGCTTTTGGGTAGGAGTCGAGATGAAACATGATAAATTACCAGAAGAATATGTGCCCTCTGACAGAGAGACTAACATGAAACAAAGCATCAGACATGCTGGGTGCCTCAGGGTGAAAAGAGAATCCAAGGTGTGGTCATAGTGTGGTGATCCCAATATATGAAGACGCATCAACCACATCAAATGGTTTGTACCATGAGGGTCAAAAAGCCATGTGTGAAGGGTCCAGAAGAAGGACCCTAATCTACTCTGGAACTCTTCCACATGCAAATAATCATATGTGGCATTTACTTGTGTAAGACAATTTCTCATGAGCTTTGAGACGATGTGAACATTGGAAGGGCAAGAGTGTGGCATCAGCTCCACCTGACTGGTGAGAAGTCAAGTGCTTTGCTCAAGGAGCCAGGAACAAACAAGAGTGTCAGTATATCGACTCCACTGTGTGTTCATGGAGTATCTTCCAGGGATTAAGGACCTGAGTCGCCATGCCCTGCATCTTTTTTGTTTGTTTGTTTGGTGTTTTGTTTTGTTTTGAGACAGGGTCTCCCAGTAGTGCCGGTTGGCCTGGAACTGGCTATGTAGACCAGATCTGACCTGGATCTCACAGAGATCCACTAGCCACTGCCTCCCAAATGCTGGCATTAAAGGCCTGCACCACCATGCCTGGCCCATCTTTTTTGTAAAAAACTTTTTAATTATTATTTTCATTTTATGTGTATGCATGAATTACCTGCATGTAGATAAAGTGCGCCCATGTTGTGAGATACCTGTGGAGGACAGAAGAGGCTGTCGGATCCCCTGGAACTAGAGTTACAGACAGTTGTTAGCTGCCATGTGGGTGCTGGGATTTGAACCCAGGTCTTCTGCAAGAATAGCCAGTGTTCTTAACCCTTGAGTCATCTCTCCAGCCCCCATCTTTTTTTTTAATGGTTTAATTATTACACACACACACACACACAGACACACACACACACACACACACACACACACACACACTTTTTTTTTCAAGTAGGTGAAACATAGAAGTGTTAGAAAGGATAGCTCAAAATTTCTTCCAAGTTTCTTTTCAGGTTTATGGGAGGAAAGTAGACTCTTTTTTTTTTTTTTTTTTTTTTTTTTAAAAAAAAAAAAAAAAAAAAAAAAAAAAGAGGACGATAAATTCACTTTGTAGATCAGGCTGGCCTTGAACTCAGAGTGATCCACTTGCCTCTGCCTCCCAACTACTAAGGACTAAAGGCATCGCCACTGTGCCCAGCCTTGAAAAGTAGACTTTTGATAGAACAATTTGCAAAGAAAACATTCAGACTAACCTTATACTAAGAAGAAACACAACAACATTGTCTAGTGATTGCTGTCTGCTTTCCCACCAAAATAGAAAGGTAACGACATGAACAACAAAGCTGTCCTATAATCTTTTCTAATTTTGGTAATTCTCATCATTTTGGACATTTTAGAAACTAATATCATGTTTCAACTATGGCTATTAATTAAATACAAAACTATCTGTTGTTTATTACAAAATTCTACAAATACTATAGCAAGTCAATGAAGCACTTGTACTGTCCACGTGGACATTTCAATATTAAATATATACAAAATGTTCCTATTAAACAAAACAGTTATATAGTTATATCACATAGTTATATATGTGATCAACGAAATCAAGTTATTCACAAGAAGCTGCAGAAAAGCCAATGCAATTAATGAAGAATGAAATCTCCAAATTAAAAACATTGCCATCTGTATCAGTTACCTATTTCATTGCTATGACAAAATACCTAAGTAAAGCAAGAGCGGCTGGAAAGATGACTCAGTGGTAAGAGCACTGACTGTTCTTCCAGAGGACCTGCGTTCAGTTCCCAGCATCCACATGGCAGTTAACAATCATCTGTAACACCAGTTCCAGAGGAACCAAACACCCTCTTCTGGCCTCTGCAAGCATTACATTTACATACATGTAGGCATATACACACAAAATAAAAAATTTTTTTTTAATGTAAAAAAACAGCTTTTGGAAGGAAAGTTTTATTTCGGCTCACTGTTGCAGGGTTCTGTCCATCATGGAGAGCAAAATGTGATGGCAGGAGCTTAATGCAGCAGGTCACAATGCATCTGCAGTCAGGAAGCAGAAAGAGATTAATGCTCCATGCTGAGCTTAGGTACTCTTCTTTAAAATTTTTTAAAAATTTATTTACTTATTTATTTAATGTGTAGGGGTGTTTTGCCTGCATGTATATAAGTGCACCCATGTTGTGCAATCAATGCCTGCAGAGGTCAGAAGAGCGCATTGAATTCCCTGGAACTGGAATTACAGACATTTGTTAGCTACCATGTGGGTGCTGGGAATGGAACCCAGGTCCTCTGTAAAAGCAGCTAGTGCTCTTAACTGCTGTGCCATCTCTCCAGCCCCCAGCTTTCTCTTTTTTATTCAGTCCAGAACTCCAGTCTACGGAATGGTGCCACCCACAGTTAAGGTAAGTCTTTCTACCTCAGTTAACCTAATCTAGGTAATCCTTCATAAGCATTATGCTGGGTAGCTTTAGTTGTCAACTTGACACACCTAGGTTGAGGGAGGCTTCACCAGGGATTTACTTCCATTGGACTGGCCTGTGGCCATGTCTGTGAGGTATTTCCTTGATTGCTGAGTAAAGTGGGAGGGCCCAGGCAACTGTGGGTGGTGCTACCCCTGGGCAGGTGAGTCCTGTATTGTATAAGAAAGCAGGCTGAGTTTGGGCCAGGGGTGTAAACCAGTAAGCAGCTTTCCTCTAAGGCCTATGTTTTAGCTCCTGCCTCCAGGTTCCTGCCCTGAGTTCCTACCTTGGGTTCCCTAAGTGATGACCTGTGACCCAGGAGATGTAAGCCGAATAAACCCTTTCCTCCTCAAGTTGGTATTGGTCACAGTGTTTTGTCACAGCCATTGAAGGCAAACTAGGACAGGCATGTTTGCAGCCTTGTCTCCTAGGTGATTCTAGACCTTGTCAAGTTGACAAAAATATTATCCACCACACCATCTATATATAATGTACAAACTCATGCATTTACATGTGAACACTATGTTTCATAAGAGTCTATTTTCACAGCAAATGCTGCTGCACAAATGTCTGAGGCTGTAAATGAATAAAATCCTAGTAAATTCCGCATTCATATTTTTAAAAATATTTCATTTTTTATTTACGTGTGTGTGTGTGTGTGTGTGTGTGTCCACAGAGTGTCAGATCCCCTGGAACTGGAATTACAAGTAGTCATGATCTGCCCAATGCAGGTGCTGGGACCAGTCTTGTGTCCTCTAGAAGAGCAATAATTTCTCTTAATCTCTGAGCCATCTCTCCAGCACCATGCATTAATATTTTAACCAACACCCAAGAAGTTGAAACTTTTGGTATTTTTCTTGAATGCTCTCCAAAGATAACATCTTTTATCCAGAACAAATTTCATAAGCCTCAGACACTTTAAATATAAATATTTTGCAAAAAGTATAAACACTTTTATCAGTTAAGCAAAATTCCAATAAAATTTCAGCCTCACTTGAAGTATTTTGTATTACATACTTCACCAAACTACACGAGTTTAAGAAAGTATAAAAAAGATACACAAATCTCAGTAACATAAGTTTCTTGAAAACATATGTAAAATAGACAAGAAAATATGTGTGGGGGATCTTAACTAATAAACTTAGAACACTGACTTATATGATGATAATCATTGACCTTCAGGATTTGAAAATTTATCAACATTGTAAAAAGGGGGGCCAACAAAGTAGCTCAGCCTACTAAAGTACTTGCCAAGCCTGGTAACCTGAGTTTGATCCGCAGGTCCCACATTGTAGAAGGATAGAAGTGACTCCTGAAAGTTCTCTCTGACCTCCACATATGCAGGGCACAGGCATGTACACACACACACACACACACACACACACACACACACACTAAATGTAAAAAAAATTCAAAAATTCAGGAATTTAAAAAACTATGAAAAGCTTCTTTTAAATTGTTTAGTATTTCAGTATTTGTTTTAACAACAAAGAAATCTGATGTCTCCAAAAATTCCTTCTAATTGTCTTTCTTTCCTCCCTGTTTCCTTTCCTTCATTCTCTCCTTCCCCTCCCTCCCCATCTCTTTCTTTCCTTCTTTTTCTTTTCTTTTTTCTTTGAAACACGGTCTCACTCTGTAGCAGAGGGTGGCCAGGAACTTGCTATGTAGCCTAGAGCTGACCTTGAACTTTCCCCTGCAATCCTCTAGCCTCAGCTTCCCAAGGGCTAGGATTAGGGTCATAAGCCACCAAGTTCAGCTTCTCCTAAGATATTGAATAGAATTTTCATAGGCTAGTGATCTTCTATGTAACTGGACAGTTTTTTAATTATAGACTTTGCCAAATTTCTCATGCATTTGAAATAGCTGGCATCCTGGATAATTATAGAGGTCTTCTGAATCCAACTGAGGCACAAGTGCACTAATCTTTGCCACAAAATAGATAACAGTGTTTCTGGAGTAACAGGAGCCATCAAATTGGAAACAATTTTTCTTTGTCAGTTGAGAGAGGTTTATTTACTGCTTTTTCAGAAAAGATTAAACCTGAAATCTCTTCCAGCCCACAAGACTTCACCTGCTGCTTGTGATACAGTTGGAGAATTTTTACCTTGGACAGTTTTGGAGATGGAAACAAAGGTTCCTTCAGATGCTGTGAAGATTCTCAGATTGCCAGTTGTTTTTATACTCTTGACTCTGACACAGCTTTGTATTTCTATCGAGCTCATCTCTCCCCTCCACCCTAATGATTTGCTAAGAATTTTGAAAAGAAAGCTTCAATTTATATAGATTTAACTTATTGAGGGGGCTGGAAAGATGGCTTAACAATTAAGGGAACTTACTGCTCTTCAGAGGATCCTGGTTTGGTTCCCAGCACCCACATGGCAGTCAACAATTGTCCGTAACTCCAGTTTCAAGGAGTCAAAAACCCTCTTCTGTCCTCCGTGGGCACTGTATGCATCACATGGGTGCACTTACATACATGCAGGCAAAATACTCATACACATAAAATAAAAATATAAATAAATAAATGTTGACACTAGAGAGATGGCTGAGTTGTTAAGAGCACTGACTGCTCTTGTAGAGGACCTCAGTTCGATTCCCAGCACCTACATGACAGCTAACAACCATCCATATCTCCAGTTCCAGGGGAATCCAACATTCTCTTCTGACTTCTATGGGCATTGTATGACACAGGTGCATTTATACACATGCAGGCAACACACTCATACACATAAATAAAATAGTAAATAAAATATTAAAATTAAATGTTACCCTGACCCACGCACGCATGCACGTGCTGCACACACAGGAATGTTGTTTCTATGTCAACAACCTTTATTTATCTGAATGTTTGACTTTATAACTAATTATATATCATATGTATATTGTTTTTACATCTATTTATGTATGTGCTATATGCAGTTATATACAATGAACATCCTATATCTTTAAGTTCCACTTCAGTGAATTTAATCAACTCTAAATTGAAAATATTCAAGAAGAAAATTACATCTGTACTGAAATGTGTAGACTGCTTTTTATTCTTGCTATTGCTCTATAAATAATGCAGTGCAGTAACCATTTACATTGTATTTTCATTATTAAGATAGAGATGACTTAAAGTCTATAGGAAGATGTGCCAACACTATATCATTTTATTTTATATTTTTTACTTTTGGTCTTTTTGAGACAAGGTCTCATGGTAGTCACAGTTGTCCTGGAACTTGCTATGGACACCAGGCTGGCCTCAATCTCACAGAAATCTGCCTGCCTCTGCCTCCAAAGTGCTGGTATTAAAGGCGTATGCCATCACAATGGCTAAGACTACACCATTTAACCAAGGGACTCAAGTACCTGAAGATTATCATATCCACATGGATCCTGAGGGACAATTGTATACATACAACCTCATATTATATAATGATATGCCTAGATTACTTTGATATAAATATCTAGCCCAATTTTTATTGGAAATATTGTTAATTTTGTTGACATTATATAAGTTGCTTACGTGAACTTTTTTTTGACACAAGGTTTTATGTTGCCCAGCCTGATCTTTAACTTACCATGTAACCAAGGCTGCCCTTGAATGAACTCCTAAGAACTTTGAATCCTCCTGCCTCTACCTCCTAAGTACTGGGATTATAGGTGTGTACCAATATGCTCAGCTTGTTTTGCTTTTTCTTTTCTTTTTTAAAGAAAACACTTCATTTTTAAATTTTATGTGTGTGTTTTGCCTGCATGTATGTAAGTGCACCAGAAGAGGGCATTAGATCCTCTGGAACTGGAGTTATGGATTGTTGTTAACTGTCATGTGCATGCTAGGAATCAATCCTGGGTCCTCTGGAAGAATGGAGTGTTCTTAATCATTGAACCATCTCTCTATCCCCTGCTTTTTCTTAAGACAGAACCTTGTTCTACAGCCCAGGCTGACCTAAATTAGTGATCCTCTTGTCTCTGCTTCCTTCTTGGGATTACAGACATCAAGCTGTTTGTGTCAGTGTTATTTGGATTATTAACATTTAGTCATTTGGACTATGAATAAAAAAGTAAATAAAAATGAGGTGCAGTGGCTCCACAATTTGAAAGCAGGCCTTTGAGGTCCTGGACTCACTCTACTCCTTACCTCTCTATCTGGTCTTTACTACTTCAGCCCCCCCCCCACATGCTCAGACTGCTCTCCTCTTAGCTGTACCCACATGTGCCAGGCACACCCCCTTTAGACTTTCACAGGGTGATTCCTTTGCCTGGAATGTTTTCACTCAGAAAGCCTCCTGACTCATGTCCTTTCCCCTGCCAAATCTTTGCTCAAAGGTCACCTCCCGGTGGAGGCCTCCTCTGACTGCCTGACCTTGGGTGCACCCTGGTCCACCCAGGCACACCGATTCTACTTTGATTTTCCACAGCACTTCTCATCTTCCAGTATTTGTGGAGCATTAAAAAAATCAGATAGATAGATGATAGACAGATAAATGATAGAATAGATATAGATGATAGATGATTGTGTGTGTGTGAGAGAGAAAGAGAGAGAGAGAGAGAGAGATGGCATGCATGTAGAGGTCAGAGGACAACTTGTAGTTTCTCTTTAGATCATATAGGTCCCAGGGATCAAACTCAGGTCATCAGGCTTGGCAGCAAGCACCTTTACTGACTGAGGCATCTTGCTGACCGCACATATAGCATTTATTAGGCTTGTGTTAACTTGGTGGGCTTGGCAGGGCTGCAGAGGGATTTTAAGTGGAGCTTGGGGTTTTCTGCAAGTCTTGAGGTAATGGATAAGGTCTCATATCTGCTGACTCAGCTCAAAACAAGCAAAAGAGGAATGAATAGGCAGGGCTCTATGATTTTTCCAAAGAAGGAGGTTTGCTGCTTTTTCAGTACAAGCACCATGGCTGTGACACTCAGACTTGTGACACAGTGGAAGTCACATACCACCTAAGACAGCCACCTACTGAATCACAGCTGACATCCAGACTTACCTTTAGCAAAAGTATGTTGCTGCTTTCAGGAAACATGGGCCTATGCAAGCTCAGCCTCTGAAGAAAGCATGCACTGTGTCATTCTCATGAGCTCCCATCCTTTGAAAGAAAGGGGAATGACAGCTGCTATATTTGCCTTATCTCTCATCCCACCACATCCACCTAACAGCCCAAACATGCCTCTTTTACCTGCTTCATAGAAGAAAAGATAATCACAAGTACTGGTATAAGAAAAGGAAGAGGGGCTGGAGAGATGGCTCAGAGGTTAAGAGCACTGGCTGCTTTTGCAGAGGACCTAGGTTCAGTTCCCAGCACCCACGTGGTGGGTAACAACCATCTGTAACTCCAGTTCCAGGGGATCCGATACCCTCTTCTGACCTCCATGAGCACTGCACAACACAGGTACACATATGCAGGCAATACACTCATACACACAAAAATAAAAATAATAAATAAAACATATTAAAAAGAAAAGGAATAAAAATCTCTTGGTAATCCTCCAATTAATAATACTGTGATATTCAATTGCAGGTATTGAAACATTTGGGGAAAGATAGCATTGTATTTCTACCTTTTACCTGAATAAACTTTAATAACTAACATGTGAAATAGAAAACTCAAAATATCTACAATAAAATATGTATCTTGATCTACTAGGACAGTTAAGTAAGCTCTTTATCACAAAAGGCAGAAAGGAATAGATTTCATAGAGTTATCTTACACAAATTTAAATTTTTATACAGACATAAATCAGGCAAATTACCTGCTCTTGGTTACCCACCAGAACTTGATGGTAAGATCTTATTGCTGACAATACCACATACATGGACTATAGAACAAACAAGCAGAAATCAGCCTGGTGCTGACTTCAGAGCCTCATCACTACTGGCTAGCTTTCCTAGTGCTAGAAGGTGCTATGCATGCTATTGGAAGGAAAACTAATCATCAGCCTTGCACAGCTGGCAAGCTATGCTAGTGGTACAATAGTGGCACAAACATTTTTGGAGTAACCAATCACTCTCTAACTGGATTCAAGATCTGCTTCATAGGATGGAGCCCATACCTGACATTGATATCACGCTTAGGAACCCAAGGCTAGACAGGTCACAGGGCATAGGGGAGAGCCTAATACTAGTTTTCTTTTAAATAGAAGAAATCTATGTGTTTCATCATATAAACTCCTAATGACTTGTTGCTATACCCATATATTAATGTATTTCTCAACTCTCACCAGAGAAGCTTCCTTATGTAGCAGATGGTGATTAACACAGAAACCCACAACCGGTCAGTATATAAAGAACAAGAGGCCACATAGCATTTATCCTTAAATATGACATTATATCAAACTTCTGCCTCCCAGGGCTTGGGGATCATTTGCAGAAGAGGGGGCAGAAAGCCTGTAAGAGCCAGAGGTGGTAAATGACAACAGGGAAACAGAGTTTTCCAGACAGCTGGTCAGTTACTCATATGCACTCACAGCACTGGTGATACACAAGTCCCATGCAAGCTTAAACCAGACAAAATCTCAGAACAAACATGGGAAAATGTAAGAAACTGCAACCTAAGGAAAGTTTGACAACAGATGGCTGCTAGGAGAGATAGTCTCTCTCAAGGATGGAGCTCTTGGTAGACTAACCAGGCTCCAGTGGATGAACCCACACTGAAGGACATTTGGGGATACAAATTACACTCTAGGCCTTAATATAATAGAATACATTAATTTGGGCTAATAGAGGAGGGGACCTAAATACAATTATGTCATATTGTATGAAAATCACAAAAATTCAGTAAAAAAGATCAAAAATAAAAAAATATTTAAAAATAAAGTCAGGAAAATTAGGAACAAAATAGCTAAAAGTCTATTTTTCTTCATATATAAAGACCTTTTTACAAATCAAGAAGCATAAGTATTTAATAGAAAAAAGTAGTCTAAGAAAACAATACAAGGAAATAAGTCCTATCCAGCATGGTGGCACACATCTTTAATTCCAGTATCAGAAGGCAGAGGAAGAGGGGTGACTGAGGCCAGGTCTACACAGCAAGTTCCAGGTCAGTCAGAGCCACAAAGTGTGATCCTGTCTCAAACAAAATAAAACAAAGCAAGAACTTCCAAAGAAATAAGAATACTCTTTTGCTTTAAAAAATGTTCATATTGGTGGGAATTGATGGAAACTGCTGTTTGTATATCCTTCTGACAGAAGTGTAAATTGACATCCATTCATAGGGATAGTGTGACAATGAAACCCAAAATGTGCAGTGGATACATTCTGTGATCCAGGTTCTTCTGGCATACTACGGTTAGTCACATAGATCAGGAAGTATTTATAAGATGCCCGTTATTGTTGCTACTTGTTAAATAACAGAAACCTGACTCTCCTTACCTGCCATGGAGAATAAAAATAGCACATGGAAACAATGACACATTGCGCAACTGTGGAAAGGCATGAGGGGACAGATGTGCCGACTCAAAGACACCCAGGGTGCTCTATTGAGTGAAGACAGACAAGCTGTAGAACAGGAGGAGCCGAACAATTATTCTATGGGGAAAACAAAGAGGAGGTCTGTTTAGGGAGTGATGTGACCACAACCTGATGAGGCATGGTTATTTTTTTTAAGTTCATTTTTATTCTCTATTTTTCATTTTTTAAATTTTTGTCTTTTTGAGACAGGGTCTCCCCGTAGTACCAGCTGGTCTAGAACTAACTATGTGGACCAGTCTGGCTTTAATCTCACAGAGATCAGCCTGCCTCTGCCTCCTGAGTGCTGGGTGTACGCCACTAGGCCCAGCTAATTTTTTTTTTTTTTTTTTTTTTTTTTTTAAGCATGGGCTTGATTTCAAGCGGCCTAGAACTCACTATGTGGCTGAGGTTGGCCTTAAATTTCTGAGCTTCCTGCTTCCACCTCCTGAGTGCTGGGATTACAGACATGTGCCACCATACTCAGTTTAATTTGCAGCTGGCCCTCAAAACTAGAGCTTCCTGGATGCTAAGCAAGTACTCTAGGGATGAGCTCCATTCCTACCCCTCTTTTTAATTTACTGTGGGAAAACCCTTCAGAGTGTTTACTGTCCTCCCCATTGCCATCTTCCCTGCCACAGGTCTCTCTCTCTCTCTCTCTCTCTCTCTCTCTCTCTCTCTCTCTCATAGTCTCCCTGTAGACCTAGCTGGCCAATAACTTGCTATGCAGACCAGGCTGGCCCGAGGTTACCATGCCTGGTTTGCTCTCTCTATTCTCAACCTTTTAGTTTCAAAACGGTCTTTTGAAACCCAAGGCAGCAGCGATCCATTAAACAATAGCTTAGAAAAGAATGACTGTTGACCAAAGAGCAGGTTAGGAAAACCTAATGTTGGGCGAGATAAAAGTATTCCAAGAAAGAAGGGGAGAGAGGAGAGTTGGTGGGAGCAGTAAGGCTCAAGGATCCTCCTGCTTTATCCTGAGCCTATGAACAAAGTGTGTGGCTACAAAGAACTGAGAATTGTATCCAGTTTCCTGTGTAGGACTCTTCACCAAGTCCTCTATAGGGACAAAGAAACACCCCAGGCACTTAGATGGGCTAGGCATGGCTTCACTGGCTGGAGCTCAGGGTGCAGACTCCAGCTTCATGTAAAAATCAGCAGGTGGCTGGAACCTCTGCTCCAGGATGAGGAAAAATCAGCTGTAGCTGCATCATGGGCCACCAGGTCTGTATAAATCTATTTCTCATTGCTCACACAAAATATCTGACAAAAACAACTTATGGAAGGAAGGGTTTATTTTGGCTAACAGTTTAGGGATATTGTCTATCATGGTAAAGGTATAGCTGAGAGAAGCTTGAGGCATCTGGTCACATTGTACATGTATTCAGAAAGCAGGGAGAGATGAAAGCTGGTGCTCAGCTCACTTTCTCCCTTTTATTCAGTTCAGGGCCCCAGCTCTCAGCATGATGCCACCCACATGTTGGGTAGGTCTTCCACCTCAATTAACCCAAACTGGAAACTCCCACCCAAACATGTCCTGAGCCTTGTCTCCTAGGTGATTCTAGACCTGTCAAGTTGACACTCAGTATTAGCCATCACCAGGTCTGCACCAGACACCAAAGCAGGAGTCAAGGAACAGCAGCAACTCAGGGCTGGGTGTGGCAGTGGCACTGCTGTCTGTGCCAGTGTGTGCAGATCTCAGCCATGCTAGGCAACCTTCCACCATGCCTCTGAGCTGTGTCCCTGGATCTAGAATATTAACTATAGTGACAATGATGAAGGGCAGAACAGAGGAGAGGGGGTTCCCAGCAGACTGAGAACTCAGCAGTGGCTGCTTTGCATTAAGAAACACTACACTTCTGCCACTTAACAGAACTGGTATTCAAAACAGAGATTAAGATGTTACACTTAAAAGGTTATATTTGGGGCTGACTGAAGAGATGGCTCAGCTGTTAAGAGCACTTGCTACTCTTGCAGAGGATGGGGTTCAGTTCCCAGTATCTACATGGTGGCTATCAACCATGTGTAACTCCAGTTCCAGGGATTTGATGCCCTCTTTTGGCTTCTGTGGGCATTATACACACAGCACACTTACATACATGCATGCAAAACATATATACATAAAAATAAATAAATCAAAAAAGAGGGGCTGGAGAGATGGCTTAGTGGTTAAGAATGTGTTCTACTGTATGTATGTACAGTGGGGGTCAGGGGACAACCTCAAGTGTACTCAGGAACATCATCTACATTCTTTGGAACAGGTCTCTCTCTCATTGGCCTGGAGCTTGTCAGTCATGATAGACTGTCTATTATGATGTTTATAAATAGAGAAATTCAGGAAAGTATTTCAGAAATTTTACAGGGACAGCCCTGAGGATAGAAGTGAAAAGTCGGGGACAGGAGAAACTTTTCACTTGTACAGTTTGGAGTTTTTATTATGATTAGTTTTACATCAATAATAATTGGTGATATGAGGATATGAACAGCCTAAAAATAAAGAAAAACTTGCATGACAAGATGGGGAGAGTTCAGTCAGTACAATGCTTGCCCTGGATTTGATACCCAGAACACCTGTAAAAATACCAGGCCTGGTGGCACTTGCTTGTAATCCCAGAACTGGGGAGGCAGAGACAGGTGGATCCTGGACTTGCTGGCCAGCCAGTCTACCATGATTGATGCCCTCCAGACCAATGAGAGAGAGACCTGACTCAAAGAATGTAAATGGCATTCTTGAGGATGATACCTGAGGTTGTCCTCTGACCTCCAAATGCATGTACCTAGATGCATGTATATGTATGCATACACACATGCATAAATTAAAAACAAAACCTGAAGTAAGATCTGACACATGCCAAAATAAAATGTCTATTGAACACAACTGAAGCAGTTTAAGTGTCTCTTAGAAGTGATTATGGGGGCTCAGGCGAACCTCTGAAGCCCCAAGATGTTCCATAGTGCAGTGTCCACCAAGGAAACCCTCTGTAAGGATTGTTACAGAAATTCCCTGAGTGAAGCGTGGCTCTTTAATACCAATGAAAAATTTTCAGGAATAAACCAGAATGATAAGATTTCAACTTTTGATCTAGATCCAGGAAAACAAAAACAAAAACAAAACACTGAGCAATTCATTTGTCCAATTCATTCCCTTCTTTATATCAATCTATGCAAAAAACCTACAAGTGTAACTTTTCCAAAAGTCTGATTGGAACTAGCTTTGCATATGACTAACACCAAACTGATTAGGACTCAAATATTTTTCAGCATTGCAGTCTCCCAGGGTAGAGCATGGGAGGTGGTGAAGGGTGCCTGTGTCTATGGCTACACTGTTTCATTTCTGCCTTTTCCCAGAGCTGGACAGTAAGAGACCCGTGTTTAAAAAAACAGACTAGAGGGGCTGGAGAAATGGCTCAGCGGTTTGAATCCCAGCATCCACATGGCAGCTAACAACTGTCCTTAACTCTAGTTTCAGGGGACCTGACAGCCTCTTCTGTCCTCCACAGGCATTGCAGGACATGGGTACACTTACCGACACGCGGGCAATACACACATACACATTAAAACAAAACAAAACAAAACAAAACAAAACTATTAGAAAGACAATGTTTTATTCCAATTACTGTTGCTATTATTATTATTATTATCATCAGTATTCTTATTATTGGTAGGCCTGGGAGAAGATTAAAAAGAGCCAGAAATGCCATTTGAGCAAGGTTCAGACAGCTACCTGGGCAAATTGAATTCCAAGATGAGGGAGGAACAAGAGTGAAAACACAATGTGAGCCTGGGGAACCTGAGGGCAGCAAGAAGCTGCTGAGGCAGGAGCTGGGTTGGAGTTAGTAGTGAGCTCACCAGTGCCTAGGCCTGCAGTCTGTCCGGCTGGGCTTCCGCGGAGGACTCAGGTAAAAAGCTGGGGGCGGGACTATACAGACAGAATTTAAATCACACTGAACAGCTGTGACTCAGTACACTGTGGTGAAGCAGGGCAGAAGCCTGGAGCCCTGCCAGGAAGCCAGCACAAGACAAAGGCTTGTGTTCTCCCCGTGGGGCATCGAAACTACACAGGGTGTCCTGTTCCCTTTTTGAGAAGGTAGGCTTATTGTTCTATATGATTTAATCTCACCAAATAAAAAAGTCAGGTTGGTGACAGGTGGGTGATTAGCCCACGGTATATTTTGCCTCTCCAGTGTTCATAAAATAACTGTTTTCTAGTAGTAATTGTGAAAAGTCTAGGCAGAAAATCAATAAGAGTCTGGGTTTAGCAATGAAGAACGTATGGGTGATGAACTAAAGCACGCGGGCTTGGGGGTGGGGGTATTACACAGAGGACTAGACCTCCAAACACTTAAGGCCGTTTTACTTTTCCTTTAATTTTTTAATTGAATTGTTGTGTGTTTCATATAGAACATCTCAATCAATCTTAAACATCTTTATACCCTCTTCCCCACTGGCACCCTCTCATACCCCCCCACTGGAATTCATACATTCTTGACACAATAGGCCTTGAGGCCATTTTTAACCAACTCATTGTCATTTTATTTTGCAAGCAGGTGGGCTGCTGTGGTCAGTTTGCATCATGACCTTGTTCCTGCAGCAGGATCACAGCAGGTACTCAACACTTCAGGTCCTCAAGGGAATTGAGAGGAGGCATGGCAGGATATCTGACATGAGGGCTGGCCAGACTCTTGGAAGGGATGGAGTAGAGTGAGATCACACATATCAACCTGCTCAGGATGCCACAGGCTGGGTAGCTGAACCAACAGCTATTCATCTCCTCACACTCTGGAGGTTCCAGCATGGGCAGGTTTCATTTCTCCCAAGGTCTGTCTCTCTTGTGTCTTCACATGGCCTTTCCTCTGTGCAGTGTGTTCTTGTGTCCTTGTGTATCTAAATCTCCTTCTTACAGGGCTAGCCAGCATATTAAATTAGGGCCCACATTCACATCTCATTCTAACATACTCATCTCTTTAAAGACTCTCCAAATCCAGTCACATTCTGAAGTATGGGAAGTTGGGGCTTCAACATACACATTTGGGAGCATATAACACAGCCCATAGCATGATAATGCTGTATGTTTTTGTGTGTTTTAGTTTTTTGAAATATGGTTTTCTTGTAGCCCCAGCTGGCCTAGATCTCATTATGTAGACCAAGCTGGCCTTGATCTCACAAGGATTCACCTGTCCCTGTCTCCAAGCATTGGATCTAAAAGTGTGCACCACCAGACCCGGCCCATATGTTTTTAAGATACACAAACATCACTGAAAATAAATTGGCATTTTAAGGGATAAGTATAGAGAAGGGACTAGAGATGAAATTTAAATTCACCAAAATACATAGACAGGGGGATGGGGAGAATGCTTAATTAGTAAGTTAAAGAAAAGCATTTCCATCCATTTACCTGCAAATTTCATGATTTCACCTTTCTTTATTGTTGAGTAAAACTCCATCATAAAAATGAGCCACATTTTCATTATCCACTCGTCAGTTGAGGGACATTTAGGTTGCTTCCATCTCTTAGCTATTGTGAAAAAAGCAGCAACAAACATGGATGCACAAGTGTCTCTGCAATAGGATGAGTTCTTTGGGTATATGCCAAGGAGTGGTATAACTGGGTCAAATGGTAGGTTCATTTGTAGTTTTCTAAGAGTTCTCCACACTGCTTTCCATAGGGGTTGAACAAGTTTGCAGTCCCACCAGCAGTGGATGAGCGTTCACCTTTCTCCACATCCTCTCCAACATTTGGTATCATTTGTTCCCTTGATCTTAGCCAGTCTGATTGGGGTAAGATGAAATCTTAAAGTGGTTTTAATTTGCGTTTCTCTAATTACTAATGATGTAACACAGACTCAGAAAAACAAATGACATATGTTCTCCCTCATATGTGGATCCTAGCACCAAATCCTTATAAATGAGTATGTATCCAGACACAACTACAGGAACCAGGATAATGAAAAGGAATCAGGGAGGTAAAGGAAAAGAGAAGAACAGTAGGAAACAGGTGTTAATAAGGGAGATATGGATAAAAATGGGGTTAAGGGAAGGGGGAGGGGGCGTTATGCAAGGAACCTTGGGGATAAAGGGGAAAAAAAGGAGGTCAAAAGAGGTGGGACCATAGGAGAAGGGTATTACTAAGGGAGAAATGGGAAAAATAGGGGTACTTTAAATGGGGAAACCATGGTGGAAGGGTTAGACAATTCAAGAGATAAATAATGCCTAGCTAGTTTGAAAAAAACAGAGGGAACCATATTAATGTCCAATAACCTACTGACAAATTATACATACAGCTAGCTCAAGGAACATAATATATGTCTAGTCAAGTTTTGTCTGAGAACCTTTGGTCTTTGCCCAAGCCCTATCTACATAGCACATGATAATTAAAAGTACCAGATTGGTGGAGCTAACCTTCTTGGATGTTTAGAGGCCATACTTTGAGGCCTATACTAATTTGGCCAGAGGGACTTAAAGGACAGTTTTTGCTCCTTGCCCTCCAAGGTCGACTAAGTTCTAGGGGACTATGGAGCAACTCTCAAAATGTCCTGTAACTGTGGTGAGTCACCTGTCCTCTTGATCAAGGAGGCCATGGAGACCCCACCAGATGGACTTGAACCAGTATCCACTCTACAAAGAAGAGGGTCAACACAGAGGAAACATTTTTTCCATGCTTCCAAGTGAAGCCAGCCATGGTGAGCAGGACCTTTGACTTATCTTCACGTAGATGGAACTGGTAAAAGGAGCCAGGGAGGGGTTTCTCCCAAGCCCATGCAACTCCTGAGGAACAGATCCTCAAACGACCTTAAGAATGAAAGCAAATTGGTTTATCTGGGCCAACTGTATGGTCTTAAACACCCAAAAGGAAAGTATAACCAAAGATTAAAGGGATCAATATAATTCTTTAAGAGTCCATGTGTATAGCTAAAAGCTACATAACAAGAAACAGTGCCAGGAGATACCCTCCTTTGAGTTGCTGGCCAAGGTGGTCCAAGAGATTCCCAGCCAGTAACCCAGCATAGAACTAGGAAAATGAACAGCACACCCCAATCTTATCTAAAGGAATATTGACAACTGATTGCTGCTAGATGAGGAAGAACTGATCTTCCTAAAACAAGGAACTCTAGATAGGCTGACTAGACTCAGCAGATGGACAAGCACTGGGGATCGGCTGGGGGCACTGACAACACAGTGGTCAGTAACAGGGATGACAGAGTATATGGGCTCCAGTGGAGGGGGTGAGGCTATGAGAGGGTGCCATTTGGGATGTGGGTATATAGATGAATAAGATTGTTTGGGATGTTCTGTATGGTACACACACACACATGCACACACACACACAAAAAATCAATAAATAAAAAATGAGTTATATTTGAGGAAGAAGCATAAAAATTTGCTTCATGTTAGTTAGTAGATATGCCAAGGAGCTCAGAAGGTAACTGACTGTGACTAGTATTAATCAGATGTATAGAGATTAGAAACACATGTGCATCTTAATGTCAACTGTATTAAAAATGAATTTTTCTGTATGAAACTGTATTTTAATAATGAAATGGAGATCTTCTTCAAAGGCTAAAACCTAACTTAATTTTATGTCTTACAGGGTTTATACTGAGTACAATTTTGTATAACTGTATTAATTCAACTGTAAACCTAAAAATTTACAGCCAATTTTGAAAGAGACGCATCTTTGCTCTGGAAATTGTTATTGACTATGTCAATGCTGTTTTAATGAAATGCTTCTTCTGATTATTTGGTTATTAAATAAATAATTTTAAAAAATGAAAAGCATTTCCCAAAAGAGTGAAATGATTGTCAAATCATTTCAAGTCAGTGGTAAGCTTGGTTAATTGCCAAATACTTCAGCAAGACTAGGTGGGGGAGTTAACTGCAGGTATTATCTTGAAAAGAACACATTTCTTTGAAATGCTATTATGTTTCATAAGTGCAGGAAAGGTTTCCAAGGAGAGACCCTTTTGTGTGGTAATGCAAATTGAGCTGAGTGGTATACATCATTTCTGGGTGACATCTGCAGGAAAAGTCAGAAAAACCCAGAGGCTGCCTACCATGGGAAAGGGCAGTGTTCTTGAACTGAAGGAATTGAAATCACTTCTGAAGATGGAACACAAAGCTCTGTAAAACAGACATAAAAAGGGGAAATCACTGGTTTTAGAGTCTTGCAGGTTCCCTGCTGTTTATAGCTCACAGATCCAAATATAGCCATGTTTTAAGTTTTTGAAACATTCAATTTGTGTGAAAATCCTTCTCTATAGATAGCCTGTGCCTCAGTGAGACAAGAAAGGTACATCAGTAACCACAGAGCACTTTAAAAGGGAGTGATGTGCAGCAAGGATCTCTGGCTATTTGCATTTTCTGAATGTAAATAAAGAGAACTTTGGGGGAAAGAATAGTGGAATAATAATAACAAAATTAAAGTGGGGGGGGAGGTGGGTGGAACGGGGGAGGTAGAAATGCAAGCATCTGCTCTGACTAATTCCCACTTCTCCTAAATTGCTGTTTTATTTCCCAGCATTAATCCCCTTCAGAGACCCAGAACTTCAACCCACTTATTTATGCTCTGTTAGAAGTATTTCTCTTGAGATTGGTGTTCGGGTAATATGAAACAATCGACCATGTGCCTTGGCAGTGGGTTGGCTTTTTGTTTTTCTTCTCTGTGAATCCATTAGGCATCTGCCTTTATTACATTTATGAATGCACCCTGGGTTTAATAAAACTCTGAGTGCATCTAGTCCATGCAACAACTTTCTCTGAAGTATTTAGGTACCACTGTGATGAAAACTTCATAAATAATTATGCACCATGGTGTTATATTGTTCACCAGTGAAACATGCTCACGTTTGAAGCTGCTTTTGAAGAAACTGACTATGAAATTCTAGCAAAGGATTCAACCATGTTTTTTAGGGCCTTCTCAACATCAGACTCCTTTGATACCCATCTCAGACCTTCCATCTTGCTTACAAACTTCCTAAGGGAACCAAAAGCTATTCAATGGCAGTGCCTCTGCCTATACCAGTGTGGTCACTGTTTTTACTTCAGGTGTTTTCTTTTAATGGCATCCACCAAAGAACCACTGCTCTGTTGACTGGTCAGCCATTTGTTCAAAAGGGACAGTGTGTGACAGTGGTGATAGTGTTGTCGACTTGGCAGAATCCAGAATCATCTGGGAGGTGGTCTTCTGGGCATGCCTGTGGGGGGTTATCTTGATTATACTAACTGACATGAGAAGACCTATCTTAACCGTGGACGAGACCATTACTGGACTGTATAGATGGATAGGGAGCTGAGGAGCAGTGTGCATTCGTGTTTCTCTGCTTATGAATTGTGGATTCAATGTGACCAGACGCTTCAGGCTCCTGGTGCCTTTACTTCCTTGCCATGATGGACTGTTTTCTTAAACTTTGAGCCAAAACAAACCCTTTCTCCATTAGGTTGCTTTGGTCAGAGTATTTTGTCACAACATCAAGAAAAGAAACTAAGACAACAATTAACAAGGGGATGTAATTTACAAAGTGATGTAACATGAAGTAGTTTAGCTTCATCATTATTTCATAATGAGCCCTCAAATAAAAGCTCACCCTAGGTCTCACTTTGCACATCAGTTTCCAGAAGTATTTTACAACGGTATAGCATGATTCAATGCTAGAGCCTCGTTAAGTGAAACGCATAACAGTTTGGATTAGCGCACTAAGGAAAACTGATGTTGGCCCTCGCGACTATTTTCTTTTTATCTATGTTTACATGGTTTAAACAAAATCAGATCCTTTCAGTAGCATACTAGGTATTAAAGATGCAATGATGAGGGACAGGTGTGGTGGTTCACATCTTTAATATCAGCTCTCAGGAAGCAGAGGCAGGAAGATCTCTGTGAGATCAAGGCCAACCTGGTCAACATAGAGAGTTCCAGGCCAGCTAGGGCTACAGGAGACAGTCTCAAAAAAAAAAAAAAAAAAAAAAAAAAAAAAAAAAAAAAAAAAAAGCAATGATGAATAAAGCAAACAGCAATGATAATTCACTAGAATAAATCCTATGACAGTGGTATAGACTAGAGACTGCCTGAGCACGCTTTGATGTGGGAACTGGAGTGTAAGAAAAATATTTAGGCACAATGAGTTGATTTGGGTGATCATCCCAGGAAGCAGAGATGAGGGTGGAGAGAGACAAAGGAGGCGGAGCTACTAAGGGATCATCACCACTATCAGCACACTTGGGTCTGAGGGCACAGTCCCCCTGTCCTAGAGGTACTCTGAGAATCTGAAAAGTGAACCTCAGGATATCTTGCAGATCAGTGGTCCCCTGCTAACTGTCCTCTGGTAACTGGCAGTTGCCTATAGGAGTTTAGCTTACACTTTTCTGTTACCTCTGTAATCAAGGTGAGCAGCTTCCCAGGGATTCATAGCCTTAAGACAGCAGGGACACTTGAGAGAGGACTTGAAGAGGGGAGCAGGCAAAGCACATGGGTCTCTTCCCTGGTGACTGGGAAGCTGTACCCAGAGCATCACAAGCATTTGCTACAAGAATCAAAGGACTCCTGATTTGGTCCTAGGGAAAGAAGAAGAAGCTTCCTGGAGGGAACAAACCCTAAAGCTCTAAGAAAGATAAGAAAGGCATTGTAAAATTGCGGTGGTGCATGAACAATAGAACTTTGGGAAAGGGGCAAGTTGGGATAATGAGAGAGAAAAGAGAAAAAGAAGTGAATCCGAGAGAGATTTAGGAGGGAGAAAGAAGTCTGAGATTAAGGTAAAACAGTTGGTAGATACAGGAGGAAGGCTAGAGAACTGGTATCTCAGGGAGGACTATGCTACAGATGTCCAAAGTAGTTGAAGAGCATACCACCTGTGCATTCTTAGACAGGTAGTACAAATCCTATAGATGATTGGATATCAAATGCATGGACCATTAGGTCCCTGGTTTTGTTATCATAATAGTCATTCTGAGAGCTATCTATTTAAATTATTGGATGTGTGGCTATAGATAAAGTATCTCAGGTGTCAGAGAGGGGGTAAGGTCTAGATATGTGGATTTATATAAGCCTACCCTAAGGGATTACTCAAGGGCACAGGTAGAGGTGAAATGAAGCAGGAGTAGAATGCAGCATAAGAAAGAAGAAAGTGAGCAGTCAAAACCTCAAAGTGTAAAGGACAGGCAAAGAAAGGGGAGTTCGCATCAGATAATGAGAACCGATGGTTAGAGGAATGGAATGAAAACAAGAAAAGACTGGAAGAGAGATGGATGCTAGCTGCTATACACAGGTCAAGGAAGATAAAGGTGAACAGCGTCCCTTGCATTCAATGACAGGGAGTTTGCTGGTCATGCACAGTGAGAAGTTGCTATTACTATTCCACAGCAGCCTTGGGCTGATACACTGTAATCACCCTGTTTTTAGGGTCAGTTTTTCCATGTCATCACTTGGTTGAAACTGTGAGGGAAGTAGGTCTCCAGGGTTTCCTTATAAGGACACTAATCTTATTTCACTAGCTTTACCCTTATGACCATCACCTCCCAAAGACCCCAACTCCAAATGTTCTCACACTGGGATTAAATTTCAAATTATGAATTTTGAGAGTGGTGAGGCACACAACATCTATAGCAGCTATAACACGTCATAATTCCCTGAGGGGGTGGGAAGAGCCCTTTCCTGTGAAGATAGGAAGAAAGCCAGGGGTAGATGGAAGCAGTGACTGGGAATGGAGAGTTTGTGTCATTCATATCAGCCTCTGTTTACTCTCTTAAGATACTGAGTTCCTCTTCTAACACTAAAAAGGACAACAGGAAGATATGGTAAGGAGACTGAGGACAGACAAAGGTTCACAATAACTGCTGAGGGAAGAGTGGATATCCCTAAACCTGGGACTTCACACCACCCTGATTTTGGAACTGTCTCATCTCCCATGTCATTCACTCACATACCACTGAATCCACCATATTATCATTTTCCGCTTACAGTAATGAGTGACCTGCCTGACACCAAAGCAACAGGTTCTATGCAGCCTGTGCTTGTGGCTCTGAGAACAATGGGGTGAAGTCAATGTCCTGATGTCCTCCTACCCAGTGTCTTTCCCATTGTAGATAATACAGTAGCTTCTGTAGCCCATGAACACCATATGCACCAACACATACTGTCCCTAGGGGGCATCCTGCCCAGACCCATGGTGACCCTGTCCAGTTCGGTGTACAAAGCTGGTGGCAGTATGCCAAGACAGGTCAAGCTACAAATTGATTAAACCTACCAATCACAGGTATTTGGTCTATCAGCAAACACCCAACCCAAGTACGGCCAATACTTTTTTTTTTTTTTTTTTTTTTTGAGGCAGGGGCTCTTTTTTCCCAGGCTAGCCTTGAACTTTCTATGCAGCCTTGAACTTCTGATCCTCCTGGCATTCCACCTCCTTAGCATTGGGATTATAGGTGTGTACAACCACACCTGGTTTGTGCACAAACAGAGCCTCCTGTGTGCTAGACAAGCACCTTACCAACTGAGCCACATCCTCAGCCATTTTCTTGTTTCCTTAGGGTTCATCCAGTGCTAATGAGTGTTCCTGGGATTATAGGTGTGTACAACCACACCTGGTTTGTGCGGTGTTGGGGATTGAATCCCAGAGCCTCCTGTGTGCTAGACAAGCACCTTACCAACTGAGCCACAACCTCAGCCATTTTCTTGTTTCCTTAGGGTTCATCCAGTGCTAATGAGTGTTCTTTCCTAGGAATTTTGAAAGTGAATGTGAAAAGGATTCTCAGAAAGCCTAGAGAATGTTGGTAGTTTTCACAGGGTCAGTATAGAGAACTCCTGTTAAGTTCATTAACATACAGTTAGTGCTCCATATCCATAGGGCCTGTTTCCAGGACCCCCATGTGGATACCAAAATTTATAGGTGATCAAGTCCCTTGTATAAAATGATATCACATTTGCATATAACCTATACATATTCTTCCATACTTACAACTTACTCAAATCTATGATGTGGAAATTACATACAGAGGGTGAAACATATGTAATATGTAACAGATGTCCAAACTTAGAACAAATTGGGAGACAGATACAGGGCTCAGACAATAGAAAAGTATTTATTGGGAATCACAGCCTGTATGGAACATGATACATAGGCCTAATTATAGTACATGCCTGAAGTAAAGAGCATTACTCACCCATTGGTGGCCTGGTTGCATAAGATCTGGCTCTGCCCAGTGAGTCTGACTCTGAAAGTTCCTGCCTGGAGGAGTGGAAAATCTGTTTCCTGCAAGTAGATTGATCCTGTAAGAGAAGAGGAAGGGCATAGTAGAGCCATATAGATTTAGTCTCTGTAAACTCACAAATCAGATGAACGTTCTCTTCTAGAACCTGAGGTCTGCACTGCAAACAGAGAGAATTCCTTAATGGATGTGTCTGCAAGCGGGGAACACGGGAAAGGGTAGGCGGTCCCCTTAGCCCAACCTCAGCACTTTGTTTCCATGTGAACTTCAGAAGATAAAACTTCAGAGACAGAAACTAAGCAGATGAGATAATAGACAACATTCTGGGAGCATCTGAGGCTTTGGCTTCAGATGTTTCTCCTGCCTGTGTTTCCCCCATTTTGCTGTATTTCATGGAAGTAGAAACAAAATCAGAGCTCTGATCTTCCCCTTGTAACATTTGATAGCATCCTTTTAAATACAATTTTTTTTTTGTCTTTTTGAGACAGGGTCTCCTTGTAGCCCCAGCTGTCCTGGAACTCACTATGTAGACCAGGCTGGCCTTGAACTCACAGAGATCCATCTGCCTCTGTCTCCCAAATGCTGGGATTAAAGGCATGTGCCACCACGCCCAGCTTCAATGCATTTTTAAAAAAATCACACCTTATTAGAGCATACCATGGTATTCTGTATTGGAGATGGTCTTAGCCTGGGTTCCCCATAAAATGGTGCCTGAAGTAAACATTTAAGATTTAATTATTATTTTATGTGTTTGAGTGTTCTGCCTGCTCATTCGTAAGTGCAGCATGAGTGTACAGTGCCTGCAGAGGCCACCAGAGGGTTTTAGATCCCCTGGAGCTGGAGTTACAGCTGGTTGTTATCCACCTTATAGGTGGCAGGAACCAAACCCGGGGCCTTTGCAATAAGCTACCAGTGCTCTTAACTGCTAAGTCATCTCTCCAGCACCCAAAGGAAACATTTAAATCCAAGTATCAAGAGGCTTTTGATTCAGAAAGGAGGCACAAGAGAGGGGAGCAAAGCAGGGAAAAGATTGAAGACTTCCCTTCATACAATGATTGAACTGCCTTTTGAAAGCCAGGGCTCCCCTTCCAGGCCACTTAACCATCCCTGCAATCCATCAAGAGCTTGCCTCTGTCCCCACAGGTGGTTGCTTGCCAGAGAGTTTCCACTACACCCTGCCTCCCTATCAACAGAGAAACTGGAAAGCCTGAGACTGCTGTATTCGGAGGACAGATGCTGCCCGATTGTTTGCAGGAAACTGCAGCCTGTGCACACAGAGTTGCCATGGGAGGAGCTGGAATAAGAGGCAGGTGAGGCCCAGACAGTTTGAGTGGTGCCCAAGAAATGAGGCTACAGAGACCTCACATTTTGTGAGGAAACAGACTCCATCAATTCATGATGCAGTTTCATGCTTGTTTCTTTAAAATATATTCCACATTTCTACTTAGAAAGCTAATCTAATCTTCAGATAAGCCAAAATGAAATGATTTGTAGGTAATTTTTGAAAATACAATGGTTATAATTCTTTGCACCATAGATCAGCAAAGCTCTTAGTCATTCAATGTTTACAAAATAGGAAAAGCATATCTAAAAACAACAGAAAACCTGAAAGGATTGACATGAGAACCCTCCTGAAAATAATTGATTTAATTCTATAGTGTTTAATAAGTTAACCATAAACTGCCATTTTAGAACCATCCTTCAACCTAATGAGAGCTCAGACGGAAGTGCCCAGGCTGTCCTGGTTAGAATTCTGGTGCTTAGGATTTGCCCTAGGCAGCTCCTGTAGCCTTGTGCTCTCTTGATTAAACAGTTTTTCCTTTTGCACCAGTAGGTTTCCTAAAGTTTACTGCTTTGGGATAAACTTGCCTTCTCCTTTTGGCCTGCACCAATTAAAATTGTTTTATAATTCCATACATGAAAAATGAATTTACTTCATTTCTCTCCCTCCTCCAACCCCTCCCATGCCCCCTTCTCAATCTCATGACCTCTTTTTGATTATTTTTGTTATATACATACATACATATATATATATATGTATGTATGTATCTATACACAACCTACTGAGCCCATTTAGTGGTACTCTTATGTACATGTGTTTAGGACTAACCACTTGGGATTGGTTCACCTATCAGAGAGCTTGTTTCTGAAGAAAACTACTTCTCCTAGCAACCACGGATTGCCTGTAGCTATTTGTCTAGAATTTTCCCTATCCATGTTGGCTTATAAATTGGTGTTGTCATTATTTGGGTTTTGTAAGGGGATCTACACCAATTTTTAATCAATCTCTATGTTATATTTGTTTGAAATAATTAGAATGGTTTCTGATTCCCTAAGTGGACACTACCTAATAAGACAGGCACATGTATGTGGATGCCCCCCGCCCCCCACCGCTATATACAAACTTTTCACATTGTCATGTATCTTAGTTTCTTTCAATAAGATATTTTGGAAATCGGTCCATGCTATATGAATTCAACTTCTTTAGTTGTGCGATAAGGACATCACCCATGGACATTCATGTGTTTCTATGTAAGTCACCATTACCCACCACACTGTGACTAACAGGCTGCATGCATATTTACATGCTTCTTTGGACAGATTTGTAAGATGGCATTGAATTTCTGGCTTGCTTTAGATTTACCATTGTATTAAGGACCCAGCCCCTGCCTTGTGGCCTACTTCTGGTAACTGGGTCAGAGATGTTATTTTCCATGTGGAAATCCATGACTTTTTTCTCTGATACTCTAATCTTCAAAGAACTGAGACTTAACTTCATTTTGATCATAGCACCCTCCCAAAGATTAAATTCCATCTGAATCTCCTTCCGGGTTCACTTCCACCTTGCCACCTCCTGACAGACTTTACCAATGTCTGCTAGGTCTTGAAATGGTTTCTGTGACTCCATCTCAGTTCCACACTTCGTGTGCCTACTGGAATATTTTGTAAGCGCTGAGTCTCTTTGCTCCTGTTTACAACAACTTCCATTCGTTGCCTGGCTTTCTGGATACCATTTCAACTGTGAAAATGGATTGTTTGTAACTGCAGATGAAGTAGAGTCAGAATTGTATAGATTCCTCCTTGCTCTTTCAGGGTCTGCCCCTTAATAGGGGCTTGATACATTCTGTGATGTAATTGTGCATCTGAGGGCTATCAAAGAGGATAAGTGAACACAGAAGATGCATTGAAATTAGAAGAGAAAATTCAGGATTCGAACAGAAAAGGAGGCAAAAAAGAGTATAGAAATAGATGCAGGTGGTGTCTGGCTCCAATTTTAGTACTAGGCTAAGAGGAAAGGGGGTGCTTAGGTGCTTTGAGGTAGGAGCATGGCAGCCTGTGGTATTGATATGAAGCTAACTGGAGGCTTCTTACTTTTAGGGCAAGGCTCCTCTTTTCCCACTTCCCAGACTCATCCCTGCGACACTCAGAAAGGCTTTCTGCAAAGAATCTCATTTCATTGAATTACATGTTTCTGTAACAAAATACTTTATTTTTAAATAACAGTAACAAAACAGCACCAGTATTTTTTTTTCAACCAAGGAGCAGATCTGATATGAAGCATAAGTGAAATTTTTCTCTTTCCTTGAGAATCTGTAATAGATGTCAAAGATCTGTCAAAAGTCAATTAAAAGCTTGCATGAAATTACATACCTGCATTTGTTTGAGATAGGCATTAGCTATACGTTTTCTGATTCATTATGTAGGTTCATGTCTAATCCAAAGTGGAAGCTACTGAGCCTGCATCCTTAAGTCAGAAAGCTTGCCTTCTGTGGTGAATGTCACAGTAGAGTTAGCTGGAAAATGGAAAGAGCATTATGCGGGTGCTCCCACTGTCTTCCCCATTTGTTTCCTCCCCTGGGTGTATTTTGTGGGTTTCAAAGCCACAGCCTGCAGGCTTCTCTAGCACCATCCTGAGGTGGCCACACTTGGCCGTTATGTCCACAGGGTATTTCATCACCATGATTCTGCATGAGTATGCTCAGCCATGGCTGAAGAGACATCCCGGGTGAGGCACTTGAGATTGTTCTATTCACTGACCACAAATTTTAATGAAGCGTGTAATCTGAACTCAGGTTCTAGTCAATTATTTGATTTCTCAAAATTATTTGCCTTTGTGGAAAATGACAATTTCCCACATGACAAATGACAAACAATAACAGCTACAACCCAGTAGTTTGTTTTTTCCCTTATCTTTTCTACTTGGTATACATCTAAGCTGCTGATTTCTTTTTAGTCCTGTTGGTGGCCATGTTATTATAGTCCAGCTATTTCCTGGTTGTGGTGTGCTTTTTTCAAAAAAAATCTTTTTATCTTTTCATATCTTCTACATGCTGCTGTTTAACTTTTTTTCATGATGTGATTTTTTTTCCCCTTAAACATATTCAGTTGATTTAAAAGGGAAAAGGAACTGCTTAAAACTTGAAAACTGCTAATATGGCCTTAGTATGTTATGATACTGTCATTTCATGCTTGATTGAGTAACATAGCTAGCTACCACAAGTACATCAGGTCAACATTCCCCAAAGTGTATGCCATAGAACCCAAGTTCCATAAAATGTTCCTACTTGCTATGCCTCCAAGGGTTCTTTTATCAAAAGAAAAATGGGGAAGCAGTGAGATAAAGAGAGTAAACATCTATTTATAGTATAACTTTTTTTTGTGTATAGCAACCAAAGGAAAGAGATTTAATCAATGCAGGCACTAGGTGGAGAAAAGATAAATATGCTTTCAAGTTCATCTTCAAGGTAGTGACAGGAGCTTTAAGTGTAAATAGTGGAAGAATTGGGGCAGGGCCAGGAGGTATATATAATCAAGCAGTCTTGATCAAAGCCAAAGTCTGTTGTCAAAACCACCCCCCCACCACACACACACACACACACACACACACACACACACACACACACTACTGTCTTGGCTCTGGTCCTGGAAGGCAGCAGATAAGAAGCTGCTATAGGCTCTGGTCCTGGAAGGCAGCAGATAAGAAGCTGCTATCACTGTCATCTGGTTCCAATAAGATGGTTGTTTCTGTTCCTGAGCTATAGTATGACTCGTGTGTGTGTGTGTGTGTGTGTGTGTGTGTGTGTGTGTGTGCGCGGGGGGAGTATGCCCACAAAAATGTGCAAAGGCCAATAGAGAATGTCAGGTGTCTTGTTTTATCATTCTTTCCCTTATTGCCTTGAGACAGGATCTCTTGCTATACCTGGAACTAGGCTGGCAGCCTGCAAGTCCCAGTGTTCCTCATCTCTGTGCCCCACAGTGCTGGGGTTACAGACTTTCAAGGCCATGCCTGAAAGTGTGTTTATGAGTGTGTGTGTGTGTCTGTGTGTGTGTGTGTGTGTGTGTGTATGCTCGGGGTTTGAACTCAGGTCCTCATGCTTGTGTGGCCATCCCCCTAGTTCATCTAGTATGACTTTTAAGAACCTTTATAATGCCAACATGCATGATGCAGCTCTGAGTCAGACATGCCATGTAGTATTTCTAGCATGTGGGTGTGCCTGTTTCAAAACATCTGAGGGGAATAGTACTATATAAAGCACAGAGAAATATTGGAATAGCAGATGAGCACTTGATACGGAAAGTAGCCTGGCATGGCATAGAGTTAGCTGAAGTCATGTCCTAAAATATTCTAATGGCTTTCAAGGGACCACACTGAGAAACTTCATTAAAAGTCTTGATGTAGAGAGATGGGTCAGTGGTTAAGAGCACTGACTGCTCTTGCAGAGGACCCGGGTTCGATTCCCAGCACCCACATGGCAGCTATGAACCGTCCTTAATTCCAGTTCCAGGAGAAGCAGAAGCCCTCTTCTGACCTCCGTGGCATTGCACCACATGATGCACTCACATACATGCAGGCAATACACTCATACACATAAAATAAAAAAATAAATAAATACATACACACACACACACACACACACACACACACACACACACACACACACACCAGCTAGGTGTGGTGGTGCATGCTTTTAATCCCAGGAGTCAGAAGGCAAACGCAGGTGGATATTCATGAGACAGAGGCCTGCCTGGTCTACATAGTGAGTTCCAGGCTAGCTGGGGCTACAGGAAGACCATGTCTCTTAAAACAAAACAAAACAAAACAAAAAAACAAAAAACAAAAAAACCCCAAAAAACACCCTTTTACTTATTAGAATTATTAGCACATTAATTATGCAAATTAATAGGATTCAACATAATATTTCTGTAATCCAGACAGGGGTCCAGCATGGATGGGGTGGTGATCAGGCCCCAGCCCTAGTGATCTACTGGCAACTAATAGATGCTGGGTGAGGGAGAGCCAGGTTTCCTTACCAGTGTGATGCCTGGTGGACTGACCAGACTCTAGGGTATGGAATCACACCCAGGAGCATGTAGGAGGCATGAAATCCATAGACCTTTAAAAACTAAATATTTGGCCTGGTATGGTGGCGCATGTCTTTAATCATAACACTCAGGAGGCAGAGGCAGGCAAATTTCTGTAAGATCGAGGCCTATGTAGTGAGTTCCAGGCCAGCTGGGGCTACAGGGGGATCCTGTCTCAAAAATCAAAAAACAAAAATTTAAAAATTTAAAGGAACAGGGCTGGAGAGATAGCTTGGGGTTAAGAGCACTGGTTGCTCTTATGAAAGACCCAGATTCAGTTCTCAGTACCCATGTGGCAGCTAACAACCATCCTTAACTCCAGTTCTGGGGGATCCGATGCCCTCTTCTGATCTTCATGGGCATTACACAACACAGGTGCACTTACATGCATGTAGGCAATACACTCACACACATAAAAATAACTTTAAAAAAAGAGAACAGATAAAGGACATGAAATTGGTGGTGATAGCTAAAAAGTTGATGGAGAATGAGTGAATGGAGGAGGAGGCACCAGGACACAGATAAAGCTCTCAGCGGGATAGAGCTTTATTTCACAGGGGACACGTTCCCTTCAGGGAAGAGAAAATGTCTGCCCGCGTCTTGAGCTGGGGTCTTTTAAAAAGGGAGTCTTCTGCTTCCTGCAGAAGGTAGGAAGATGTATTTTTTAAAGTTGGGTTGGTGGGGAGTGGGAGAGCAGGACTGTTAAAACCTGTCCTCTTTAGAGATCAAAGGGGAAGCCTGCTGTATTGGCCAAACAGTGGAGAAAAGTCTGCTTCTCTTGACTTCAAAGACCAAGGTGCTTATCAGCTAGGTTCCCTTTTCTCAGGAGCATGAGAAGTCCTTGGGATCCTGTTGGTGAGGAGCCAGGGCTATCTGAAACTTAACATTCCAGCCTTTTGTGTTATAGGATAGGGGGCGCCATTGTCATCTTGCTACTTCCTGCTGGACAGGTTCGATGTGGGGGTGCTGGATTAGGGGTCGGTCAGACAGTAGGGGTTCCCTCTTCATGCACTTCAACATGGTCCTCAATGGTTGACATGTGCTTGTATACATGTGGAGGGAAGGAAAGTAACAACTGATTAAAATTAGTACTAGTTAGTTTTTGGATTTGGTACTGAAAATATCTGAAGAGGTAAGGAGCAATGGTTAGCACCAAGGTAATAGCTCATTTTTCATTTTTTTTCTTCTGCCAGGGGTGAACTCGAGAGTGATGGACTCAGGATTTGTTTTCAGGCATTTTGATAGCTGTTGGAGTGGCTAGAATCAGCATCAGTTCACTCGCAAAGGCTTCTAGATAAGGAGAGAAAACAAATTTATCCACCATTTTAAGCATGCCTATAGTCCCAGCACTTGGGAAGCAGAGGCAGGTGGATCTCTGTGAGTTCAAGACCAACCTGGTCTTCATAGTGAGTTGCAGGCCAGCTGGGGCTGCAGGGAGACCCTTTTTCAAAAAGACAAAAAAAAAAAAAAAGAAAAGAAAAGAAATATACTGATCACTTTAGTCTTTGGTTACACTTTCCTTTTGGGTGTTTAAGACAATACAGTTGGCCCAAATAAACTGATTTATTTTTACTTTTAAGGTTGTTTGAGGATCTGTTCCTCAGGGGGTCACATGGGTTTGGGAGGAGCCCCTGGCTCCTTTCTTTTACCAGTTCCATCTATGTGAAGATAAGTCAAAGGTCCTGCTCAACCATGGCTGGCTTCACTTGGAAGCATGTAGGAAATGTTTCCTCTGAGTTGACCCTCCTCTTTGTAGACTGGACACTGGTTCGGTCCCTCTTCTGGGGTCTCCATGGCCTCCCTGAACAAGAAGACAGGCGACTCTCCAAAGGTATAGGACATTTCAAGGGATGCGCCATAGCCCCTGGAACTTGTTTGACCTTGGAGGGCCAGAAATAAAAATTTGTCCCTTTAAGTCCCTCTGACCCGATTAATATAGGCCTTAGAGTCTGGCTATTAAACATCTAACAAGGTTAGTTACACCAATCTGGTACATTAATTATCATGTGCTATGTAGATAGAGCTTCGGCAACATCCTTAAATAAACCTTGACTAGACATCCTTAGACTAGTTGACTAGCTGCAACCTTAGAAATTTTAAGATTGTCTACACATTATCCTTATCTCATCCTTATTATATTGTGACAACCCTATACAGACCTTCATCACCTGCCCAGCTCTCTCATTTCTCTGTCAATTCTGGAAGTATCTAGCCATCATACTTTTTATACATAAATCCTTCTTTAAAATGTCTCCATTCTCATATCCTTCTGACATCCTCCAATTTTCCATTTTTTTAATAACC
>NW_008356676.1:2183164-2185135 GCF_000622305.1 Nannospalax galili
GTAGCGAACAGCGGGGGAGATGGAAGGGTGAATGTGGCTTGGGGAGTCGAGGCACGGAGAGCTGCGCTATAGACTTACCCCAAGAGGCCTGAGGATAGGGGTGCAGGCTAGGAGAGTTAGCCGGTGGTGCAGGTCCAGGGATGCAGAGAGAGGTGAGGGCGGAGCCAGGACCAGAAGCAGTGCTCCTGGGGCCCAAGAAAGGCACTGAGTTGGTCTGGGTGAGAAGGGTCAGGAAGTAGTATTGGTTCCCCAGGTGTCTGGGGCCCCAAGACTAGGAATGGCGCAGGGCCCAAACTAGGAGTATAGAAAGGCGAGGCGGGGGGATGGAAGGGGGGATGTGGCTTAGGGAGTCCTGGCGCAGAAAGCTGTGCTATAGAGTTACCCCAAGAGGCCTGAGGATAGTAGTACAGGCTAGGAGAGTTAGCTGGTGGTGCAGGCCCAGGGAAGCAGAGAGAGGTGAGGGTGGGGCCAGGACCAGAAGCGGTGCTCCTGGAGCCCAAGAAAGGGACTGAGTTTCTCTGGGTGAGAAGGATCAGGAAGCAGTATTGGTTCCCCAGGTGTCTGGGGCCCCAAGACTAGGAATGGCGCAGGGCCCAAACTAGGACTATAGAATGGCAGGAGGGATGAAAGGGTGAATGTGGCTTAGGGAGTCCTGGCCCAGAGAACTGCGCTATAGACTTACCCCAAGAGGCCTGAGGATAGTAGTCTCCATTTTCCTTTTTTAATAACCATGAGACACAATAACATTAGCAAACAAATTTTTCATCTGTTGTGAGACTTCTTTTCCTGGGGATACTAAGCAATGTTTTTCCCCTTTTTAGGTTGTAGTATCAAACCAATGTTTGATTACATTAAAGTTTTTCTGGGGAACAAGTGAATTACTGAGGTTACTTACAGAGATGACTGAGGGGTTGCTGAGGTATATGAGTGACCTGAGAGTATTTATATTGGAAAGCTGTAACCCAGCAGGGATCAAGCCTTCTCTTCCTACCTTTTTCAGATAATATACTTTACTACTTGCCAAACCTAGGAGACCATGTGATTAGGGTCAAATTACATACAGTTGGCTGGGAAGAGCAGCTGGATACTCAGGTGAGGGTCCAATGACCCTGTTTACCCCTCCCCCTTTAATTAAAGAATATGATAGTCAAGTCAACACGTTCAATTGTGATGATTTTTTGTTAGTGGACACAGCTGAAGTCATGAAGATGATGGTAGTTTGACTCAGAAGTAGTAGTATCATCTTACTAAAAGAACACGGAATCTAAATTATATACATAAGATAATGTAATAAGTTAATATTACCTGTGGACGTATTGTGTTTTATAAGTTTGTAGGTAAATCTTTTACCTTATGTAGTTTAGAGAGTGATCTACCAAAGCCTTGCTTTAGGTGGAAAAAATCAATTGGTACATAGTTAAACATTATCAAATTGACATTTACAACCTCCAGCACAATCAATTAGGGAAAACTGTGCTATAACCCTGTTCAGACTTTATAACTGTTGGAGTGGGAGAGATGGGAGGGGTGTCCTGTCCATGAGGGGATGGAGGGGCAGGGGTATCGGAGGCAGGGCCTGGAATCAAAGTAGAAGTTAGATACAGGAGAGATAAATGAGTTATTTGAGCTAGAAGCCAGAGTAGGGGAGACTAGGGAATATTTGGCAAGGAGGTGTTTAAGGTTTTTGATATTCTTAAGTAGAAGAGAGTTAGTGGAAGGAGAGTAGGTGATGGACTTAGAGTGTTGCTGGAGAGGGGGAAGGTCATGGCATTGAGAGGGAGTTCAAGTTGGAGAAAGGAGGAAAGATGGGTTGGGCCCTGGAATGGGAGGCAAGGGAGAGTATAGAAGGGGAGCAAGGGGAGGACTTGGCTGTGCCTCAGTTTGGGGAGCAGGAGGAGGTTGGGGATGGGTCCTAATCAGAGGCAGTTCATTGGCTATGGTAGGATGAAAAGCTGAGGTTGAGGGGTGGGG
>NW_008356676.1:2185297-2186414 GCF_000622305.1 Nannospalax galili
AATTCGGACCGTTTGCCTTTATGATGGCAGAAATTTTCTAAATCTCTCAAAATATTGAAGTTTAAGGTTCCGGTGTCTGGCCAAACAGAGTCATTATCTAACTCGTACTGAGGCCAGGCAGTGGTTCACAGGAACTTCAGGCATTTTGGCCTGATTGTATCTGAAAGTTCTAGTTGTTTTAAGGATTTAAGAAGACAAGCAAGAGGTGTGAGACCCTGAGACTTTGAGTGGGTGGTTCCCATAGTGACAGATTAAGTACAGAGTGAAGAGGAGATAGAGAAAGAACCCAGCAAGTGGGTAGGAGGTAGAGACAGAACCGAGCAGATGGAAGACAAAGAAAACCCTCTCTCCATAGGGAGTGGAAGCAGGATCATGAGTCCGGGCAGGAAAGTGCAGAAAATGAGGAAGAGAGAGAGACAGGGTGGGAGTAGGAGGAAAAGAGGTTTGGCATGGGTCACGCAAAACAAGAGCAAGGAGAACCAGGCATCAAAACAAAGTGTCCTTTTATTTGTTGCTCAGGTTCAAGGTATTATTTTCGAGTTATTTCCAAGTCCCAGAAGGCGGCGTCCCACAATTAGATCATCAGGGAGAGGAAAGGCAAGATCCTGTCCTGGACAGGAAATAGTGTGTGTTCCTACCTCTGGAAATAGAGTCCTATGTCCAGAGAAAGGAAAGGGGTTTCTGACACACGTGTGATTTCGAGGCAAGGGAGAAGAGCAGAAAACCCTACAATGAGAGCGTGGCGTGACCAGTCAGTAGATGGAGACAAAATACAAGGAATGGGATGGGAGAAAAGTGGAAAAAATGCAGTGAGCCAGAAGGGAGGGAAGCTTGTGGAACAAGTTGATCCCAAGGTTTAGTAGAGGCTGAGGGAAGATGAGCCCTAGAAGGGTGGTGGTCTAGTAGAGGTTTGGTAGAGCCCCAGAAGGGCAGTGGTGATGGAGAGAGGAAGGGGGGAGAGAGAGATAGGGAGAGAGAGAGAGAGAGAGAGAGAGATAGGAAGAGAAGTGCTTAAAATTAATTTATATATTTTAGTACCAGGAACCATGTTGTAGATTAAAGAGAGAATATTTTGGCTCAAAAAAAATTTGGTGCTAATTTAACATTTTTTGTTTGT
>NW_008356676.1:2187139-2196012 GCF_000622305.1 Nannospalax galili
ACAATTTACCAATATAATTAATATTACCCTGACATTATAACTAGAAAGCACTCAGGGAATGATGGGGCAGGAACATAAGCAAGCATGGAGCATCTGAGTATCAGAGAGGGAAATAACTCTATTTTAGAGAAAAACAGGCTTAGAATCACAATGTAGAAAGGGGAAGAGTTAAGACCAGTAGAGATGGCATCTCAAGCCTCTCATTCAAGTAGACTATTACTTTTTACCTCTTCTTGTTGTAACTATGTGTTGGTAGTAGCTAGTCTCTTGTAAGGTTTTGGCCCTGGAGTGCAGCAAATTTTTATCTGCTTCACAGGTCTAGTCATCACAAAGTGTCAGCTCCCTTTGCACCATGAAGGCAAATGGCTAGAAAAACTTTAAGTTCCCTTTAGAAACTATATATAGTGTGTAAAACAGTAAGAATTTAAAATAGTTATTTTTAGAAATTAGCAAATACCATAAAAAGATGTTAAAATCCAAAAAATTCCTTTAAAATTACCAGATAAAGATGTCATTCAAACAATGTCAAAACCTAAAAATAATTTCTTTTAAAATATCCATAATTATGTCAAACAATGTAAAAACTTAAAACAATCATCTTTAAAAAAAAACAGTAAATATACCATAGAAGAAGTTAAAACTGAAAGTAATCCCCTTAGAAATAGACCCTAAACGATGTTAAAATTTAAACTCCCATTGTGTAGATCTAGCATTATTACCTTAGTTTGAACTAGAAATGCATTGTTTATTCTATGACATCTTTATAAACAAAAACAAAAATAAATTGCAAGAGAATCCTGGGCACCCCTGGTACCAGTAGATTAGGCTTGATATTAAAGAAGAAAGTACCCTCAGGTATGTATGAATAAAACCTAAATAGAAAAGCAAATCGAAAGAGTCTATGTTTCTCACCAGCCATTGTAGCTGTGAATGTGAAGCCAAGTTCTCAGGAGCTCTTACTTTGTAGACAGTAGCTATGCTGGAAAGGAAACTCATGAGGGCAGCAGAAGGAACAGGCCACATAAATCAGTGTTTGCTGGTCTGAAAGCATGTGGCTCGCCTGAACAGTGCCTGTGACCTTTTATGTATAGTGAAATTTAAAATGGTTAGGTCTAGTTAGAAAAGTAGGCACCTGAGTACCAGTTGCTTGATGTCCAAGAGGGCCTAAGATCAAAGTTTGAGCCCCTTTGCCTGAGAAAAAGTTTAGGAGAAAAAAAGGCTTTTAAAACGTTTTTTCTTTGTCAGTGGGGCAAGCCACCTGAACTGGAGTTATGGACAGTTGTTAGCTGCCATGTAGGTGCTGGGATTCAAACCTGGATCCTCTGCAAGAACATTTGGTGTTCTTAACTGCTGAGCCACCTCTCCAGCCTCTTGTTTTTGATACAAGCACTTGTGTAGCTCAAGTTAATCTTGAACCTTCTATGTAACCTCCACATCCTGAGTATTGGGATTACAGGCAGTTACCACCATATCCAGTTTATGTGGTGCTGGGCATTGTACCCTGGACTTCATACACAATAGCACTCTATCAACCAAACCACACCCCTAGCCCCTCAGTTGTTAATCTGAAATGTCAAATTCTGATGTTCAACGTTATTTCCTGATGAAGAACCCATTGGACATTTGTTGGGTAGGTTAGATGAAGGGGAATTCATAAAGAAAGTATTAAAGCAGATACTTAATTTTCTCTAATGTCATAATTCAACCTCAGCTCCCCCCGCCCCCCACACCCACAAGTGTGTCTCACATAGGAAATTCTCTCCCCTATGTAATGCAACAGTGCAATATTTGGGCTTCTCAAAAGCTCCATGGATCAGCTGCTTTGGGAGTCCTGATATTTCAGGAAGCTGATGGATGCCAGGTGTGAAAGGGTGGCACCCAGTGGAGAGAGGAGATTTGTTTACATAAGAGAACATAAGATATTCCTAGAGGACTACCCAAGGTATTTGGGAGAAATCTTTGGAGAGAGTTTGCAGATAAGCTGGATGGGACAAAAGTCCCTGTGTCCAAAGGAACCCACACGCCTGGATCCATTTGCCATATAGACTGTAGATAAGAGTTAGCACACATTCGGCCTCCTCTCCTTCAGGAAGTCTCCTGCAGGAAGAGTTCAGCAGAGCTGATGGCTAAAATAACTGTGTGGAAAAGTGACAGGATTAAGAAAGTCACCTGCTGCTCCCTGTGGTTTTACTCTTGCAGAATGAGGCATGGCAGGGTGTGCCATCTTAGGCAACACTTCTGATTCTAGAATTTTGGGAAGAAACTTGGTTAGGGCAAAGAGTGGTATTGAGAAACTGACTACTCAGAGCAGGCCACAGGCTTAAGATGATGGTAGCTGTAGAACTCTGTGCTGTATTCTCCAGTCAAGGTAAATGAATGAGAAAGCAGGCACAGACATAGGGAAGAAACCAGGAAAGCGCGTGCTTGAGGGAATGATTCCCTGAAACATCTTTCTTTCTTTTTTTTTTTTTTTTTTTTTTTTTTTTGTCTTTTTGAGATAGAGTCTACCTGTAGCCCCAGCTGACCTAGAACTCACTATGCAGACCAGGCTGACTTTGAATTCACAGAGATCTACCTGCCTCTGAAGTGCTGGGAGCAAAGGTGTGAGCCACCAAGTCCAGCCTCTGCAACTTATTTCTTATGAGCCATGGTACAGCAATAGACAATTGACTGGATCTAGAGGCATCTAAATTGATGTATTGGAGAAACAAATATAAGCTTAAATCCTAAATGGGAGCAAAATTGAACTTCCAAACCCTTCTAACTCACACAGACACACATGCACATATGCGTTCTCTCTCTCTCTCTCTCTCTCTCTCTCTCTCCACACACACACACACACACACACACACACACATTGAGCATTCAACCCTACCCAGTAGTAGAGCTTCTTATAAAGGAGGAAAAGGGGCAAATTTGGGGAATGAACAAAAGGCTTTATAGAGAAGCCCAGCAAGTCTAAACTAGCCATCTCAGTCTACATAAGTCACGCTCACTTCAATTCTTAGTCTTCTTCATGATTAAACCATTCCATAGTCATTCTCATAACAATATTTTGAGGAACAACTAAGAATATATGTAATAAAGTACTTTGTATTGAAAAAAAAAGGACATTCATTACCTGCATTCTATACACAGAGTATGGTGGCATCAGAATAGTAGGAGGAATATGTAAGGAGATAGCAGGAGAAGCAACAAAGAAACTGACCACAGAACAAGGAGGTTGATTAGGCAGAGAATAAACCTAAGAGGCACCTCGTCATGGCCCAGGGTCTGGAGGAAAAAAGCCTCGCTTACAGACACAGGGTTTTTTATACTTCTCCCTTCTAGGACGGGCTTAGGGCTGGAGTTGCATCATGTTGGGAAAGGCAGTTGGAGGGAGGCAATCATGTGAGGCGCATGCAGCACCTAATATTTCTCCATCAGAAGAGGCCAGAACTTGGAGCAGTGCTAGGTGATCCAATTAGAAAGAAGATGGCTAAGGCCAGAGGAGCATTCAGAACTCTAAAGATCACCTGGAGACCAAAAATCAGGAAGTCTAACCATCCAGGGAGGGGCAAGAATGGACAAGAGAATTTCAAAAGTCCATTCTTTTGTTCCTCAAAAATGTATTAGTTGGGGGCTGGAGAGATGCTCAGAGGTTAAAAGCACTGGCTGCTCTTGCAGAGGACCCAGGTTCAATTTCCAGCACCCACATGGTAGTTAACTGTTCATAACTCCAGTTCCAGAGGAATCTGATGCCCTCTTCTGACCTCCATGGGTATTGCATGGCACAGGTGCACTTACATTCATGCAGGCAAAACACTCATACACAAAAATAATAAATAAAACATTTGAAAAACATATTAGTCCAAGAAAAGGACAAATACAGTATAAGTTGCATATGTGAGGTACATAGACTATGTAAACTTATAAAAACAGAAAGAATAGAAGTTACCAGGGTCTGCTGGATAGAGGAATGGATTGCATGGCACAGGTGTACTTACATTCATGCAGGCAAAACACTCATACACAAAAATAATAAATAAAACATTTGAAAAACATATTAGTCCAAGAAAAGGACAAATACAGTATAAGTTGCATATGTGAGGTACATAGACTATGTAAACTTATAAAAACAGAAAGAATAGAAGTTACCAGGGTCTGCTGGATAGAGGAATGGAAAGTTGCTTAATTCATACAGATTTTTATTTGGGATGATGAAGGAGTTCTGCAAATGGGTTGTGGGAATGGTTGTGCAACATTGAGAGTGTATGTAATGTTACTGATTTTTACACTTATTAGTTAAACTTTAAATTTATCTTATGAATATTTTAGCACTAAAAACATGTATTGGTCTAAAACTCTAAGGTTTCAAAGAGTTCTAACAAGGAAAAACAGTAATAGCATGGTAACTATGAGTCAAGTCTGTATGTCTTGAGTAAAACCAGGCCTTTTCACCTATTAGCTATGTGAAAGGCTTTATCAGAGTGAAAATAAATACCTATAAACTGAATATAACAACACATCTTGCCTCACAAAATTGAGGCTTGATTAATATAACATAGGGAAGTACTTAGCAGACTGCCTGGAACATTGCAAGTACTCAATAAGGGTTTACGATTAGCTGGGCATGGTGGCAATTCCAGCACCTAAGAGACTGAGGCAGGAGGATTGCTGAGAGTTTGAGTCCATCCAGGGCCTACATAGTGAGTTTGGGACCTGCCTGGCCTACATAGCAGGACCTTATCTCAATAAATCAAAAATGAAGAAGTTCATTGGTACTACAAGTGCCCTGCTTATGCTGATGTGCTGTGTGCAGGCAGGACTGGCTCACAGGCCAAAGCTTGCCCCAGATGAGAAAGCCAAATTTAAAATATGCAAACTGCTCTGGACTAAAGCAAAGGCAGAGGGGATAAACTTCTTAGGATGCTTTGTTTTTATTTTTCTGTTTTTTTTTTATAGTACTGGAGCTTGAACCTTGGCCATGAGGCCTGCTACGTGAGCGTTCTGGCACTAAGCTCAGGTGCCCGGCCCTTTAGAATGCCTTTTGAAAAGGGAATGGTCAAGGGTTGGGGTTGGAAGTCAGGGACAATAGGAAATGATTTACTCTTAAGTAGGGGAGTTCAAGTGTTGAAAGTAGACTACGAGGACTTCCTTGCCCCACTGGCTGAGAAAAAGATTCTGTTTGTTGACACGCCTAGGGCCTGGTCCTACAGTTGACAAACTTCCCACCTCAATGAGGCCAGCAGCCCTGCTAGGAAGCTGGGCTCCCTGTTTCACTGGCATGTGTTGGGCACAGAACTTTTAATTGGATAATTTGCTTTTAGCCTTCAATTGTAAAGATTCCTTATATATATTCTGGACATGAGTCTCTTATTGCATACAGGACTACAGATTTTCCATTCTATAAATTTGTTATGGGCATTTTAGAGCAAAAACTCAGTCTCTGGAATTCCCAACAGCCTAGGCTGTGCTACCCCTCCAAATATGCCAATTAAAGGGCTGATTAATGGAACTGGAGAAATGGTTCAGTGGTTAAGAACACATACTGCTCTTGTAGAGGGCCTGAGTTCTGTTCCCAGCACCCACATCAATTACAACCTCCTGTAACTCTAGCTCCAGGACTTTTGACATCCTCTTCTGGATTCTGTATGCACCTGCACTCATGTGTGCACAGACCCTACACACCTATAACAACATTAAGAAGTACATATCAAGGGGTTCAACAACTCAAGTCCATCTTCAGGACACTGGCATGAGTTCTGCTCAAGACTGTTCTGGCTGACCATTATCTCCATTCTGATTCTGTAAGGTGGTCCAAATAAGCTGTTATCATCTGTGTGATTGCTTGAGAAGGGCAACAAGGTTTAGCTTTCCCATCACTGATAATCACCCTCATTTGGGGGATGGTCTTGCCATTGCTTGGGAGTGTTCCTTTTCACTCAAGATGCTTATTGATCAGTCCTGCTGTTTCTAAGTGGCTGCAGGTTTACGACCAACGACCTTTGGTGCCTTTTGTGTGTTTTGTGGGCCCAAGTGAGGAATGCATGTTTTTTTTGTTTGTTTGTTTGTTTGTTTTTTAGTAAAAACAGCTGCTAAGAGCCTGTTCTGTCTTAGGCTGCCTTTTTACTTTATGAGTATCCTTGAAGACAAGAATTAAGTATAATTTCATGCCTTATATTTAAGAGTATTATTCATGAATTAGTTGTGGTAGAGCAAAAATCTAAAGCCATTAAAAAAATAGCTGAAGGAGGTATGAATGTTTAATATATGAAAAATAAAAGTACGGATGTGTCCTCTGATCTTTAGTGAGCTGGTGAGCTGAACACCAGCATTTCGCACTCTGCTTCTCGACTGGGTGTATTAGTCACTTTTCTGTTGCTGTGATAGAAACACTGACCCAAGCAATTTATAGAAGCTTATGGTTCCAGGGGAATTACAGTCTGTCATGGCAGGGAGGCATAGTGGCTGGGGGGGGGCGGGACAGGGGGAGGCGAAGATAAAGTCTCCAATCATCACTCAAGGACAGGAAGCAAAAGAAAAAACAGAGGTCTGGCAAGGCTTAAAAACACTCTAAGCCCACCCCCAGTGACATGCTTCCTCCAGGATAGCCACACCTTTTAAAACCTCCCAGAACAGCACCATCATCTGGGGACAAAATGTCCAAATACTTGGAGCCTGTGGAGGACATTTTCATTCAAACCACCACATTCCACCCCCTGGCCCCCATAGGCTCCTGACCATGCAAAATGCATTTAGTCCAACTTTAAAAGTTCCCCATAGTCATTACCAGTCTCAATACTATTCAAAAGTCTACAGTCTCTTCTGAGACTCAGGTAAATATCTTAACTGTAAACCTGTATAAAATCAAAAGACAAATTACATACTCCCAACATACAGTGGAATCGAAAACACATTACAATTCAAAAGGGAAGAATGGAGGCATAGTAAGGAAATACTGGACCAAAACAAGACCGAAAACCAGCAGGGCAAACACCAAATCCAGTAGCTCCACATCCAACTCCTGGGACTTTACTTCCAAAGGGCTTAGATAGCTCAGCCTCTCTAGCTTTGCTGTGTGCAACACACATCTCTCTCTCTTGTGCTGGTACCACTCCTTGTGTGCAGGTCTTGGCAGATGCCTCACAGCTCTGGCATCACAAACTTCTTGGGGTCTCCATTGCCAACCAGGCTTCACCTTCACAGCTTCACGCAATGGCCTATCAGGTCCTTTTCTAGACAGGGGCACCCCTGATGCATGCTGCCTGGCCTCTGAGGCTCTCTGAAACCGTGGAGAAAGAACTGATGACCCTTCATTCTTGCATCTTTTATGCCTCTAAAGCCGGCACCAGGTGAATGACAATACCAAGTTTGACTGCAAGTTTGGGATGGACTCCAGCCTGCTTTATCCATTTTAGAAACTTTTCTCTTCAGTGGTCCCTGCAGCATTTTCCTTTTACAAGTTGGAGGCTTAACTGAGTGTGGTCTTGCCCTGGAGGCACTCTCTCCATTGTTTAAGTTTGAATCTCTAGGCCCCTCCTTAATCACTTTAATCTCCTTAATCACTTTAATCTCCTTATCAATGGGATCCTCTCCATCACATGCCAGGACTCCAACATTTACATTCCTAGTGCTCTTTTTCAATCCAAACTGTATTTCCTTCTGCCCCATTTTCTCTCTTTCACTGTAGAGCTAGGTAATATTCACCATTAATAGCCACACCACCATTTCTACATTAGGCTGTCTTGAAATTTCTTCCACCAGAGAAATTAGTCCATGGCTTTTCAACTTAGCCTCAGGCAAGCTTTTTGGCTGTGGGAAGACTCCAGCCAAAAATATCCCAATGGCTGCTTAAGTCCTCATTTCCCTCTGGAGCTACATTGTTCTCAGCACTACTTTCTTCCAGGCCCCTACTAGAATGGCCAGCTAAGCTCTGCTTACAGCAATCAACCACTTTTCTAGCCCAAACTTCCAAAATCTTCCACATTCCTCCAAAACCCCACATGGTCAGGTTCTTCACAGTCAACACCCCACTCCTGGTACCACAATCTGTATTAGTCAGGGTTCTCCAAAGAAACAGAACCGGTAGAATGAGTATATATGTATAGAGATTTATCACCTTAGCTCACAGGATAGAGTCTGAGTAGTCCAACAATGGCTGCACCACACTGGTGAGGCTGAGCATCCATAGTCACTCAGTCCACGAGGCTCGATGTCTCAGTAGTCCCAATATGGTGCTGAAGGTCTGACGAATTCCAAAAGATCAGCTAGTCTTCAGTCTACAGCAACAAGATGAACTCACCAGCGAGAGAGAAGGCAAGCAGCAAGAAGCCCAGCATTCCCATTCTCCTCTGCCATGGCCTTTTATACAGGCTGCCATCAGAAGGCAAAGCCTACATTTAGGGCATGTCTTCCAGCTTCAGATGATCCAATTAAGAAGATCTCTCTCATTTCAGTTAATCCCAGATACAGTTTAAGCAGCTGTGTCCTGCTCCTGCTACCATGATCTCCCTGCCATAATGGACTGTACTCCTTCTTAAATTGTGAACCAGAATGCACCCTTCCTTAATTTGCTTTTAGCAGCTACTTTGTCAGAGCAATGAGAAAAGTACTGAATATAGCTACCATTTGGAAGAATAGTCACCACATGGGTTACTCCAAAACGAAAAATGGGCACTAGCTCAGTTTTCAGAGATTCAGATTGTAATGAAATTTCTTTCTATTCATATACAGAAATTACATATATATATATACACACTGTGTAGCTCTGACTGGTCTAGAACTCTCTATGTAGACCAGGCTGGCCTTGAATTCACAGAGATCTGCCTGTCTCCCTCCTAAGTGCTGGGATTGAGGGCACACTCCATCATGACTGGCTTAAATAACTAACT